>NW_028270187.1:17199550-17519000 GCF_037043375.1 Chiloscyllium plagiosum
GGTTTATATCTGAGAGGAGGAGATTGGTGTCAGTGTCTGTGGGGCTGGTTTTTTTCAGACGGGGGAGATTGTTGTCAAGGACTGTGGGGCTGGTTGATATCAGACAGGGGGAGATTGTTGTCAGTGTCTGTGGGGCTGGTTTATATCAGACAGGGGGAGATTGGTGTCAGTGACTGTGGGGCTGGTTTATATCAGACAGGGGGAGATTGGTGTCCGTCTCTGTGGGGCTGGTTTATATCAGACAGGGGGAAATTGGTGTCAGTGACTGTAGGGCATGTTTATATCAGACAGGCAGAGATTGGTGTCAGTGTCTGTGGGTCTGGTTTATATCAGACAGGGGTAGATTGGTGTCAGTGACTGTTGGTTGGTTTATATCAGACCGGGGGAGATTGGTGTCAGTGTCTGTTGGGGCTGGTTTATATCTGACAGGGGGAGATTGTTGTCAGTGTCTGTGGGGCTGGTTTATATCAGACAGGGGAAGATTGTTGTCTGTCTCTGAGAGGCTGGTTTATATCAGACATGGGGAAATTGGTGTCAGTGACTGTAGGGCATGTTTATATCAGACAGGCAGAGATTGGTGTCAGTGTCTGTGGGGCTGGTTTATATCAGACAGGGGGAGATTGGTGTCAGTGACTGTTGGTTGGTTTATATCAGACAGGGGGAGATTGGTGTCAGTGTCTGTGGAGCTGGGTTATATCACGCAGGCTGAGATTGGTGTCAGTGTCTGTGGGGCTGGTTTATATCAGACAGGGGGAGATTGGTGTCAGTGCCTGTGTGGCTGGTTTATACCAGACAGAGGGAGATTGTTGTCAGTGTCTGTGGGGCTGGTTTATATCAGACAGGGGGAAATTGGTGTCAGTGACTGTGGGGCTGGTTTATATCAGACAGGGGGAGATTGGTGTCAGTGTCTGTGGGTCTGGTTTATATCAGACAAGGGAAGATTGGTGTCAGTGACTGTTGGTTGGTTTATATCACGCAGGCTGAGATTGGTTTCAGTGTCTGTTTGGCTGGTTTATACCAGACAGAGGGAGATTGTTGTCAGTGTCTGTGGGGCTGGTTTATATCAGACAGCGGAAGATTGGTGTCTGTCTCTGTGGGGCTGGTTTATATCAAACAGGGGAAAATTGGTGTCAGTGACTGTAGGGCATGTTTATATCAGACAGGCAGAGATTGGTGTCAGTGTCTGTGGGTCTGGTTTATATCAGACAAGGGAAAATTGGTGTCAGTGACTGTTGGTTGGTTTATATCAGACAGGGGGAGATTGGTGTCAGTGTCTGTGGAGCTGGGTTATATCAGACAGGCTGAGTTTGGTGTCAGTGTCTGTGTGGCTGGTTTATACCAGACAGAGCGAGATTGGTGTCAGTGACTCTGGGTCTGGTTTATATCAGACAGGGAGAGATTGGTGTCAGTGTCTGTGCGGCTGGTTTTTATCAGACAGAGGGATATTGGTGTCAGTGACTGTGAGGTGGTTTATATCAGACAGGGGGAGATTGGTGTCAGTGACAGTGGGGCTGGTTTATATCTGACAGGGTTAGATTGTTGTCAATGACTATGGGGCTGGTTTATATCAGACAGGGGGAGATTGTTGTCAGTGACTGTGGGGCTGGTTTATATCTGACAAGAGGAGATTGTTGTCAGTGACTATGGGGCTGGTTTATATCAGACAGGTGGAGATTGTTGTCAGTGACTGTGGGGCTGGTTTATATCTGACAGGAGGAGATTGGTGTCAGTGTCTGTGGGGCGGGTTTATATCAGACAGGGGGAGATTGGTGTCAGTGACTGTGGGGCTGGTTTATATCAGACAGGGGGAGATTGGTGTCAATGACTGTGGAGCTGGTTTATATCTGACAGGGGGAGATTGGTATCTGTCTCTGTGGGGCTGGTTTATATCAGACAGGGGGAGATTGGGGGCAGTGACTGTGGGGCTGGTTTATATCAGACAGTGGGTGATTGGTGTCAGTGACTGTGGGGCTGGTTTATTTCAGACTGGGGGAGATTCTTGGCATGGACTGTGGGGCTGGTTTATATCAGACAGGGGGAGATTGGTGTCAGTGACTGTGGGGCTGGTTTATATCAGACAGGGGGAGATTGTTGTCGGTGACTGTAGGGCTGGTTTATATCAGACAGGGGGAGATTGGTGTCAGTGCCTGTGGAGCTGTTTTTTTTCAGACAGGGGGAGATTGGTGTCAGTGTCTGTGGGGCTGGTTTGTATCAGACAGGGGAAGATTGGTATCTGTCTCTGTGGGGCTGGTTAATATCAGACAGGGGGAAATTGGTGTCAGTGACTGTAGGCATGTTTATATCAGACAGGCAGAGATTGGTGTCAGTGTCTGTGGAGCTGGGTTATATCAGACAGGGGGAGATTGGTGTCAGTGTCTGTTTGGCTGGTTTATCCCAAACAGAGGGAGATTGGTGTCAGTGACTGTGGGTTGGTATATATCAGACAGAGGGAATTTGGTGTCATTGGCTCTGGGTCTGGTTTATATCAGACAGGGGGAGATTGGTGTCATTGACTGTGGGGCTGGTTTATATCAGACAGGGGGAGATTAGTGTCAGTGTCTGTGGGGCTGGTTTATATCAGACTGGGGGAGATTGGTGTCAGTGACTGTGGGTCTGGTTTACATCAGACAGGGGGATATTAGTGTCAGTGTCTGTGGGGCTGGTTTATATCAGACAGGGGGAGATTGGTGTCATTGACTGTGGGGCTGGTTTATATCAGACTGGGGGAGATTGGTGTCAGTGACTGTCGGGCTGGTTTATATCAGACAGGGGGAGATTGGTGTCAGTGACTGTGGGGCTGGTTTTTCTCTGACAGGAGGAGATTGTTGTCAGTGACTGTGGGGCTGGTTTATATCTGACCGGAGGTGATTGGTGTCAGTGACTGTGGGTCTGGTTTATATCAGACAGGGGTAGATTGTTGTCAATGACTGTGGGGCTGGTTTATATCTGACAGGAGGAGATTGGTGTCAGTGTCTGTGCGGCGGGTTTATATCAGACAGGGGAGGAGATTGGTGTCAGTGACTGTGGGGCTGGTTTATATCAGGCAGGGTGTGATTGGTGTCAGTGACTGTGGGGCTGGTTTATATCAGACAGGGGGAGATTGGTGTCAGGGACAGTGGGGCTGTTTTATATCAGACAGGGGGAGATTGGTGTCAGTGACTGTGGGGCTGGTTTTTCTCAGACAGGGGGAGATTGGTGTCAGTGACTGTAGCGCTGGTTTATATCAGATAGCGGGAGATTGGTGTCAGTGACTGTGCGGCTGGTTTACATCAGACAGGGGGAGATTGGTGTCAGTGTCTGTTGGGTCTGGTGTATATCTGACAGGAGGAGATTGTTGTCAGTGTCTGTGCGGCTGGTTTATATCAGACAGGGGAAGATTGGTGTCAGTCTCTGTGGGGCTGGTTTATATCAGACAGGGGGAAATTGGTGTCAATGACTGTAGGGCATGTTTATAACAGACAGGCAGAGATTGGTGTCAGTGTCTGTGGGTCTGGTTTATATCAGACAGGGGAAGATTGGTGTCAGTGACTGTTGGTTGGTTTATATCAGACGGGGGAGATTGGTGTCAGTGTCTGTGGAGCTGGGTTATATCAGACAGAGGGATATTGGTGTCAGTGACTGTAGGGCATGTTTATATCAGACAGGGGGAGATTGGTGTCAGTGTCTGTGGGTCTGGTTTATATCAGACAGGGGTAGATTGGTGTCAGTGACTGTTGGTTGGTTTATATCAGCCAGGGGGAGATTGGTGTCAGTGACTCTGGGTCTGGTTTATATCAGACAGGGGGAGATTGGTGTCAGTGTCTGTGTGGCTGGTTTTTATCAGACAGACGGATATTGGTGTCAGTGACTGTGGGGCTGGTTTATATCAGACAGGGGGAGATTGGTGTCAGTGTCTGTGGGGCTGGTTGATATCAGACAGGGGGAGATTGTTGTCAAGGACTGTGGGGCTGGTTGATATCAGACAGGGGGAGATTGTTGTCAGTGTCTGTGGGGCTGGTTTATATCAGACTGGGGGAGATTGGTGTCAGTGTCTGTGGAGCTGGTTTATATCAGACAGGAGGAGATTGGTGTCAGTGTCTGTTGGGGCTGGTTTATATCAGACAGGAGGAGATTGTTGTCAGTGTCTGTGGGGCTGGTTTATATCAGACAGCGGAAGATTGGTGTCAGTGTCTGTGGAGCTGGGTTATATCACGCAGGCTGAGATTGGTGTCAGTGCCTGTGTGGCTGGTTTATACCAGACAGAGGGAGATTGTTGTCAGTGTCTGTGGGGCTGGTTTATATCAGACAGGGGGAAATTGGTGTCAGTGACTGTGGGGCTGGTTTATATCACGCAGGCTGAGATTGGTTTCAGTGTCTGTTTGGCTGGTTTATACCAGACAGAAGGAGATTGTTGTCAGTGTCTGTGGGGCTAGTATATATCAGACAGCGGAAGATTGGTGTCTGTCTCTGTGGGGCTGGTTTATATCAGACAGGGGGAAATTGGTGTCAGTGACTGTAGGGCATGTTTATATCAGACAGGCAGAGATTGGTGTCAGTGTCTGTGGGTCTGGTTTATATCAGACAAGGGAAAATTGGTGTCAGTGACTGTTGGTTGGTTTATATCAGACAGGGGGAGATTGGTGTCAGTGTCTGTGGAGCTGGGTTATATCAGACAGGCTGAGTTTGGTGTCAGTGTCTGTGGGGCTGGTTTATACCAGACAGAGGGAGATTGGTGTCAGTGACTCTGGGTCTGGTTTATATCAGACAGGGAGAGATTGGTGTCAGTGTCTGTGCGGCTGGTTTTTATCAGACAGAGGGATATTGGTGTCAGTGACTGTGGGGTGGTTTATATCAGACAGGGGGAGATTGTTGTCAGTGACTGTGGGGCTGGTTTATGTCAGACAGGGGGAGATTGGTGTCAGTGACTGTGGGGCTGGTTTATATCTGACTGGAGGTGATTGGTGTCAGTGACTGTGGGTCTGGTTTATATCAGACAGGGGTAGATTGTTGTCAATGACTGTGGGGCTGGTTTATATCTGACAGGAGGAGATTGGTGTCAGTGTCTGTGCGGCGGATTTTTCTCAGACGGGGGAGATTGGTGTCAGTGACTGTGGGGCTGGTTTATATCAGACAGGAGGAGATTGGTGTCAGTGTCTGTGGGGCGGGTTTATATCAGACAGGGGAGGAGATTGGTGTCAGTGACTGTGGGGCTGGTTTATATCAGGCAGGGTGTGATTGGTGTCAGTGACTGTGGGGCTAGTTTATATCAGACAGGGGGAGATTGGTGTCAGGGACAGTGGGGTGGTTTATATCAGACAGGGGGAGATTGGTGTCAGTGACTGTGCGGCTGGTTTACATCAGACAGGGGGAGATTGGTGTCAGTGTCTGTTGGGTCTGGTGTATATCTGACAGGAGGAGATTGTTGTCAGTGCCTGTGCGGCTGGTTTATATCAGACAGGGCAAGATTGTTGTCAGTCTCTGTGGGGCTGGTTTATATCAGACAGGGGGAAATTGGTGTCAATGACTGTAGGGCATGTTTATATCAGACAGGCAGAGATTGGTGTCAGTGTCTGTGGGTCTGGTTTATATCAGACAGGGGAAGATTGGTGTCAGTGACTGTGGGACAGGTTTATATCAGGCAAGGGGAGATTGGTGTCAGTGACTGTGGGACAGGTTTATATCAAACAGGGGGAGATTGGCGTCAGTGACTGTGGGGCTGGTTTATATCAGACAGGGGGAGATTGGCGTCAGTGACTGTGGGGCTGGTTTATATCAGACAGAGGGATATTGGTGTCAGTGACTGTAGGGCATGTTTATATCAGACAGGGGGAGATTGGTGTCAGTGTCTGTGGGTCTGGTTTATATCAGACAGGGGTAGATTGGTGTCAGTGACTGTTGGTTGGTTTATATCAGCCAGGGGGAGATTGGTGTGAGTGACTCTGGGTCTGGTTTATATCAGACAGGGGGAGATTGGTGTCAGTGTCTGTGTGGCTGGTTTATACCAGACAGAGGGAGATTGGTGTCAGTGTCTGTGTGGCTGGTTTAGACCAGACAGAGGGAGATTGGTGTCAGTGACTCTGGGTCTGGTTTATATCAGACAGGGGGAGATTGGTGTCAGTGTCTGTGGGGCTGGTTTTTATCAGACAGAGGGATATTGGTGTCAGTGACTGTGGGGTGGTTTATATCAGACAGGGGGAGATTGGTGTCAGTGACAGTGGGGCTGGTTTATATCAGATAGCGGGAGATTGGTGTCAGTCACTGTGGGGCTGGTTTATATCAGACAGGGGGAGATTGGTGTCAGTGTCTGTGTGGCTGGTTTATATCAGACAGAGGGAGATTGGTGTCAGTGTCTGTGTGGCTGGGTTATATCAGACAGGCTGAGTTTGGTGTCAGTGTCTGTGTGGCTGGTTTATACCAGACAGAGGGAGATTGGTGTCAGTGTCTGTGTGGCTGGTTTATACCAGACAGAGGGAGATTGGTGTCAGTAACTCTGGGTCTGGTTTATATCAGACAGGGGGAGATTGGTGTCAGTGTCTGTGGGGCTGGTTTTTATCAGACAGAGGGATATTGGTGTCAGTGACTGTGGGGTGGTTTATATCAGACAGGGGGAGATTGGTGTCAGTGACAGTGGGGCTGGTTTATATCAGACAGGGGGAGATTGTTGTCAATGACTGTGGGGCTGGGTTATATCAGACAGGCTGAGTTTGGTGTCAGTGTCTGTGTGGCTGGTTTATACCAGACAGAGGGAGATTGGTGTCAGTGTCTGTGTGGCTGGTTTATACCAGACAGAGGGAGATTGGTGTCAGTGACTCTGGGTCTGGTTTATATCAGACAGGGGGAGATTGGTGTCAGTGTCTGTGGGGCTGGGTTTAATCAGACAGAGGGATATTGGTGTCAGTGACTGTGGGGTGGTTTATATCAGACAGGGGGAAATTGGTGTCAGTGACAGTGGGGCTGGTTTATATCAGACAGGGGGAGATTGTTGTCAATGACTGTGGGGCTGGTTGATATCAGACAGGGGGAGATTGTTGTCAGTGACTGTGGGGCTGGTTTATATCAGACAGGGGGAGATTGGTGTCAGTGTCTGTGGGGCTGGTTTATATCTGACAGGAGGAGATTGGTGTCAGTGACTGTGGAGCTGGTTTATATCAGACAGTGGGAGATTTTTGGCATGGACTGTGGGGCTGGTTAAAATCAGACAGGGGGAGATTGGTGTCAGTGCCTGTGGAGCTGGTTTTTACCAGACAGGGGGAGATTGGTGTCAGTGCCTGTGGAGCTGGTTTATACCAGACAGGGGGAGATTGGTGTCAGTGTCTGTTGGTGCTGGTTTATATCTGACAGGAGGAGTTGTTGTCAGTGTCTGTGGGGCTGGTTTATATCAGACAGAGGAAGATTGGTATCTGTCTCTGTGGGGCCTGTTTATATCAGACAGGGGGAAATTGGTGTCAGTGACTGTAGGCATGTTTCATATCAGACAGTGGGAGATTGGTGTCAGTGACAGTGGGGCTGGTTTATATCAGATAGCGGGAGATTGGTGTCAGTGACTGTGGGGCTGGTTTATATCAGACAGTGGGAGATTGGTGTCAGTGTTCGTGGGGCTGGTTTATATCAGACAGGGGGAAATTGGTGTCAGTGTCTGTGTGGCTGGTTTATATCAGACAGGGGGAGATTGTTGTCAGGGACTATGGGGATGGTTGATATCAGACAGGGGGAGATTGGTGTCAGTGACTCTGGGTCTGGTTTATATCAGACAGGGGGAGATTGGTGTCAGTGTCTGTGTGGCTGGTTTATATCAGACAGGGGGAGATTGTTGTCAGGGACTATGGGGATGGTTGATATCAGACAGGGGGAGATTGGTGTCAGTGACAGTGGGGCTGGTTTATATCTGACAGGAGGAGATTGTTGTCAGTGACTGTGGTGCTGGTTTATATCAGACAGAGGGAGATTGGTGTCAGTGACAGTGGGGCTGGTTTATATCAGATAGCGGGAGATTGGTGTCAGTCACTGTGGGGCTAGTTTATATCAGATAGCGGGAGACTGGTTCAGTCACTGTGGGGCTGGTTTATATCAGACAGGGGCAGATTGGTGTCAGTGTCTGTGTGGCTGGTTTATATCAGACAGAGGGAGATTGGTGTCAGTGTCTGTGTGGCTGGGTTATATCAGACAGGCTGAGTTTGGTGTCAGTGTCTGTGTGGCTGGTTTATACCAGACAGAGGGAGATTGGTGTCAGTGTCTGTGGGGCTGGTTTATATCAGACAGAGGGATATTGGTGTCAGTGACTGTGGGGTGGATTATATCAGACAGGGGGAGATTGCTGTCAGTGTCTGTGGGGCTGGTTTATATCAGACAGGGGGAGATTGGTGTCAGTGACAGTGGGGCTGGTTTATATCTGACAGGAGGAGATTGGTGTCAGTGACTGTGGAGCTGGTTTATATCAGACTGGGGGAGATTTTTGGCATGGACTGTGGGGCTGGTTAAAATCAGACAGGGGGAGATTGGTGTCAGTGCCTGTGGAGCTGGTTTTTACCAGACAGGGGGAGATTGGTGTCAGTGCCTGTGGAGCTGGTTTATACCAGACAGGGGGAGATTGTTGTCAGTGACTGTGGGGCTGGTTTATATCTGACAGGAGGAGATTGTGTCAGTGACTGTGGGGCTGGTTTATATCAGACAGGGGGAGATTGGTGTCAGTGACTGTGGGGCTGGTTTATATCAGACAGGGGGAGATTGTTGTCAGTGACTGTGGGGCTGGTTTATATCTGACAGGAGGAGATTGTGTCAGTGACTGTGGGGCTGGTTTATATCAGACAGGGGGAGATTGGTGTCAGTGACTGTGGGGCTGGTTTATATCTGACAGGAGGAGATTGTTGTCAGTGACTGTGGGGCTGGTTTAGATCAGACAGGGGGAGATTGGTGTCAGTGACTGTGGGGCTGGTTTATATCAGACAGGGGGAGATTGGTGTAGGTGTCTGTTGGGCATGTTTATATCAGACAGGGGGTGATTGGTGTCAGTGACTGTGGGGCTGGTTTATATCAGACAGAGGGAGATTGGTGTCAGTGACAGTGGGGCTGGTTTATATCAGACAGTGGGAGATTGTTGTCAGTGACAGTGGGGCTGTTTCATATCAGACAGTGGGAGATTGGTGTCAGTGACAGTGGGCTGGTTTATATCAGACAGTGGGAGATTGGTGTCAGTGTTCGTGGGGCTGGTTTATATCAGACAGGGGGAGATTGGTGTCAGTGTCTGTGTGGCTGGTTTATATCAGACAGTGGGAGATTGTTGTCAGGGACTATGGGGCTGGTTTATATCAGACAGGGGAAGATTGGTATCTGTCTCTGTGGGGCCTGTTTATATCAGACAGGGGGAAATTGGTGTCAGTGACTGTAGGCATGTTTATATCAGACAGGCAGAGATTGGTGTTTGTGACTGTGGGGCTGGTTTATATCAGACAGAGGGAGATTGGTGTCAGTGACAGTGGGGCTGGTTTATATGAGATAGCGGGAGATTGGTGTCAGTGACTGTGGGGCTGGTTTTTATCAGACAGTGGGAGATTGTTGTCAGTGACTGTGGGGCTGTTTCATATCAGACAGTGGGAGATTGGTGTCAGTGTTCGTGGGGCTGGTTTATATCAGACAGGGGGAGATTGGTGTCAGTGTCTGTGTGGCTGGTTTATATCAGACAGGGGGAGATTGTTGTCAGGGACTATGGGGATGGTTGATATCAGACAGGGGGAGATTGGTGTCAGTGACAGTGGGGCTGGTTTATATCTGACAGGAGGAGATTGTTGTCAGTGACTGTGGGGCTGGTTTATATCAGACAGAGGGAGATTGGTGTCAGTGACAGTGGTGCTGGTTTATATCAGACAGTGGGAGATTGGTGTCAGTGACAGTGGGGCTGGTTTATATCAGATAGCGGGAGATTGGTGTCAGTCACTGAGGGGCTGGTTTATATCAGATAGCGGGAGACTGGTGTCAGTCACTGTGGGGCTGGTTTATATCAGACAGGGGCAGATTGGTGTCAGTGTCTGTGTGGCTGGTTTATATCAGACAGAGGGAGATTGGTGTCAGTGTCTGTGTGGCTGGGTTATATCAGACAGGCTGAGTTTGGTGTCAGTGTCTGTGTGGCTGGTTTATACCAGACAGAGGGAGATTGGTGTCAGTGTCTGTGTGGCTGGTTTATACCAGACAGAGGGAGATTGGTGTCAGTGACTCTGGGTCTGGTTTATATCAGACAGGGGGAGATTGGTGTCAGTGTCTGTGGGGCTGGTTTTTATCAGACAGAGGGATATTGGTGTCAGTGACTGTGGGGTGGTTTATATCAGACAGGGGGAGATTGGTGTCAGTGACTGTGGGGCTGGTTTATATCAGATAGCGGGAGATTGGTGTCAGTCACTGTGGGGCTGGTTTATATCAGACAGGGGGAGATTGGTGTCAGTGTCTGTGTGGCTGGTTTATATCAGACAGAGGGAGATTGGTGTCAGTGTCTGTGGGGCTGGTTTATATCAGACAGGGGGAGATTGGTGTCAGTGTCTGTGTGGCTGGGTTATATCAGACCGGCTGAGTTTGGTGTCAGTGTCTGTGTGGCTGGTTTATACCAGACAGAGGGAGATTGGTGTCAGTGTCTGTGTGGCTGGGTTATATCAGAGAGAGGGAGATTGGTGTCAGTGTCTGTGGGGCTGGTTTATATCAGACAGGGGGAGATTGTTGTCAGTGACTGTGGGGCTGGTTTATATCTGACAGGAGGAGATTGTTGTCAGTGACTGTGGGGCTGGTTTATATCAGATAGCGGGAGATTGGTGTCAGTCACTGTGGGGCTGGTTTATATCAGACAGGGGGAGATTGGTGTCAGTGTCTGTGTGGCTGGTTTATGTCAGACAGAGGGAGATTGGTGTCAGTATCTGTGTGGCTGGGTTATATCAGACAGGCTGAGTTTGGTGTCAGTGTCTGTGTGGCTGGTTTATACCAGACAGAGGGAGATTGGTGTCAGTGTCTGTGTGGCTGGTTTATACCAGACAGAGGGAGATTGGTGTCAGTAACTCTGGGTCTGGTTTATATCAGACAGGGGGAGATTGGTGTCAGTGTCTGTGGGGCTGGTTTTTATCAGACAGAGGGATATTGGTGTCAGTGACTGTGGGGTGGTTTATATCAGACAGGGGGAGATTGGTGTCAGTGACAGTGGGGCTGGTTTATATCAGACAGGGGGAGATTGTTGTCAATGACTGTGGGGCTGGGTTATATCAGACAGGCTGAGTTTGGTGTCAGTGTCTGTGTGGCTGGTTTATACCAGACAGAGGGAGATTGGTGTCAGTGTCTGTGTGGCTGGTTTATACCAGACAGAGGGAGATTGGTGTCAGTGACTCTGGGTCTGGTTTATATCAGACAAGGGGAGATTGGTGTCAGTGTCTGTGGGGCTGGTTTTTATCAGACAGAGGGATATTGGTGTCAGTGACTGTGGGGTGGTTTATATCAGACAGGGGGAGATTGGTGTCAGTGACTGTGGGGCTGGTTTATATCTGACAGGAGGAGATTGTTGTCAGTGACTGTGGGGCTGGTTTATATCAGACAGGGGGAGATTGGTGTCAGTGTCTGTGGGGCTGGTTTATATCTGACAGGAGGAGATTGGTGTCAGTGACTGTGGAGCTGGTTTATATCAGACTGGGGGAGATTTTTGGCATGGACTGTGGGGCTGGTTAAAATCAGACAGGGGGAGATTGGTGTCAGTGTCTGTGGGGCTGGTTTATATCAGACAGGGGGAGATTGGTGTCAGTGCCTGTGGAGCTGGTTTTTACCAGACAGGGGGAGATTGGTGTCAGTGCCTGTGGAGCTGGTTTATACCAGACAGGGGGAGATTGGTGTCAGTGTCTGTTGGTGCTGGTTTATATCTGACAGGAGGAGTTGTTGTCAGTGTCTGTGGGGCTGGTTTATATCAGACAGAGGAAGATTGGTATCTGTCTCTGTGGGGCCTGTTTATATCAGACAGGGGGAAATTGGTGTCAGTGACTGTAGGCATGTTTCATATCAGACAGTGGGAGATTGGTGTCAGTGACAGTGGGGCTGGTTTATATCAGATAGCGGGAGATTGGTGTCAGTGACTGTGGGGCTGGTTTATATCAGACAGTGGGAGATTGGTGTCAGTGTTCGTGGGGCTGGTTTATATCAGACAGGGGGAGATTGGTGTCAGTGTCTGTGTGGCTGGTTTATATCAGACAGGGGGAGATTGTTGTCAGGGACTATGGGGATGGTTGATATCAGACAGGGGGAGATTGGTGTCAGTGACAGTGGGGCTGGTTTATATCTGACAGGAGGAGATTGTTGTCAGTGACTGTGGGGCTGGTTTATATCAGACAGAGGGAGATTGGTGTCAGTGACAGTGGTGCTGGTTTATATCAGACAGTGGGAGATTGGTGTCAGTGACAGTGGGGCTGGTTTATATCAGATAGCGGGAGATTGGTGTCAGGCACTGTGGGGCTAGTTTATATCAGATAGCGGGAGACTGGTGTCAGTCACTGTGGGGCTGGTTTATATCAGACAGGGGCAGATTGGTGTCAGTGTCTGTGTGGCTGGTTTATATCAGACAGAGGGAGATTGGTGTCAGTGTCTGTGTGGCTGGTTTATACCAGACAGAGGGAGATTGGTGTCAGTGACTCTGGGTCTGGTTTATATCAGACAGGGGGAGATTGGTGTCAGTGTCTGTGGGGCTGGTTTTTATCAGACAGAGGGATATTGGTGTCAGTGACTGTGGGGTGGTTTATATCAGACAGGGGGAGATTGGTGTCAGTGACTGTGGGGCTGGTTTATATCAGATAGCGGGAGATTGGTGTCAGTCACTGTGGGGTTGGTTTATATCAGACAGAGGGAGATTGGTGTCAGTGTCTGTGTGGCTGGGTTATATCAGACAGGGGGAGATTGGTGTCAGTGACTCTGGGTCTGGTTTATATCAGACAGGGGGAGATTGGTGTCAGTGTCTGTGGGGCTGGTTTTAATCAGACAGGGGGGTTTTGGTGTCAGTGACTGTGGGGTGGTTTATATCAGACAGGGGGAGATTGGTGTCAGTGACAGTGGGGCTGGTTTATATCAGACAGGGGGAGATTGTTGTCAATGACTGTGGGGCTGGTTTATATCAGACAGGGGGAGATTGTTGTCAGTGACTGTGGGGCTGGTTTATATCTGACAGGAGGAGATTGTTGTCAGTGACTGTGGGGCTGGTTTATATCAGATAGCGGGAGATTGGTGTCAGTCACTGTGGGGCTGGTTTATATCAGACAGGGGGAGATTGGTGTCAGTGTCTGTGTGGCTGGTTTGTGTCAGACAGAGGGAGATTGGTGTCAGTGTCTGTGTGGCTGGGTTATATCAGACAGGCTGAGTTTGGTGTCAGTGTCTGTGTGGCTGGTTTATACCAGACAGAGGGAGATTGGTGTCAGTGTCTGTGTGGCTGGTTTATACCAGACAGAGGGAGATTGGTGTCAGTGACTCTGGGTCTGGTTTATATCAGACAGGGGGAGATTGGTGTCAGTGTCTGTGGGGCTGGTTTTTATCAGACAGAGGGATATTGGTGTCAGTGACTGTGGGGTGGTTTATATCAGACAGGGGGAGATTGGTGTCAGTGACAGTGGGGCTGGTTTATATCAGATAGCGGGAGATTGGTGTCAGTCACTGTGGGGCTGGTTTATATCAGACAGGGGGAGATTGGTGTCAGTGTCTGTGTGGCTGGTTTATATCAGACAGAGGGTGATTGGTGTCAGTGTCTGTGTGGCTGGGTTATATCAGAGAGGCTGAGTTTGGTGTCAGTGTCTGTGTGGCTGGTTTATACCAGACAGAGGGAGATTGGTGTCAGTGTCTGTGTGGCTGGTTTATACCAGACAGAGGGAGATTGGTGTCAGTAACTCTGGGTCTGGTTTATGTCAGACAGGGGGAGATTGGTGTCAGTGTCTGTGTGGCTGGTTTATACCAGACAGAGGGAGATTGGTGTCAGTGTCTGTGTGGCTGGTTTATACCAGACAGAGGGAGATTGGTGTCAGTGACTCTGGGTCTGGTTTATATCAGACAGGGGGAGATTGGTGTCAGTGTCTGTGGGGCTGGGTTTAATCAGACAGTGGGATATTGGTGTCAGTGACTGTGGGGTGGTTTATATCAGACAGGGGGAGATTGGTGTCAGTGACAGTGGGGCTGGTTTATATCAGATAGCGGGAGATTGGTGTCAATGACTGTGGGGCTGGTTGATATCAGACAGGAGGAGATTGGTGTCAGTGACTGTGGGGCTGGTTTGTATCAGACAGGGGGAGATTGGTGTCAGTGTCTGTGGGGCTGGTTTATATCAGACAGAGGGATATTGGTGTCAGTGACTGTGGGGTGGTTTATATCAGACAGGGGGAGATTGGTGTCAGTGACAGTGGGGCTGGTTTATATCAGATAGCGGGAGATTGGTGTCAGTCACTGTGGGGCTGGTTTATATCAGACAGGGGGAGATTGGTGTCAGTGTCTGTGTGGCTGGTTTATATCAGACAGAGGGTGATTGGTGTCAGTGTCTGTGTGGCTGGGTTATATCAGAGAGGCTGAGTTTGGTGTCAGTGTCTGTGTGGCTGGTTTATACCAGACAGAGGGAGATTGGTGTCAGTGTCTGTGTGGCTGGTTTATACCAGACAGAGGGAGATTGGTGTCAGTAACTCTGGGTCTGGTTTATATCAGACAGGGGGAGATTGGTGTCAGTGTCTGTGTGGCTGGTTTATACCAGACAGAGGGAGATTGGTGTCAGTGTCTGTGTGGCTGGTTTATACCAGACAGAGGGAGATTGGTGTCAGTGACTCTGGGTCTGGTTTATATCAGACAGGGGGAGATTGGTGTCAGTGTCTGTGGGGCTGGGTTTAATCAGACAGTGGGATATTGGTGTCAGTGACTGTGGGGTGGTTTATATCAGACAGGGGGAGATTGGTGTCAGTGACAGTGGGGCTGGTTTATATCAGATAGCGGGAGATTGGTGTCAGTCACTGTGGGGCTGGTTTATATCAGACAGGGGGAGATTGTTGTCAGTGTCTGTGGGGCTGGGTTTAATCAGACAGTGGGATATTGGTGTCAGTGACTGTGGGGTGGTTTATATCAGACAGGGGGAGATTGGTGTCAGTGACAGTGGGGCTGGTTTATATCTGACAGGAGGAGATTGGTGTCAGTGACTGTGGAGCTGGTTTATATCAGACTGGGGGAGATTTTTGGCATGGACTGTGGGGCTGGTTGATATCAGACAGAGGGAGATTGGTGTCAGTGTCTGTGTGGCTGGGTTATATCAGACAGGCTGAGTTTGGTGTCAGTGTCTGTGTGGCTGGTTTATACCAGACAGAGGGAGATTGGTGTCAGTGACTCTGGGTCTGGTTTATATCAGACAGGGGGAGATTGGTGTCAGTGTCTGTGGGGCTGGGTTTAATCAGACAGTGGGATATTGGTGTCAGTGACTGTGGGGTGGTTTATATCAGACAGGGGGAGATTGGTGTCAGTGACAGTGGGGCTGGTTTATATCAGATAGCGGGAGATTGGTGTCAGTCACTGTGGGGCTGGTTTATATCAGACAGGGGGAGATTGTTGTCAATGACTGTGGGGCTGGTTGATATCAGACAGGAGGAGATTGTTGTCAATGACTGTGGGGCTGGTTTATATCAGACAGGGGGAGATTGGTGTCAGTGTCTGTGGGGCTGGTTTATATCTGACAGGAGGAGATTGGTGTCAGTGACTGTGGAGCTGGTTTATATCAGACTGGGGGAGATTTTTGGCATGGACTGTGGGGCTGGTTAAAATCAGACAGGGGGAGATTGGTGTCAGTGCCTGTGGAGCTGGTTTTTACCAGACAGGGGGAGATTGGTGTCAGTGCCTGTGGAGCTGGTTTATACCAGACAGGGGGAGATTGGTGTCAGTGTCTGTTGGTGCTGGTTTATATCTGACAGGAGGAGTTGTTGTCAGTGTCTGTGGGGCTGGTTTATATCAGACAGAGGAAGATTGGTATCTGTCTCTGTGGGGCCTGTTTATATCAGACAGGCAGAGATTGGTGTCAGTGACTGTGGGGCTAGTTTATATCAGACAGAGGGAGATTGGTGTCAGTGACAGTGGGGCTGGTTTATATCAGACAGTGGGAGATTGTTGTCAGTGACTGTGGGGCTGTTTCATATCAGACAGTGGGAGATTGGTGTCAGTGACAGTGGGGCTTGTTTATATCAGATAGCGGGAGATTGGTGTCAGTGACTGTGGGGCTGGTTTATATCAGACAGTGGGAGATTGGTGTCAGTGTTAGTGGGGCTGGTTTATATCAGACAGGGGGAGATTGGTGTCAGTGTCTGTGTGGCTGGTTTATATCAGACAGGGGGAGATTGTTGTCAGGGACTATGGGGATGGTTGATATCAGACAGGGGGATATTGGTGTCAGTGACTGTGGGGCTGGTTTATATCTTACTGGAGGAGATTGTTGTCAGTGACTGTGGGGCTCGTTTATATCAGACAGGGCGAGATTGGTGTCAGTGACTGTGGGGCTTGTTTATATCAGACAGGGGGAGCTTGGTGTCAGTGACTGTGGGGCTGGTTTATATCTGACAGGAGGAGATTGTTGTCAGTGACTGTGGAGCTGGTTTATATCAGATAGCGAGAGATTGGTGACAGTGACTGTGGGGCTGGTTTATATCAGACAGGGGGAGATTGTTGTCAGGGACTGTGGGGATGGTTGATATCAGACAGGGCGAGATTGTTGTCAGTGTCTGTGGGGCTGGTTTATATCAGACTGGGGGAGATTGGTGTCAGTGACTGTGGGGCTGGTTTATATCAGACAGTGGGAGATTGGTGTCAGTGACAGTGGGGCTGGTTTATATCAGATAGCGGGAGATTGGTGTCAGTCACTGTGGGGCTCGTTTATATCAGACAGGGGGAGATTGGTGTCAGTGACAGTGGGGCTGGTTTATATCAGACAGGGGGAGATTGTTGTCAATGACTGTGGGGCTGGTTTATATCAGACAGGGGGAGATTGTTGTCAGTGACTGTGGGGCTGGTTTATATCTGACAGGAGGAGATTGTTGTCAGTGACTGTGGGGCTGGTTTATATCAGACAGGGGGAGATTGGTGTCAGTGTCTGTGGAGCTGGTTTATACCAGACAGGGGGAGATTGGTGTCAGTGACTGTGGGTCTGGTTTATATCAGACAGGGGGAGATTGGTGTCAGTGACTGTGGGGCTGGTTTATATCAGATAGCGGGAGATTGGTGTCAGTGACTGTGGGGCTGGTTTATATCAGACAGTGGGAGATTGGTGTCAATGTTCGTGGGGCTGGTTTATATCAGACAGGGGGAGATTGGTGTCAGTGTCTGTGTGGCTGGTTTATATCAGACAGGGGGAGATTGTTGTCAGGGACTATGGGGCTGGTTTATATCAGACAGGGGAAGATTGGTATCTGTCTCTGTGGGGCCTCTTTATATCAGACAGGGGGCGATTGGTGTCAGTGACTGTAGGCATGTTTATATCAGACAGGCAGAGATTGGTGTCAGTGACTGTGGGGCTGGTTTATATCAGACAGAGGGAGATTGGTGTCAGTGACAGTGGGGCTGGTTTATATCAGACAGTGGGAGATTGTTGTCAGTGACTGTGGGGCTGTTTCATATCAGACAGTGGGAGATTGGTGTCAGTGTCTGTGTGGCTGGTTTATATCAGACAGGGGGAGATTGTTGTCAGGGACTGTGGGGATCGTTGATATCAGACAGGGGGAGATTGGTGTCAGTGACTATGGGGCTGGTTTATATCTTACAAGAAGAGATTGTTGTCAGTGACTGTGGGGCTCGTTTATATCAGACAGGGGGTGATTGGTGTCAGTGACAGTGGGGCTGGTTTATATCAGATAGCGGGAGATTGGTGTCAGTGACTGTGGGGCTGGTTTATATCAGATAGCGGGAGATTGGTGTCAGTCACTGTGGGGCTGGTTTATATCAGACAGGGGGAGATTGGTGTCAGTGTCTGTGTGGCTGGTTTATATCAGACAGAGGGAGATTGGTGTCAGTGTCTGTGTGGCTGGGTTATATCAGACAGGCTGAGTTTGGTGTCAGTGTCTGTGTGGCTGGTTTATACCAGACAGAGGGAGATTGGTGTCAGTGTCTGTGTGGCTGGTTTATACCAGACAGAGGGAGATTGGTGTCAGTGACTCTGGGTCTGGTTTATATCAGACAGGGGGAGATTGGTGTCAGTGTCTGTGGGGCTGGTTTTTATCAGACAGAGGGATATTGGTGTCAGTGACTGTGGGGTGGTTTATATCAGACAGGGGGAGATTGGTGTCAGTGTCTGTGTGGCTGGTTTATATCAGACAGGGGGAGATTGGTGTCAGTATCTGTGTGGCTGGTTTATATCAGACAGGGGGAGATTGGTGTCAGTGTGTGTGTGGCTGGGTTATATCAGACAGAGGGAGATTGGTGTCAGTGTCTGTGTGGCTGGTTTATACCAGACAGAGGGAGATTGGTGTCAGTGACTCTGGGTCTGGTTTATATCAGACAGGGGGAGATTGGTGTCAGTGTTTGTGGGGCTGGTTTTTATCAGACAGAGGGATATTGGTGTCAGTGACTGTGGGGTGGTTTATATCAGACAGGGGGAGATTGGTGTCAGTGACTGTGGGGCTGGTTTATATCAGACAGTGGGAGATTCTTGTCAATGACTGTGGGGCTGGTTTATATCAGACAGGGGGAGATTGGTGTCCGTGACTGTGGGGCTGGTTTATATCAGATAGCGGGAGATTGGTGTCAGTGACTGTGGGGCTGGTTTATATCAGACAGGGGGAGATTGGTGTCAGTGTCTGTGTGGCTGGTTTATATCAGACAGGGGGAGATTGTTGTCAGTGACTGTGGGGCTCGTTTATATCAGATAGCGGGAGATTGGTGTCAATGACTGTGGAGCTGGTTTATATCAGATAGCGGGAGATTGGTGTCAGTCACTGTGAGGCTGGTCAATATCAGACAGGGGGAGATTGGTGTCAGTGCCTGTGGAGCTGGTTTATACCAGACAGGGGGAGATTGGTGTCAGTGCCTGTGGAGCTGGTTTATACCAGACAGGGGGAGTTTGGTGTCAGTGTCTGTTGGTGCTGGTTTATATCTGACAGGAGGAGTTGTTGTCAGTGTCTGTGGGGCTGGTTTATATCAGACAGGGGAAGATTGGTATCTGTCTCTGTGGGGCCTGTTTATATCAGACAGGGGGAAATTGGTGTCAGTGACTGTAGGCATGTTTATATCAGACAGGCAGAGATTGGTGTCAGTGACTGTGGGGCTAGTTTATATCAGACAGAGGGAGATTGGTGTCAGTGACAGTGGGGCTGGTTTATATCAGACAGTGGGAGATTGTTGTCAGTGACTGTGGGGCTGTTTCATATCAGACAGTGGGAGATTGGTGTCAGTGACAGTGGGGCTGGTTTATATCAGATCGCGGGAGATTGGTGTCAGTGACTGTGGGGCTGGTTTATGTCAGACAGTGGGAGATTGGTGTCAGTGTTAGTGGGGCTGGTTTATATCAGACAGGGGGAGATTGGTGTCAGTGTCTGTGTGGCTGGTTTATATCAGACAGGGGGAGATTGTTGTCAGGGACTATGGGGATGGTTTATATCAGACAGGGGGATATTGGTGTCAGTGACTGTGGGGCTGGTTTATATCTTACTGGAGGAGATTGTTGTCAGTGACTGTGGGGCTCGTTTATATCAGACAGGGCGAGATTGGTGTCAGTGACTGTGGGGCTTGTTTATATCAGACAGGGGGAGCTTGGTGTCAGTGACTGTGGGGCTGGTTTATATCTGACAGGAGGAGATTGTTGTCAGTGACTGTGGAGCTGGTTTATATCAGATAGCGAGAGATTGGTGTCAGTGACTGTGGGGCTGGTTTATATCAGACAGGGGGAGATTGTTGTCAGGGACTGTGGGGATGGTTGATATCAGACAGGGGGAGATTGTTGTCAGTGTCTGTGGGGCTGGTTTATATCAGACTGGGGGAGATTGGTGTCAGTGACTGTGGGGCTGGTTTATATCAGACAGTGGGAGATTGGTGTCAGTGACAGTGGGGCTGGTTTATATCAGATAGCGGGAGATTGGTGTCAGTCACTGTGGGGCTCGTTTATATCAGACAGGGGGAGATTGGTGTCAGTGTCTGTTTGGCTGGTTTATACCAGACAGAGGGATTTGGTGTCAGTGTCTGTGTGGCTGGTTTATACCAGACAGAGGGAGATTGGTGTCAGTGTCTGTGTGGCTGGTTTATACCAGACAGAGGATGATTGGTGTCAGTGACTCTGGGTCTGGTTTATATCAGACAGGGGGAGATTGGTGTCAGTGTCTGTGGGGCTGGTTTTTATCAGACAGAGGGATATTGGTGTCAGTGACTGTGGGGTGGTTTATATCAGACAGGGGGAGATTGGTGTCAGTGACAGTGGGGCTGGTTTATATCAGACAGGGGGAGATTGTTGTCAATGACTGTGGGGCTGGTTTATATCAGACAGGGGGAGATTGTTGTCAGTGACTGTGGGGCTGGTTTATATCTGACAGGAGGAGATTGGTGACTGTGACTGTGGGGCTGGTTTATATCTGACAGGAGGAGATTGTTGTCAGTGACTGTGGAGCTGGTTTATATCAGACAGGGGGAGATTGGTGTCCGTGACTGTGGGGCTGGTTTATATCAGACAGGGGGAGATTGGTGTCAGTGACTGTGGGGCTGGTTTATATCTGACAGGAGGAGATTGTTGTCAGTGACTGTGGCGCTGGTTTATATCTGACAGGGGGAGATTGGTGTCAGTGTCTGTGGCACATGTTTATATCAGACAGGGGGAGATTGGTGTCAGTGTCTGTTGGGCATGTTTATATCAGACAGGGGGTGATTGGTGTCAGTGACTGTGGGGCTGGTTTATATCAGACTGGGGGAGATTTTTGGCATGGACTGTGGGGCTGGTTTATATCAGACAGGGGGAGATTGGTGTCAGTGACTGTGGGGCTGGTTTATATCAGACAGGGGGAGATTGGTGTCAGTGTCTGTTGGTGCTGGTTTATATCTGACAGGAGGAGATTGTTGTCAGTGTCTGTGGGGCTGGTTTATATCAGACAGGGGAAGATTGGTATCTGTCTCTGTGGGGCCTGTTTTGTATCAGACAGGGGGAAATTGGTGTCAGTGACTGTAGGCATGTTTATATCAGACAGGCAGAGATTGGTGTCAGTAACTGTGGGGCTGGTTTATATCAGACAGAGGGAGATTGGTGTCAGTGACTGTGGGGCTGGTTTATATCAGACAGGGGGAGATTGTTGTCAGGGACTGTGGGGATGGTTGATATCAGACAGGGGGAGATTGTTGTCAGTGTCTGTGGGGCTGGTTTATATCAGACTGGGGGAGATTGGTGTCAGTGACTGTGGGGCTGGTTTATATCTGACAGGAGGAGATTGGTGTCAGTGACAGTGGGGCTGGTTTATATCAGTTAGCGGGGGATTGGTGTCAGTCACTGTGGGGCTGGTTTATATCAGACAGAGGGAGATTGGTGTCAGTATCTGTTTGGCTGGTTTATATTAGACAGAGGGAGATTGGTGTCAGTGTCTGTGTGGCTGGCTTATATCAGACAGGCTGAGTTTGGTGTCAGTGTCTGTGTGGCTGGTTTATTCCAGACAGAGGGAGATTGGTGTCAGTGTCTGTGTGGGTGGTTTATACCAGACAGAGGGAAATTGGTGTCAGTGACTCTGGGTCTGGTTTATATCAGACAGGGGGAGATTGGTGTCAGTGTCTGTGGGGCTGGTTTTTATCAGACAGAGGGATATTGGTGTCAGTATCTGTGTGGCTGGTTTATACCAGACAGAGGGAGATTGGTGTCAGTGACTCTGGGTCTGGTTTATATCAGACAGGGGGAGATAGGTGTCAGTGTCTGTGGGGCTGGTTTTTATCAGACAGAGGGATATTGGTGTCAGTGACTGTGGGGTGGTTTATATCAGACAGGGGGAGATTGGTGTCAGTGACTGTGGGGCTGGTTTATATCAGACAGGGGGAGATTGTTGTCAATGACTGTGGGGCTGGTTTATATCAGACAGGGGGAGATTGGTGACTGTGACTGTGGGGCTGGTTTATATCTGACAGGAGGAGATTGTTGTCAGTGACTGTGGAGCTGGTTTATATCAGACAGGGGGAGATTGGTGTCAGTGACTGTGGAGCTGGTTTATATCTGACAGGGGGAGATTGGTGTCAGTGACTGTGGGGCTGGTTTATATCAGACAGGGGGAGATTGTTGTCAGTGACTGTGGGGTTGGTTTATATCAGACAGGGGGAGATTGGTGACTGTGACTGTGGGGCTGGTTTATATCTGACAGGAGGAGATTGTTGTCAGTGACTGTGGAGCTGGTTTATATCTGACAGGGGGAGATTGGTGTCAGTGTCTGTGGGGCATGTTTATATCAGACAGGGGGAGATTGGTGTCAGTGTCTGTTGGGCATGTTTATATCAGACAGGGGGTGATTGGTGTCAGTGTCTGTGTAGCTGGTTTATATCAGACAGAGGGAGATTGGTGTCAGTGTCTGTGTGGCTGGGTTATATCAGACAGGCTGAGTTTGGTGTCAGTGTCTGTGTGGCTGGTTTATACCAGACAGAGGGAGATTGGTGTCAGTGTCTGTGTGGCTGGTTTATACCAGACAGAGGGAGATTGGTGTCAGTGACTCTGGGTCTGGTTTATATCAGACAGGGGGAGATTGGTTTCAGTGTCTGTGGGGCTGGTTTTTATCAGACAGAGGGATATTGGTGTCAGTGACTGTGGGGTGGTTTATCTCAGACATGGGGAGATTGGTGTCAGTGACAGTAGGGCTGGTTAATATCAGACAGGGGGAGATTGTTGTCAGTGACAGTGGGGCTAGTTTATATCAGACAGTGGGAGATTGTTGTCAGTGACTGTGGGGCTGTTTCATATCAGACAGTGGGAGATTGGTGTCAGTGACAGTGGGGCTGGTTTATATCAGATAGCGGGAGATTGGTGTCAGTGACTGTGGGGCTGGTTTATATCAGACAATGGGAGATTGGTGTCAGTGACAGTGGGGCTGGTTTATATCAGACAGGGGGAGATTGGTGTCAGTGTTCGTGGTTCTGGTTTATATCAGACAGGGGGAGATTGGTGTCAGTGACTGTGGGGCTGGTTTATATCTGACAGGAGGAGATTGTTGTCAGTGACTGTGTGGCTGGTTTATATCAGACAGGGGGAGATTGGTGTCAGTGACAGTGGTGCTGGTTTATATCAGACAGTGGGAGATTGGTGTCAGTGACAGTGGGGCTGGTTTATATCAGATAGCGGGAGATTGGTGTCAGTCACTGTGGGGCTGGTTTATATCAGACAGAGGGAGATTGGTGTCAGTGTCTGTGTGGCTGGTTTATATCAGACAGAGGGAGATTGGTGTCAGTGTCTGTGTAGCTGGGTTATATCAGACAGGCTGAGTTTGGTGTGAGTGTCTGTGTGGCTGGTTTATACCAGACAGAGGGAGATTGGTGTCAGTGTCTGTGTGGCTGGTTTATACCAGACAGAGGGAGATTGGTGTCAGTGTCTGTGTGGCTGGTTTATACCAGACAGAGGGAGATTGGTGTCAGTGACTCTGGGTCTGGTTTATATCAGACAGGGGGAGATTGGTGTCAGTGTCTGTGTGGCTGGGTTATATCAGACAGTCTGAGTTTGGTGTCAGTGTCTGTGGGGCTGGTTTATATCAGACTGGGGGAGATTCGTGTCAGTGACTGTGGGGCTGGTTTATATCAGACAATGGGAGATTGGTGTCAGTGTTCGTGGGGCTGGTTTATATCAGACAGGGGGAGATTGGTGTCAGTGTCTGTGGGGCTGGTTTATACCAGACAGAGGGAAATTGGTGTCAGTGACTCTGGGTCTGGTTTATATCAGACAGGGGGAGATTGGTGTCAGTGTCTGTGGGGCTGGTTTTTATCAGACAGAGGGATATTGGTGTCAGTGACTGTGGGGTGGTTTATATCAGACAGGGGGAGATTAGTGTCAGTGACAGTGGGGCTGGTTTATATCAGGCAGGGGGTGATTGTTGTCAACGACTGTGGGGCTGGTTTATATCAGACAGGGGGAGATTAGTGTCAGTGACAGTGGGGCTGGTTTATATCAGACAGGGGGAGATTGTTGTCAACGACTGTGGGGCTGGTTTATATCAGACAGGGGGAGATTGTTGTCAGTGTCTGTGTGGCTGGTTTATACCAGACAGAGGGAGATTGGTGTCAGTGTCTGTGTGGGTGGTTTATACCAGACAGAGGGAAATTGGTGTCAGTGACTCTGGGTCTGGTTTATATCAGACAGGGGGAGATTGGTGTCAGTGTCTGTGGGGCTGGTTTTTATCAGACAGAGGGATATTGGTGTCAGTGACTGTGGGGTGGTTTATATCAGACAGGGGGAGATTAGTGTCAGTGACAGTGGGGCTGGTTTATATCAGACAGGGGGAGATTGTTGTCAACGACTGTGGGGCTGGTTTATATCAGACAGGGGGAGATTGTTGTCAGTGACTGTGGGGTTGGTTTATATCAGACAGGGGGAGATTGGTGACTGTGACTGTGGGGCTGGTTTATATCTGACAGGAGGAGATTGTTGTCAGTGTCTGTGTCGCTGGTTTATATCAGACAGGGGGAGATTGGTGTCAGTGTCTGTGTGGCTGGGTTATATCAGACAGGCTGAGTTTGGTGTCAGTGTCTGTGTGGCTGGTTTATACCAGACAGAGGGAGATTGGTGTCAGTGTCTGTGTGGCTGGTTTATACCAGACAGAGGGAGATTGGTGTCAGTGACTCTGGGTCTGGTTTATATCAGACAGGGGGAGATTGGTTTCAGTGTCTGTGGGGCTGGTTTTTATCAGACAGAGGGATATTGGTGTCAGTGACTGTGGGGTGGTTTATATCAGACAGGGGGAGATTGGTGTCAGTGACAGTAGGGCTGGTTAATATCAGACAGGGGGAGATTGTTGTCAATGACTGTGGGGCTGGTTTATATCAGACAGGGGGAGATTGTTGTCAGTGACTGTGGGGCTGTTTCATATCAGACAGTGGGAGATTGGTGTCAGTGACAGTGGGGCTGGTTTATATCAGATAGCGGGAGATTGGTGTCAGTGACTGTGGGGCTGGTTTATATCAGACAGTGGGAGATTGGTGTCAGTGACAGTGGGGCTGGTTTATATCAGACAGGGGGAGATTGGTGTCAGTGTCTGTGTGGCTGGTTTATATCAGACAGGGGGAGATTGTTGTCAGGGACTATGGGGATGGTTGATATCAGACAGGGGAGATTGGTGTCAGTGACTGTGGGGCTGGTTTATATCTTACAGGAGGAGATTGGTGACTGTGACTGTGGGGCTGGTTTATATCTGACAGGAGGAGATTGTTGTCAGTGACTGTGTGGCTGGTTTATATCAGACAGGGGGAGATTGGTGTCAGTGACAGTGGTGCTGGTTTATATCAGACAGTGGGAGATTGGTGTCAGTGACAGTGGGGCTGGTTTATATCAGATAGCGGGAGATTGGTGTCAGTCACAGTGGGGCTGGTTTATATCAGACAGAGGGAGATTGGTGTCAGTGTCTGTGTGGCTGGTTTTTCTCAGACAGAGGGAGATTGGTGTCAGTGTCTGTGTAGCTGGGTTATATCAGACGGGCTGAGTTTGGTGTCAGTGTCTGTGTGGCTGGTTTATACCAGACAGAGGGATATTGGTGTCAGTGTCTGTGTGGGTGGTTTATACCAGACAGAGGGAGATTGGTGTCAGTGACTCTGGGTCTGGTTTATATCAGACAGGGGGAGATTGGTGTCAGTGTCTGTGGGGCTGGTTTTTATCAGACAGAGGGATATTGGTGTCAGTGTCTGTGTGGCTGGTTTATACCAGACAGAGGGAGATTGGTGTCAGTGACTCTGGGTCTGGTTTATATCAGACAGGGGGAGATTGTTGTCAGTGTCTGTGGGGCTGGTTTTTATCAGACAGAGGGATATTGGTGTCAGTGACTGTGGGGTGGTTTATATCAGACAGGGGGAGATTGGTGTCAGTGACAGTGGGGCTGGTTTATATCTGACAGGAGGAGATTGGTGTCAGTGTTCGTGGGGCTGGTTTATATCAGACAGGGGGAGATTGTTGTCAGTGACTGTGGGGTTGGTTTATATCAGACAGGGGGAGATTGGTGACTGTGACTGTGGGGCTGGTTTATATCTGACAGGAGGAGGTTGTTGTCAGTGACTGTGGAGCTGGTTTATATCAGACAGGGGGAGATTGGTGTCAGTGTCTGTGTGGCTGGTTTATACCAGACAGAGGGATATTGGTGTCAGTGACTGTGCGGTGGTTTATATCAGACAATGGGAGATTGGTGTCAGTGACAGTGGGGCTGGTTTATATCAGATAGCGGAAGATTGGTGTCAGTGACTGTGGGGCTGGTTTATATCAGACAGGGGGAGATTGGTGTCAGTGTCTGTGTGGCTGGTTTATATCAGACAGAGGGAGATTGGTGTCAGTGTCTGTGTGGCTGGGTTATATCAGACAGGCTGAGTTTGGTGTCAGTGTCTGTGTGGCTGGTTTATACCAGACAGAGGGAGATTGGTGTCAGTGTCTGTGTGGCTGGTTTATACCAGACAGAGGGAGATTGGTGTCAGTGACTCTGGGTCTGGTTTATATCAGACAGGGGGAGATTGGTGTCAGTGTCTGTGGGGCTGGTTTTTATCAGACAGAGGGATATTGGTGTCAGTGACTGTGGGGTGGTTTATATCAGACAGGGGGAGATTGGTGTCAGTGACAGTTGGGCTGGTTTATATCAGATAGCGGGAGATTGGTGTCAGTCACTGTGGGGCTGGTTTATATCAGACAGAGGGAGATTGGTGTCAGTGTCTGTGTGGCTGGTTTATATCTGACAGGAGGAGATTGTTGTCAGTGTCTGTGTGGCTGGTTTATACCAGACAGGGGGAGATTGGTGTCAGTGTCTGTGGAGCTGGTTTATACCAGACAGGGGGAGATTGGTGTCAGTGACTGTGGGTCTGGTTTATATCAGACAGGGGGAGATTGGTGTCAGTGACTGTGGGGCTGGTTTATATCTGACAGGAGGAGATTGGTGTCAGTGACTGTGGAGCTGGTTTATATCAGACTGGGGGAGATTTTTGGCATGGACTGTGGGGCTGGTTAAAAATCAGACAGGGGGAGATTGGTGTCAGTGCCTGTGGAGCTGGTTTATACTAGACGGGGGGAAATTGGTGTCAGTGTCTGTTGGTGCTGGTTTATATCTGACAGGAGGAGTTGTTGTCAGTGTCTGTGGGGCTGGTTTATATCAGACAGGGGAAGATTGGTGTCAGTGTCTGTGGGGCTGGTTTATATCAGACAGGGGAAGATTGGTGTCAGTGCCTGTGGAGCTGGTTTATACCAGACAGGGGGAGATTGGTGTCAGTGTCTGTTGGTGCTGGTTTATTTCTGACAGGAGGAGTTGTTGTCAGTGTCTGTGGGGCTGGTTTATATCAGACAGGGGAAGATTGGTATCTGTCTCTGTGGGGCCTGTTTATATCAGACAGGCAGAGATTGGTGTCAGTGACTGTGGGGCTAGTTTATATCAGACAGAGGGAGATTGGTGTCAGTGACAGTGGGGCTGGTTTATATCAGACAGTGGGAGATTGTTGTCAGTGACTGTGGGGCTGTTTCATATCAGACAGGAGGAGATTGGTGTCAGTGTTAGTGGGGCTGGTTTATATCAGACAGGGGGAGATTGTTGTCAGGGACTATGGGGATGGTTGATATCAGACAGGGGGATATTGGTGTCAGTGACTGTGGGGCTGGTTTTTATCAGACAGGGGCAGATTGTTCTCAGTGACTGTGGGGCTCGTTTATATCAGACAGGGCGAGATTGGTGTCAGTGACTGTGGGGCTTGTTTACATCAGACAGGGGGAGCTTGGTGTCAGTGACTGTGGGGCTGGTTTATATCAGATAGCGAGAGATTGGTGTCAGTGACTGTGGGGCTGGTTTATATCTGACAGGAGGAGATTGTTGTCAGTGACTGTGGAGCTGGTTTATATCAGATAGAGAGAGATTGGTGTCAGTGACTGTGGGGCTGGTTTATATCAGACAGGGGGAGATTGTTGTCAGGGACTGTGGGGATGGTTGATATCAGACAGGGGGAGATTGTTGTCAGTGTCTGTGGGGCTGGTTTATATCAGACTGGGGGAGATTGGTGTCAGTGACTGTGGGGCTGGTTTATATCAGACAGTGGGAGATTGGTGTCAGTGACAGTGGGGCTGGGTTATATCAGATAGCGGGAGATTGGTGTCAGTCACTGTGGGGCTCGTTTATATCAGACAGGGGGAGACTGGTGTCAGTGTCTGTGTGGCTGGTTTATATCAGACAGAGGGAGATTGGTGTCAGTGTCTGTGTGGCTCGTTTATACCAGACAGAGGGAGATTGGTGTCAGTGTCTGTGTGGCTGGTTTATACCAGACAGAGGGAGATTGGTGTCAGTGTCTGTGTGGCTGGTTTATACCAGACTGAGGGAGATTGGTGTCAGTGACTCTGGGTCTGGTTTATATCAGACAGGGGGAGATTGGTGTCAGTGTCTGTGGGGCTGGTTTTTATCAGACAGAGGGATATTGGTGTCAGTGACTTTGGGGTGGTTTATATCAGACTGGGGGAGATTTTTGGCATGGACTGTGGGGCTGGTTAAAAATCAGACAGGGGGAGATTGGTGTCAATGACTGTGGGGCTGGTTTATATCAGACAGGGGGAGATTGTTGTCAGTGACTGTGGGGCTGGTTTATATCTGACAGGAGGAGATTGTTGTCAGTGACTGTGGGGCTGGTTTATATCAGACAGGGGGAGATTGGTGTCAGTGACTGTGGGGCTGGTTTGTATCTGACAGGAGGAGATTGTTGTCAGTGACTGTGGGGCTGGTTTATATCAGACAGGGGGAGATTGGTGTCAGTGACTGTGGGGCTGGTTTATATCTGACAGGAGGAGATTGTTGTCAGTGTCTGTGGCGCTGGTTTATATCTGACAGGGGGAGATTGGTGTCAGTGTCTGTGGCACATGTTTATATCAGACAGGGGGAGATTGGTGTCAGTGTCTGTTGGGCATGTTTATATCAGACAGGGGGTCATTGGTGTCAGTGACTGTGGGGCTGGTTTATATCAGACTGGGGGAGATTTTTGGCATGGATTGTGGGGCTCGTTTATATCAGACAGTGGGAGATTGGTGTCAGTGACAGTGGGGCTGGTTTATATCAGATAGCGGGAGATTGGTGTCAGTCACTGTGGGGCTGGTTTATATCAGACAGGGGGAGATTGTTGTCAGGGACTGTGGGGATGGTTGATATCAGACAGGGGGAGATTGTTGTCAGTGTCTGTGGGGCTGGTTTATATCAGACTGGGGGAGATTGGTGTCAGTGACAGTGGGGCTGGTTTATATCAGACAGTGGGAGATTGGTGTCAGTGTCTGTGTGGCTGGTTTATATCAGACAGAGGGAGATTGGTGTCAGTGTCTGTGTGGCTGGTTTATACCAGACAGAGGGAGATTGGTGTCAGTGTCTGTGTGGCTGGTTTATACCAGACAGAGGGAGATTGGTGTCAGTGTCTGTGTGGCTGGTTTATACCAGACAGAGGAAGATTGGTGTCAGTGACTCTGGGTCTGGTTTATATCAGACAGGGGGAGATTGGTGTCAGTGTCTGTGGGGCTGGTTTTTATCAGACAGAGGGATATTGGTGTCAGTGACTGTGGGGTGGTTTATATCAGACAGGGGGAGATTGGTGTCAGTGACAGTGGGGCTGGTTTATATCAGACAGGGGGAGATTGTTGTCAATGACTGTGGGGCTGGTTTATATCAGACAGGGGGAGATTGTTGTCAGTGACTGTGGGGCTGGTTTATATCTGACAGGAGGAGATTGTTGTCAGTGACTGTGGGGCTGGTTTATATCAGACAGGGGGAGATTGGTGTCAGTGACTGTGGGGCTGGTTTGTATCTGACAGGAGGAGATTGTTGTCAGTGACTGTGGGGCTGGTTTATATCAGACAGGGGGAGATTGGTGTCAGTGACTGTGGGGCTGGTTTATATCTGACAGGAGGAGATTGTTGTCAGTGACTGTGGCGCTGGTTTCTATCTGACAGGGGGAGATTGGTGTCAGTGTCTGTGGCACATGTTTATATCAGACAGGGGGAGATTGGTGTCAGTGTCTGTTGGGCATGTTTATATCAGACAGGGGGAGATTGGTGTCAGTGTCTGTGCAGCTGGTTTATACCAGACAGGGGGAGATTGGTGTCAGTGTCTGTTGGTGCTGGTTTATATCTGACAGGAGGAGATTGTTGTCAGTGTCTGTGGGGCTGGTTTATATCAGACAGGGGAAGATTGGTATCAGTCTCTGTGGGGCCTGTTTATATCAGACAGGGGGAAATTGGTGTCAGTGACTGTAGGCATGTTTATATCAGACAGGCAGAGATTGGTGTCAGTGACTGTTGGGCTGGTTTATATCAGACAGAGGGAGATTGGTGTCAGTGACTGTGGGGCTGGTTTATATCAGACAGGGGGAGATTGTTGTCAGGGACTGTGGGGATGGTTGATATCAGACAGGGGGAGATTGTTGTCAGTGTCTGTGGGGCTGGTTTATATCAGACTGGGGGAGATTGGTGTCAGTGACTGTGGGGCTGGTTTATATCTGACAGGAGGAGATTGTTGTCAGTGACTGTGTGGCTGGTTTATATCAGACAGGGGGAGATTGGTGTCAGTGACAGTGGTGCTGGTTTATATCAGACAGTGGGAGATTGGTGTCAGTGACAGTGGGGCTAGTTTATGTCAGATAGCGGGAGATTGGTGTCAGTCACTGTGGGGCTGGTTTATATCAGACCGGGGGAGATTGGTGTCAGTGTCTGTGTGGCTGGTTTATATCAGACAGAGGGAGATTGGTGTCAGTGTCTGTGTGGCTGGGTTATATCAGACAGGCTGAGTTTGGTGTCAGTGTCTGTGTGGCTGGTTTATACCAGACATAGGGAGATTGGTGTCAGTGACTGTGGGGCTGGTTTATACCAGACAGAGGGAGATTGGTGTCAGTGACTCTGGGTCTGGTTTATATCAGACAGGGGGAGATTGGTGTCAGTGTCTGTGTGGCTGGTTTTTATCAGACAGAGGGATATTGGTGTCAGTGTCTGTGTGGCTGGTTTATACCAGACAGAGGGAGATTGGTGTCAGTGACTCTGGGTCTGGTGTATATCAGACAGGGGGAGATTGGTGTCAGTGTCTGTGGGGCTGGTTTTTATCAGACAGAGGGATATTGGTGTCAGTGACTGTGGGGTGGTTTATATCAGACAGGGGGAGATTGGTGTCAGTGACAGTGGGGCTGGTTTATATCAGACAGGGGGAGATTGTTGTCAATGACTGTGGGGCTGGTTTATATCAGACAGGGGGAGATTGTTGTCAGTGACTGTGGGGTTGGTTTATATCAGACAGGGGGAGATTGGTGACTGTGACTGTGGGGCTGGTTTATATCTGACAGGAGGAGATTGTTGTCAGTGACTGTGGAGCTGGTTTATATCAGACAGGGGGAGATTGGTGTCCGTGACTGTGGAGCTGGTTTATATCTGACAGGGGGAGATTGGTGTCAGTGTCTGTGGGGCATGTTTCTATCAGACAGGGGGAGATTGGTGTCAGTGTCTGTTGGGCATGTTTATATCAGACAGGGGGTGATTGGTGTCAGTGACTGTGGGGCTGGTTTATATCAGACTGGGGGAGATTTTTGACATGGACTGTGGGGCTGGTTTATATCAGACAGGGGGAGATTGGTGTCAGTGACTGTGGGGCATGTTTATATCAGACAATAAAGATTCAACTGCTGTTCCAGCAATAAAGTTTCAACTGCCTGACCTGCTGTGCTGTTCCAGCAATAAAGTTTCAACAGCCTGACCTGCTGTGCTGTTCCAGCAATAAAGTTTCAACCCCCTGGATGCTGACTGACCTGCTGTGTTGTTCCAGCAATAAAGTTTCAACTTTGATCTCCAGCATCTGCAGACCTCACTTTCTCCTCGGTATTCAAATCTACCAGGTTGCCTTCAATCGTGTGAATGCATCTATTGTAAATATTTGGAATATTCCTGAACTGCCCAGTGCTTGGCAAATTCAGGGGAAACAAAAAATCACATTGAGTAATTTGAAATTAAGAATCCAAGAGGACGTAATCACTGAAGTATTCAATTCAAATAGTTAAATGGAGTGCTCACATTTAAAATACCGCTTATCCATAGGAATAGAGGGACTGACAGAATTGGGATCAAATTCCTGGCTGGGGAGTGTAAATGTGCTTTGATAAAGTCACCGCATTTACCAACAATAATTTGGCAAGCTCAGAAATTTAAAAAAACAATACGAGCTTCATTGCTGCTCCAGTCGGGTCCCAAGCTCTGTGAAAAAATAACAATGTTCAGGTTTATTGCATACACTCTGAAACACGTGTTTCTTCAATAGATCCTGCAAGTTTCCCCAATGAGCATAGTCCATCCAAATGATGTTGCTAACTTTGGCCAACTCATTTCTTTCCGAGCCTCTATAACCTGAAGAGTGACCAGAAGCAATTACTCCACATATGTGGGAACATTACTGACGAAGATTTTTTCCTTCAGAATTGACTTCCATATTTTCAGTGCCCAGAACAGATAAAAATCTTGTTATCTTTTATAAAGCAACCTTTTCTTGCTTAATAATCAAGCTGCCTAAATTTTAAACATGAACACTTCTTAATAGTTGACTAGATACTAACGAAATATTTTGTGTGAAACAAATCACATGATACATAGTTATTCAGATAATAAAACAAGTTTGTTCATTGAAGAACCCAGAGGAAAAGATCATGAAACAATGTGAGTTTGATATACCTCAATCATCATTTCAAGTGCATTCTCTGCGTAAATTCTCCTTTTCCTCATCGAAGTATTTAACTTCTTGAATAATTGAGAGAATGAAGTCACAGTTGTACAACACACAATCAGACCCTTCAGTCCAACTTGCCCATGCTGACCAGATATCCAAAATTAATCTAGTCCTATTTGCCAGCATTTGTTCCATATCCATCTTAACCCCTTTCTACTGATTATCAGTTTATTTTACTTTATCAGCGCTTGAAATACTGACATTTCTTTCTCCCAACATTGGTTAAAGAAATTATAAGTTCATTCATCCAAGTTAATTTTGTAATCTTTCACTAAGAAACAAGTGAGAACAACATATAGCTGAGTGCAAAACAAAATACTGCAGCTGCGCGATATCTGGGAACACTCTAAAGCTGAGGCACTGATACTGCACAAGTTTGTCAGTATGTTTTCAATTACTGACAATAATTTAGTAATGTCTTAGCCTTCACACAGTTAAGGCAAATGTGAGATATCTGAATTTCATGAATTGGTTTGTGTTGCACTTCGTGATGATTAAACCAAGAATAATTTTTGTTGATCAAAGGAGAAAGTGACGACCAAAGAAGCTGGACATCAGAGTCGAAAAGTGCCATGCTGGAAAAGCACAGCAAGTCAGGCAGCATCCGAGAAGCAGGAGAGTTGATGTTTCGGGCATAAGCCCTTCATCAGGAATCACAGGCTTCAGAAAAATAACTGACATAGACTTATACTAATACATATGCAGAAGGGTCAGAGCATGTTACTATCAGATTAGAGACTAATTTCAGATTTGGTACCATTCATGCAACATTTCAGTATGATATTTACATATGTACCTAAAAGAGAAGTTGTCTAAAATTACAAGCTCCTGAATGATTATACGATTAAACCTGGAAATAAAGCTGGTGAGGAAGAATGGCAAAGTGAAGTCCCATCAGTATCGCCTTGGGCAGTGTCAAGTAAGAATTTGACAACAGAGTTATCACTTTGGTGTAACCTGCAGTCTGGACAAATTGCAGCAAAAATCTGTTCAATTTTATCTGCAAACTATTGAATGCAAAATCCTCCTTGCATAATAATGAGGCAGCATTTTGGGATGTCATTTTTAAAATATATTATTTTCAATGTTACTCACAATTAAGAGTGATCACTTGGTGCTGTCTACCTAACACAGTACGCAAAGGAATTAACAAAAAAAAACATTATAACCCAAATTCAGAGTCACTAATTCATTGCTATTGCATGGGTCCAGCATTTATAAGTAATCATTTTTTAAAAATAAATACAGATACATTTACTAACTATATTGGAGTACAGTCAGGTTTCTTACTGAACAGTGACAGGATTGGACAAAGTCTGCATGGATTTAAGAGAGGGGAATCATACTTAGCAAATCTACTGAAAGAACCTACAGAGTCGAATATTAAAGAAAGAAATTGCAGGACATTTCGAAAAGCTTATCATTAAACATGGTAGACGGGGTTTTGTGAAAGATAAACTATATTTGACAAATTTACGACAGTTCATTGAGGAGATAACAAGCAGGGCTGATAAAGGGCAATCCAATGATGTTCTGTATTTGGTTTTTAAAAATGTAAATGATAAGGTGCTACATAAAAGTTAATTGCACAATTTAGGAGCTCATGGTATTGGGGTAATATATTAGCATGGACTGAGGATTGGTTAACCACACTGGCTGTTGCTGAGTCCTCACTTGGAGTGCTGTATACAATGTTAGCTCCCATATTTAATGAAGGATAAACCAACATCGGAGACCATTCAAAAAAGATTCATTTAGGTGCTTCAAGGATGAAAGGGTTGACCTATCAAGAATAGATAAGCAGGGGTGATCTTATGGAAACAAGATTCTGATGAGCTTGACAGAGTAGATGTTGACTAGATCTTCTAGCACCAGTGAAGTCTCAAACCAGGGGATATTACATAAGGGAACATTCATTTTAAAAAACGTAAAGAATTTTTTACTCTCAGTGAATGGCTAGAATTTTCTCACCTAAACAATTGTGAAAGTTAAATGTGAGAGGGGAATGGTTGGGTTACTCTTCAGAGCGTTGTTCTGGCTTGTTGGGCTGAAGGGCCTGTTTCTACACAGTAGGGAATCTGCTATTCTATCTCAAATTATTTTAAGAGGGCAGATAGATTTTTGAAATATTGAGCAGTTGAGGGCTATGCGGATCAAGCATAAAAGAGGTGTTGAGGTCTGGGTTGGCCCAGCCATGATCTGATAGAATGGGGGAACAAGCTGGAGGGGATGAATGCCCTACTCCTGCTCTGATTCCTTGAGTCTCCGTTTCATGTATTTTTTTGTTTCCAAAGAAGAGCGTGATACAATGTGCTAAAGATCTCAGATGTTGTGAAAAAGTGGTGTTTATGTACTGGTTCAGATGGTATTGATTCATCAATCACAGCTATACAGTCATGAGTAGGAAGGCAATCCCCTCCATGAATAAAGGAAATCTACTGCAGAGCTCACACAAAGGGAATCCTTCCCCTCAGTAAACTCTCCCATCACATTACCCAACATATCAGCTAAAGCAGGACACACTGCGCATGTTCTCGCCAACAAAGGGACTCCGGGTGATTGATGTCAGCACCGGACCAATGAAAGGACGGTGAGCGGAGCTGGATGACCTAGCGGGATGTTGGTCCTCCAACCAATCAACGTGAATGAAGGGCGGAGCTAAACTAAACCATGTGATCACCCTCGCGCGCGGCGCAGAGTCGCTGTTATGAATGTTCGGGAAGTTATGGAGAGAAAGGATACGGTAAGGAAAGAAATAAACAGGGAAACGGGAGAAAAACTGTGTTGCTATGAGCGGAGAGGTTTTACAAACAAATTGTGCACGTCGGAAAACACAAATTTGAACGTCCCAGTCCCGTGTTTGCAGTAAATGGGGAATTGCCTCAGCGCGGCTGCAGGTCTGAGTGAGCGCCGCCATCTTTATTCGGGACAATGATTCACTGGACACGTGCACCGCCGCCATCTTTGTAGGGGGCAAGGTGCAGCCAGGCGCATGTGCAGCCTTTCTCTGGTATAGAGTCTTTGGGATCAGAGCAGCCAATACAGCTCTGATTCACCTCTGGGCTCCCTCATGGCCACTTTGTCAATATCTAGCTTCCTCAGTCTCGAACCATGGGTGTATTTTTGGTCTGTTTACTACTGTATTATTATTTTATAGACCCTTTGCAAATGAGTTTTTCATTGCAGTCCAGCCCCTGACCATGTGCTGCTCGATTATCAGATTACTTTTTTCTTGAATATTTTTGACAGTCAAGAATTCTTTTTTCCAACCAGCAAGTGTATTTTCCTTCCATTTCTGACCTATCAAATTCTGCACCATTTTCATTCCCTGTAATCCATTTTGTACTCCCTGAAACATCAACTGTGTTTCTCCTTCCACAGATACCAGTGATTAATGCCAAAGCCCTGTTGCCTGTGGAGAGGGTGATGTTTGACTTACTTGTACAGCTGCAGTTTATGTGGTGAAGGTGCTCTCACAGTGTGGTTGTAAGAGACATTACAGAGTATTCATTACAGCAACAGTGATGATTTGAAAATAATGTCAAATCAACAACAGTTTGTATTTTTATTATCATGCTTATAATTTCACAAAAATACTATTAAGAACTTTAGACATAAGGCCAGAGTTGGAGATATTAGGTCAGGTGACCAAAAGCAGGTTTTGAGGGATGTCTTAAAGGTGGAAAGCAGACCTGTGAGATTTTGGTTGCGAATTTCAGACAATGCTGCTTCAGCAACTGTAGAAACAGCCACACAGATGAAGTAATGAATTAACAAATGGTTGGGAGTCTCAAAGAAAATGGGTTTTCGAGGTCTCAAAGTGTGTGTGGTGCAGGGAGCTAGGGATTATCACAGCCAGGAATTAAATCAAGTGTGAGAAATTTAAATTGAGGGATATTGGCCACATGCTGGCAGGTGAGACTAGATTGGGTTGGGATTGGGTTGGGATATCTGGTTGGCATGGATGGATTGGACCGAAGGGTCTGTTTCCATGCTGTACATCTCTATGACTCTGTGTTGTTGCTTATGAATAGGAGACTTTTGATGAATCAACAAGCAGATATTTAGATGTTCTTGAGATTACAGGGAGGTTGAATGTGGGAAGCTGGCCAGGGAGTGAATTTGGATAATGAAGTCTAGAGATAACACAAGGTGGATGAAAGTATATGAGCTGAGACAAGGGTGAAATCAGCTAGAAATAGTGATCTTGGAGTGGTACTGAGCTATCACCCTCACCTCACCTCTGGGACTCAGCTGGTTGTCAGGTTGTGAATCAGGGCTGTAACACAATCGGGAGCTGAGTGGCCCTGGTGGAGCCTAAAGTGAGTGTCGCTCAGCTGACTGTTGCGGAGCAGCTGCTGCTTGGTAGCCCTGGTGATGGCATCTTCCATCACTTTACAGCTGATCGAGTGTGGACTGATAGAGGGAAATTGCCTGGGCTGGATTGCCCTGTGTTTTTGTGTTGAACATCCCTGGGCAATGTTCCACATTGTCGGTAGATGCCAGTGCTGGAGCGGTACGTGACTTGGTGGGTGGCAAGTTCTGGAGCACAAGCCATCAGTATTATTGCCAGAATATTGGCAGGGTCCGTAACCTTTGCACTACTTAACCATTTCTTGATGTTATTCAAACTGAATCGAACTGGCTTAAAACTCACATCTGTGATGTTAGAAACCACTGGAGAAGGCTGAGATGGATCATCCCACTTTACACTTCTGGCTGAAGATTGCTGCAAATGCTGTCATCTAATCTGGTGCATGGGTATGTGAGGCCCCTCCATCAGTAAGGGTGGGGATTTCTGTGATGCTTCCTCCAGTGAGTTGTTTAATTGTCCATCACCGTTCACAACTCGGTGTGGCAGAACTGCAGAGCTCCGATCTGTTCCATTGGATGTAGGATCACTTAGCTCTGTTGCTTGCTGCTGATGCTGTTTGATATGCAGGTAATTCTGTTTGATAGCTTCACCAGATTAGCACTTCATTTTTAGGACTACCTGGTGCTGCTCATGGCATGCCCTCCTTTCCTGTCCATTGTGATGGGTGAGTGCAGGATGTACAAACCCATGAGATTACAGATTGTGCTGGAGTACAGTTCTGCTGCTGTTGATGTCCCACAGTACCTCCATAGATACCCTGTTTGAGATCCTACATCTCTTTGAAGTCTGTCCCATTTAGAACGGTGATAGTGCCACTCAACACAGCGGAGGTTTTCTCAACTTTAAGGCAAGGCATTGTCTCCAAAAGGAACATGTGATGGTCGTTCTTACCGATAACTGTCATGGCCAGACGTATCTGCAGCTGGTCAATTCATAACAATGAGATCAAGTATGTTTTTTTCCCTCTTGTTGGTTCCCTCACCACCCGCTGCAGACTCAGTTGAGCAGCTATGTCCTTTAGGACCTGACCAGCTCAGTCAGTAATTCTGTTGCAGAGCCAGTCTCGATTGTGGACATTGAAATCCTGTACCCAGAGTACGTTTGACACCATTTTGTTGCCTCAGTGCTTCCTCCAAATATTGTTCAACATGAAGGAGAAGTGATTAATCAGCCAAGGGAGGACGGGACGTGGTAATCAGCAGGAGCCATGAGACTCCCAGGGAGAATCCTCCCTGTCTGTACACCACTGTGCCACCACCTCTGTCTGGTCTGGTGGGACAGGACATATCCAGAGATTTTAGGAGAAATTGAAGACTGCAGATGCTGGAGGTCAGAGTCGAGAGTGTGGTGCTGGAAAAGCACAGCAGGTCAGGCTGATGAAGGGCTGAGGCTCAAAACATCGATTCTCCTGCTCCTTTGATGCTGCCTGACTGTTGTGCTTTTCCAGCACCACACTCTCGATATCTAGGATGGTGATGGTGGTGTCTGGTCATTGTCTGTAAGGGATGATTCCGTGAATATGACTATGTCAGGCTGCTTCTTGACTAGTCTGAGGTACAGCTCTCCACGTTTTGGCACCAAAAACTAGATGTTAGTGAGGAGGACGTTGCAGCATTGAGAGGGCTGATTCTGTGGTTGTAATTTCTGGTGCCTTGTTAGATGCCACATGGTCCATCCAGTTTCATTCCTGTGTTGAGACTTTGCAGTGATTAGTACAGTAAGTAGCTGGCTGGGCCGCTGTCAGGTTGGCAGGATTTTTTTTACCATTGACAATGGTTTCATGGAAATCAGGAGATTCCTAATTCCAGTTATTTTCTCGTGAATTCAGATTCTACCATCTGCCAAGATGGGATTCGAACCAGGACTTCAGTCGTTTGTTTTAATATTCTGGATAAAAGCTAAATACATCAGGTTTGTTCACTCATTTTAAATATCACTAACCCTGGATTTGTTTCTTGTAAACATTGTCCATCATCCTGTCTCCTCTATCCTCCCCTCCAATAACATGAGTGAGGAACACATGGAGTTTCTCTGTCACCATGACTGAGATAATCCGATCTGCTGCTTCCCTCCCTCCCACTAGCCCACTGAGCCAAACTGCCTCACGTGGTGTTCCTGGTTTTTGTCCTAAACCGACATCGTTCTCCAGTCTCTTGTTAAGCCTTATCAGAGCTCATCTTTACAATTTACCCAAAGCTTGCTAAATCACAGACTTTCCAACACTCTGTCTCCTCCTCCTCCTCACCGATTCACAGATATTGTTCCTTGTTCTGTCTGTCTGTCTTTTCTGGTTATGCCCTTCTCTCCCCTTCTTTGAAAAACTTCCTTTTGACCTCACGGTTTTTGGAAAATCCTGCTCCATTTCCACTCTCTCTTTCCTTTCTGAATTCCTTGCATTTGGTGTCCCTCCAGTATCTATCCTTGCTCTCTCCTCTATCTCACCTACATACTGCCAGGAGTTGACATTGTGAAAAAGCACCATGTTAGGTTTCACATGTACACTGACACTGTCCAGCTCTCCCTCCCCACCATCCCTCTCCATTGTTCCACTGTTACTCAGTTACCAAACTGCTTATCACATTCCCACTACTCGATTAGCTGCAGTTTCCTCCAATGAAACATTGTAACGGTTAAACCCATTGCCTTCAGTTGTTATTCCAAACTCCTTTCTCTTACTGCTGAGCCTCTCCCTCTCCCTGGTAACTGTCTGAGGCAGAAATACGTTCTTCACAATATTGCTGTTATATCTGACCCCAAGGTGACCTTCTGATCAGACATCTGCACAATCCCAAACACCAGGGAATTCCAATCTCTTAAACATTGTTTGTCTCCAACTCACCCCAGCTCCATTGCTACTGAAACCCCTTACCCGCCTCTGTGTCGCCTTAAACTTGACGAATCTGAAGCAGAACCCTTGATTCCGCGACTGACCCAGAATCTGGTTCCAGACTCGCTTTTCAGTATTAACACTCGGAAACATCCACTCACTATTTATCCTGTCAAACCCCTTAAGAATCCCATCTGTCTCAATGAGATCACCTCTCTTTCTCCAAAATCCAGTGAGTAGAGTCCCAACCTGTTCAGCCTTTATTTAAAAGATAATCTCTCCAAACCAGGGATCATCCCAGTGAATCTTCCCTGCTGAAAAATGTGTTGCTGGAAAAGCACAGCAGGTCAGGCAGCATCCAAGGAGCAGGAGAATCAATGTTTCGGGCATAAGCCCTTCTTCAGCTTATGCCCAAAACGTTGATTCTCCTTCTGCTTGGATGCTGCCTGACCTGCTGCGCTTTTCCAGCAACACATTTTTCAGCTCTGATCTCCAGCATCTGCAGTCCGCACTTTCTACTAGTGAATCTTCCCTGAAATGCCTCCAATAAAGTGACACATTTCCTTATCTAAAGGGACCAAAACTGCTCACATTACTCCAGATATGGTGGTCTCACCACCACTTCCTCACGTTACTCTCAGGTATATACTCCAAACTCTCATACTGAAAACCCTCTAAACAAAACATTCCATTCCCCTTCCTGATGACCTGTTGTAACTATGTACAGTAATCCTGCGCCAGGAGGAGGGGATGGTGTTGGTTTCTAACTTGAACTGAGAGTGACAGATTTTATAAACTTGTATTACAGGATATTACAGGGGGACATTCACATGGTAATCTCAGTAAATGTTCTGCCAAACTCTGAATTACTCAGTACATCAGGACCTGGATATTCGCATTGTGTGTGTGTGAGTATTGCGTTCCAGATCAATCCCTTTTGCTGCTTAAAAATTCTCCTTTGAATCATCACATTCTCTCAAAAGGTCTCCCCAAACCATCATGTGTTATGTAATCATTTTATAATGATGTGATGAGTGTAAGGTTTATTATTCGAATGTGTAATTTTTCTATAAGGATGTCTCAGAGAGGGAGCAGAATATTCTTAAAGAGGAGAATAACCATTTTGAGAGGAGGCTGTTGTTTATTGGTATCAATGACATAGGAATAGAAGAGTTCACATTGTTGGATCATTCGAATCTCTTGTGGGGTAGAATTGACCTTCATCAGAAGGTTGGATTGTACCTGCACTGAAAGGGAAGAGTTGCTAGTTCTATTCAGGAGGCATTAAACCAGTGAAGGAATGGAGGTAAACTCAAAAGAGTGAGGAAAGAGCCAAGTCTGAGGCTGGTACAGTTCAGGCGTCAAACAGTCATGGCAGGCAAGGGCAAGGCACAGAATGAGGTAGGACTGAGCAGTTACACTGCATTTATTTCAATGCAGGAGGCCCGATAGGTCAGGCAGAGGAGCTCAGGGTATGGTTTTGAACATGGCACTGGGATATTACAGCAATTACAGAGGTATGACTTAGGAATGGTTCGGACCAGCAGCTTAATGTTCCAAGGTATAGATGCTATAGCAAGGATAGAAAGGGGGCAACAGAGCAGGGGGGTGAGGTGGTTTTGATGAGGGATAACATTATGGCTGGGCTTCAGGAGGATATTCCTGGAAGTACATCCAGGCAAGTTGTACAGGTGGAATTGAGAAATAAATAGTCAGCCAGGAATTGAGAAGCAAATTTACTAACAGATCACTTATCTGTAAGAATAGTATGATTGTATACAAAACTTGACCTTTTTTAATTCATTCACAGGATGAGGGTGTCACTGGCTGGGCCTCAAGGGCAGTTAAGATTCAACCACGTTGCTGTGGGTCTGGAGTCACATGCAGGCCAGACCAGGTAAGGATGGCAGATTCCTTCCCTGAAGGATATTAGTGAATCTCATTGTTTTTTTTTTGCAACAATCAACAATGGATTCATGGTCTTTAATAGATTCTTACTTCCAAATTTTTATTGAATTCACATTCCACTGTCTGCTGTGACGGGATCCAAACCCTGGGACCCAGAACGTTATCTGGGTGTCTGGATTATCCATCTAGCGATAGTATCACTAGACCATTGGGCAGGGTGAGTGACTGAGGTATCAGTGGGGCAGCACATCAGCACCAAATATCCCATGGTCTCTGTGGAAGGGCTGGGGAGGGAAATATATCCCTGGTGGTGGGGTCTGACTGTAGGTAGCGGAAATTGCAGAGGTTAATGCGCTGTATCTGGAGATTCGTGGGGTGGCAGGTGAGGACCGGTGGATTATATTCTTATTGTGGTTGGAGGGGTGGGGGGAAGGTGGAGGTACGGGAAGTGGAGGATATGCATTGGAGGGAATTTTTGATCACGTGGGAGGGAAATGCAGTCCTTGAAATAGGAATCCTTTCTGGGATGTCCTGGAGTGGAATTGCTTTTCCTGGAAGCAGATATGGCAGAGGCGGAGGAATTGGGAGTACAGGTTCATGTTTTTACAGGAATATACTCAAGGGAAATCAGATGAGCAAAAAGGGAACATGAAATATCTCTAGGAAATGGTTTAAGTAGAATCCAAAGCGATTCTACAAATATATCAAGGATAAAAGAAAAAATAGACAAAGAATACAACTTCTTAAAGATCAAGAAGGCCATCTGTGGAACAACAGGAGGTGGGAGAGATACTATGCTACTCTTTTCTGGAGAGTTTGGAGAACTTGATAGTTAACAACAGTGATAACTTGAAAAGTGTCCATGTTACAGAGGAGGTGGTACTGGATGTCTTAAATGGCATCAAGGTGGATAAATCCCTGGGTCCTGATCAGGTGTATCCCAGAAATTTGTGGAAAGCTAGGAAAGCAGTGCCCCTCCCTGAGGTATTTATATCATCGTTTGTGACAGGTGAGGTGCTGGAAGACAGGTGTTGTTATTTTAAAAAGGTGGTAAGGAAAGGCCAGGGAACAACAGAACAGGCAGCCTGAAGTCAGTGGTAGGCAAATTGTTGGAAGGGATTCTGAGGGATAGGATTTACATGTATTTGGAAAGACCAGGAAAGATTAAGGATAGTCAACATGACTTTGTGTGAGTAATTCTCTCTTTCTAACTTGATTGAGTTTTTTTGAAGATGTGACAAAGATGATTGATGAAGGCAGACTGTGGACGTTGTCTATATGGACACTGAACGATGTTCCACAAAGCAGACTGGTTAGCGAGGTTAGATAACATGGAATGTTGGGAGAACTAGCCATTTGGATACAAAACTGGCTTGAAGGTAGGAGGCAGAGGGTGGTGATGGAGGGTTGCTTTGCGGACTGGAGGCCTGTGAGCAGCAGTGTGCTGCAGGAATGGATATTCGGTCCTCAAATAAATGACTTGGATGTGAATATAGGAGATATAGTCAGTGGGTTTACAGAAGACACCAAAATTGGAGGTGTAGTGGACAGCGAAGAATGTTAGTTCAGAATACAACAGGATCTTGATCAGATGGGCCATTGGAGCAAAGAATGGCAGACGGAGTTCAATTTAGACAAATGCGAGGTGCTGCATTTTGGAAAGGCAAATCAGGGCAGGATTTATACACTTAATGGTAAAGTCCTTCGGAGTGTTGCTGAACAAAGAGACCATGGAGTTCAGATTCATTGTTCGTTGCAAGTAGAGTCGCAGATAGGCAGACTAGTGAAGGTGGTGTATAGTATGCTTGATTTATTGGTCGATGCATTGAATACAGAAGCTGGGATGTCATATTGTGGCTGGACAGGACATTGATTAAGCCATTTCAGGAATTCTGTTTTAAGTTCAAAATCCCCTGTTCTGGGAAGGATGTTCTTAATCTTGAAAGAGTTCAGACAAGATTGACAAAGACTTTGCCAGGGTTGGAGGATTTGGGCTACGGAGAGGCTGGGGGTAATTTCCCTGGAGAGTCAAAGATTGAGAGGTGACTTCATGTAGATTTGTAAAATCATGAGGGGCATGGATAAGGTGAACAGCCAGGGTCTTTCCCCCCCAGGTTAGGTGGTTCCAAAACAAGATCACATGGGCTTAAGTCAAGAGAGCAAAGATTTAAAAGGGATCTGAGAAGCAAAGTTTTCAAGCTGTGTGTGGTGTGTGTATTGGATGAGCTGCCAGATGAAGTAGTGGAGGCTGATACAATTACAACATTTGAAAGGCATCTGATTGGGTAATGAATAGGAAGGGTTTCGAGGGATACGGATCAATAGCTGGGAATAGGATTCCATTAGATTAGGATTCCTAGTTGGCATGGACAAATTGGACCAAAGGTCTGATTCTGTGCTGTACATCTCTATGACACGAATAAATGAAAGTAAGATGTGTTCCTCTTTTGTGGAGAGCTAGCAGAAGCACAGATAATTGTCCTTGGAGCTGAGACGGTTAAGCAGTGAGTTTGACCAGTTGCAAATTTGTGTCTTGGATATTTAATTTGCAGAGAGAAGGGAATTGTGAACAATGCCACAATTTTAGTAACTATTTTCAGGTAATTGGCAAATAATATGTGAACATGTGAACATTATTTTATTCAGTAAAGTCTGAGCATCTGGAACTGTCTGATTGGCAGCTGGACACAGACTCAGCAGTTATTCATAAACAGATTTGGAATTTTACTTTTTAGGGGAAGATTTGGGGGGCTATGGGCAAATGGGAAGGGAATTGGGACAGATGTGCAGCATCTCCAGAGGGAGAGAGTACAGTCCCAATGGGCTGAATAGCCCCCAGGCCCTGTGCTCTGAGATACTGCCCCATTCACTGTGAATGATGAAGCTCATCCCAGGGCAGAGAGAGGGAGGATCCCACCACTCACCTCACAATGGGTCTCGTGTGATTGATGTCAGCGCAGGCCAATAGGGGGCAGAGGGCAGTACTAGAGGACCAGGTCGTACCAGTTTGTCTTCCAACCAATCGGAGTGAATGAGGGCATCCTCAAGGCTGGAACTAAAGAAAGGCACATGTAGCAGAGATCTGAGAAACTGGAGGACATGAGATAGGCAGCGTTCTGTGGCTGGTGAGGAATTATATAAATAAGGAAGAGTTGTGAGGCTGGATGAGGTGACAGTGATCAGGAGAGTTGAGGATGGAGGAATTTAGAGTTAGTGAGGATTAGAGTCATAATGTTATACAGCAAGGAAACAGGCCCTGTGGTGCAACCAGTCCATGCCAACCATAATTCCAAACTGAACTAAGTGTACGTGCCTCCGCTTGGTCCACATCCATCCACATATTTCCTATTTATGTACTTATCTGAATGTATTTTAAATATTGTAATTGTATTCACAGCTACCACTTCCTCTGGAAATTCATTCCACACGTATGTTTTTTTTTTAAAACCCTTATGTCTTTTCTCAAACCTTTCTCATTTCTTCTCAAAATGAATGCACCCGAGTTTTGAATCCCCCTCTCCCCCGGCTATTCACCTTATCTGCACTCTTTTTCTGATTTTATAAACCTCTACTAAGGTCACCCCTCAACCTCATGCACTGCAGTGGAAAACATTCCCAGCCTATCCAGCCTCTCCTTAGAACACAATCCCTCCATTCATGGCAACATGCAGGTAAATCTCTCCTGAACCTGCTCCAATTTAATAATATCCTTCCTATAACAGCACAACCAGAACTGGACAGAGTATTCCAGAAGAGGCCTTTCCAACGTCCTGTACATCCTCAACATAACGTCCCAACTCCTGTATTCAAAGGTCTGAACAATGACGGTAAGTGTGCTAAGCACCTTCTTAACCACCCTGTCTACATGTGACACAAACCTCAAAGACGTGAAGCCCTCTGTCTCTTTGGTCCCATATCACTACTCAAGGTCCTACTTTTATTGAGTGTCAGTCCTACCCTGGTTTGTTTTATCAAGATGTAATATTTTGCATTTATTCCAATCCAAAACATTTTCAAGTATAAAGGCAGTAGGAGTATAATTAAGAGGGAAATCAGGAGACAAAAAGGGGACGTGAGATAGCTTTGGCGAATAGGGTTAAGGATAATCCAAAGGGCTTTTGTAAATACATTAAGAACAAAAGGCTAACTAGGAGAAAATAGAGATCAGCAAGGCAGTCTTTGTGTGGGGCTTCAGGCGATGGGCGAGATAGGGAAACAAGTACTTTGCATCAGTGTTTACTGTGAAGAAGTACATGGGAGATATAGAATGTGGTGAAATAAATGGTGATATCTTGAAAAATGTCCATATTACAGAGGAGGAGGAGGTGCTGGAAGGAGCTGGTGCAGGGGAAAATGATTCACATTTTTGCATCATTGTGATCTCCTCTGGAGTCGAGTTGACCTGCATAAGAAGGATGGATTGTACCTGATTTGGAAGGTGTCTAATATCTGGGCAGGGAGATTTGTTAATGCTACTCAGGAGGCATTAAACCAGTGAGGGAGTGGGTGTGATTGCAAATAGATAGTGAGAAAAGAGGTATGTCTGAGGCTGGTACAGTTCTGAGGTCAAATAGTCAAGGCAGGCAAGGGCAAAGCAGAGAATGAGGTCAGACTGAGCAGTTACACTGCATTTATTTCAATGCAAGAGGCCTGACAGGGAAGGCAGATGGGCTTAGGGTATGGTTTTGAACATGGCACTGGGATATCATGGGTATTACAGAAACGTGGCTCAGGGATGGATAGGACTGGCAGCTTAATGTTTCAGAGTATAGACGCTATAGGAAGAATAGAAACGGGGCCAAGAGAGGAGGGGAAGTAGTGTTTTTGATTAGGGATAGCATTATGTTTGTGCTTAGGGAGGATATTCATGGGAGTCCGCCCAGTGAAGTTATTTGGGTGGAACTGGGAAATAAGAAAGAGATGATCACCTTATTGGGGTTGTCTGCGTGGATTTCATCCGGGTTCTCTGGTTTCCTCCCACAGTCCAAAGATGTGCAGGGTAGATTGGATTATCCAGGCTGAATTGCCCGTAGTGCTCAGGGATGTGTAGGTTGGGTGGCCCTGGAAAATGCAACGTTACAGGGGGAGGTTAGGAGGCTCTGAGCGTCAGTATCGATGTGATGGGCCGAATGGTCTCATTCCACACTGTTGGGATTCTGGGATTCTCTGATAATTCTATTAGTTTTAAAATAGTTACAGAAAATAATAGACCAGATTGTCCAATTTAGAAACTTAACTTTTCAAGGGTCAATTTTGATGGCACAAGGCAAAAACCTTCATCTGACCCCTCAAACCTGCTCTGCCATTCAATAAGATCAGGGCTGATCTTTTCATGGCCTCAGCTCCACATTCCTGCTCTCTCACCATAACCCTTAATTCCTTTCTTGTTCACAAATCTACCTTTTGCCTTAAAGGCAAATAAAATTGATAGCTCAACTGCTTCACTCAGCAGGGAATTCCACAGATTCACAACCCTTTAACTGAAGAAGTTACTCCTGAACTCAGTCCTAAATCTGCTCCACCTTATTTTGATGCTATGTTCTCTAGTTTCACCTATCCCTGGTGAAAATAAACTCCCTGCTTCTATCTTACTTACTCCCTTCATAATTTTGTTTTTTTTCCCCATCCAACCTCCCATTCTTCTAAATTACAATGAGTATAGAATCAGTTTTCTCAATCTCTCCACATACACCAACCCTCTCAACTCCAGGCCCAAACTAGTGACCCTCCTCTGCACCCCCTCCAGTGCTAGTACATCCTTGCTGAAGTAAGGAGATCAAACCTGTACACAGTACTCCAGGTGTGGCCTGTACAGCTGCAGCATAACCATCCCTCTAGCAAGGAAGCTCAATATTCCGTTCACTGCCTTAATTACCTGCTGCACCTGCAAACCAACTTCCTGTGATTCATGCACAAGGACACCCAGCTCCCTCTGCACAGCAGCATGCTGCAAGTTTTCACCATTTCATCATCCAGTTTGCTGTTAGTTCGACCAAAATGGATGACCACACATTTCCCAACATTGTCCTCCATCTGCCAGATCCTTACCCACTCGCGTAACCTATCTGTATCCCTGTGCAGACGTACGGTGGCCTCTGCACACATTGCTCTACCTCATCTTTGTATCAAATGTGAACTCTGACACCGTACACTTGGTCCTCAACTCCAAAACATTTGTGTAAATTTTAAACAGTTGTAGTGCCAGCACTAATCCAAACGCCCATTTATCCCCATTCTTTACTTTTTGTTGGTTAACCCATCCTATATCCATGCTAATACATTACCCATAATGCCGTGCAGCCTTTATCTTATACAGCAGCCTTTCATGTGGCAACTTGTCGATTACTTTCTGGAAATTCAGATACACCACATCCACTGGGTCCCCCTTGTCTAACGCATTTGTGATGTCCTCAAATAGTTCAAGTAAATCCATTAAACATGAGCTGCCTTTCATGAATCCATGCTGTGTCTGCTCAATGGGATAGTTTCTACCCAGATAACTCGCTACTACTTACTTGAGAGGTTCAAGCATTTTCCCCACTACAGAAGTTAAACTAATGGGTGTTTTTTTTTTAAATAGTGGCATCACATTTGCAGCTTTCCAATCTGTCAGATACGTCCCAGAGTCCAGCAAATTTTCGCGAATTATCATGAACACATTTGCTATTTTCCCAGCCATCTCTTTTTGCCCCTGGGATGCATTCCATCACGGCCAGGCGCCCCTTTTACCTTTAGGCTGTTACCTTTCCCAACACTTCCTCTTTACTGAGAATGATTGATTCTCTGTCCACATCTGCCATTGCCTCCAGAGGCCTGTAAAAATGAGACAATGAGAGTACACAGACAGTATATTCCTGTTAAGGCCAAGGCTGGGAAGCGTAGAGAATGCTGCCTGTCGAGAGAAATTGAGGCTCTGGTCAAGAAAATGAAGGAGGGATATGGCAGGTACAGACAGCTGGGTTTGAGTGGATCCCTGGAGGAGTATAGAGACAGTAGGAGAATACTTGAGGGAAACCAGGAGGGCAAAAAGGGGACAAGCGATGGCTTTGGGAAATAGATTTAAGGAGAATCCAAATAGATTCTAGAAATACACTAAGGACAAAGAGTGACCAGGCAGAGAATAGGGACCCTCAAAGACCAACAAGACTGACTATGGAACCCCAGGAGTTTGGAAAGATTCTATATGAATATTACACATTGGTTTTTACTGAAAAACGATGTGGAAGCTAGAGAATTTGCACAAATAAATAGTGATAACTTGGCAAGTGTCCATGTTACAGAGGAGGATACCCTGAATGTCTTAAAATGGATAAAGGTGGATAAATCCCTGGGACCTGATCAGATGTATCCCAGAAATTTGTGGGAAGCTAGGGAAGTGATTGTTGGGCCCCTCCCTGAGATATTTGTGTCATCAATAACCACAGGTGAGGTGCTGGAAGATGTGTGCCATTATTTGAGAAAGGTGGTAAGGAAAAGCCAGGGAACTATAGACCGGTGAGCCTGTAGTCAGTGGCAGGCAAGTTGTTGGAAGGGATTCTAAGGGACAGGATTTGCATGTAATTGGAAAGGCAAATAATTGGGGAGAATCAGCATGGCTTTGTGCATGGACATCGTTAACTCGGACTTCAGGAAGACACAATGTTCCACATAACAACAGACTGGTTAGCAAGTTCAACATCATAGAATACGGGGAGAACTAGCTATTTGGATAAAATTCATCACAGAGATATACAGCACAGAAACAGACCCTTCGGTCCAACCCATCCATGCCAACCAGATATTCCAGCCCAATCTAGTCCCACCTGCCAGCACCTGGCCCATATCCCCCCAAATCTTTCCTATTCATATACCTATGAATGTTACAATTGTACTCGCCTCCACCACTTCCTCTGGCCACTCATTCCACACACGTACCACCCTCTGTGTGTAAACGTTGCCCCTCAGGTCTCTTTTATATCTTTCCCCTCCACCCTAAACCTATGCCCTCTAGTTCTGGAAGCCCCACTCCAGGGGGGAGACTTTGTCTATTTATCTTATTTATCCTGTCCATGCCGTTCATGATTTTATGTTTCTCTGTGAGGTCACTCCTCAGCCTCCGACACGCCAGGGAAAACAGCCCCAGCCTATTCAACCTCCCCCTGTCGTGATTTCGACCAGGAGCAGATTTGTCTCCAGGATATTTAGTTGACAGAGAGGGAAAGTAGAAAGTTTGTCACAATTTTTAGTAACTGCATTCATGTAACTGGCAAATAATGCAAGGTAAAAATGAGAAGATTATTTTACTGAGTCAGTTCTGAGCATCTGGAACAGTTTGAACAAGAGCTGAATGCAGATTCAACAGTTAGTGTCAAAACAAATGTGGAATTCAACTTTTTAAGGAAAGATTTGGAAGGCTATGGACAGTTGGGAGGGGAGTTGGGACAGATTTGCAGCATCTGCAGAGGGAGAGAGTACAGCCCCAATAGGCTGACTAGCCCCCAGCCCCTATGCTCTGTGATAATGCCCCATTCGCTGTGAATGATGAAGCTCCTCCCTCCGCAGAGCCATCGAGCCATAGAGATGTACTGCACAGAAACAGACCCTTCGGTCAAACTCGTCCATGCTGACCAGATGTCTTAACCTAATCAAGTCCTATTTGCCAGCACTTGGCATATATCCCTCTATACCCTTTCTATTCATATACCCATTCAGATGGGGTAATTGTACCAGGCTCCACCACGTGTCCTGACCGAAAATTCAATGCATGTAGCAACCTCTGATTGACAGAAGCCCGTTAGGTCCCTTTTAAATATTTTCCCTGTCAACTTAAACCTCTCGTTCTGGACCTGTCTATTTATCCCATTCATGCCCCTCATGGTTTTATAAAACTCAATGAGGTCACCCTTCAGCCTCCAACACTTATGGGAGGATCCCACCAACATGACACAATGGGGCCCAGGTGATTGACAGCAGCTGCAGACCAATAGGAGAGTTGGCGTGATCCTCCAGCCAATAGAAGTGAATGAGGGGTGTGGCCAGCAGGCCAGCACGTGACCATGAGCTGTGCAGGCGCAGTGTCACTGTGAGGGGGGACTCAGTGAGTGTGATGGGAGTGGCATAGACTGGGAGAAAAATGGAGTTTGTGGGTACTGGGGCGGTTTATAAACACACGGTGTAGGCTGCTTGACATGAATTACAAGCTCCCGCTAAATAAAAACCAGAAAAAATTGTGGATGATGGAAATGATAAACAACAACCAGAAAGTGCTGGAAAAGCTCAGCAGGTCTGGCAGCATCTGTGAAGACAAGTCAGAGTTAACATTTCTGAACCTATGAACCTTCCTCAGAACTGATGTGACTGAGGGAAAAATGTTGGTTTATATGCAGAAGGTATAGGTGAAAGAGTAAATGATTGGGAATAGAGTGCAAAGAGAGAGATAGGAGACATTGGACAAAGGAGTGTATATCGATCTGGCTGGGGGAGAGTGAATAGCTGTTCATGGGGACTGTTAGTGGCTAATCACAGATAGTGTGTAATAGCAGGCTATGTAATAACAAGGCCTGGTGTGTGGGGTGTAGGGGGCTAGGATGCTAGGATGTGGGAGAGTTCAGGATCTAAAATTATTGAATTTGATATTGAGGCCAAAGGGCTGAAGGGTCCCCGAGTGGGTGATGAGGTTTTGTTCTTCCAGCTTCGTTAACATGTGGCACTGGAAACGCACAGCAGGTCAGGCAGCATCCAAGTAGCTGGAGAATTGCCGTTTTAGTATATGCCCTTCATCAGGAATGTGCGGTGTGGGAAAGAGTGCTGAGAGATAAATAGGAGGGGGTGTGTAGGGCTGGGGGGGAAGGGATCTAGGAAGGCAATAGGTAGATGCAGGTGGGAGGTAATGGTGAGACGGTGGAGTGGATAATGGGGAAGGAAGATGGACAGGTGGGTCAGTTCAAGAGGCCAGTGCCGAGTTGGAGGGTTGGAGCTAGGATAAGGTGGGGTGAGGGGAGATGAGGAAACATTGATGCTGTGTGGTTGAAGGGTCCCAAGGCGGACGATGAGGTGTTATTCCTCCAAGCTTCGGGTGGCTTGATTTGGCGATGGAGGCAGCCCAGAACCTGCATGTCCTTGGCGGAGTGGGAGGGTCCGTTGAATGTGTCGGCCACAGGGCAGTGGGGTTGGTTGGTACATGTGTTCCAGAAATGTTCCCTGAAATATTCCGCAAGTTGGCATCCTGTCTCCCCACTGTAGAGGAGACCACATCGAGAGCAAAGGACTCAATAGGTGAGGTGTTTGAATGTAAGAACTATCTCTGCTGAATGTGGAAGGATCCTTTGGTGTCTTGGATGGAGGTGAGGGGAAGGTGTGGGCACAGGTTTTCCACCTCTTGCAATGGCGAGCGAAGGTGCCTGGGAGTGGAGGATGGGTTCGTGGGGAGCGTGGATCTAACAAGGAAGTCACAGAGAGAATGGTCTCTGAGGAATGCTGAAAGGACTGGGGAGGGAAATATATCTCTGATGGGGTCTGATTGTAGGTGGTGGAAATGATGGAGGATGATGTGTTGTACCTGGGTGGAATGTGAGGACTTGGGGGATTCTATCCTTGTTGCAGTTGAAGGAGTTGGGTTCAAGGGTGGAGGTGTGGGAAGTAGAGGAGATACGGTGGAGGGTATTGTTGACCACATGGGAGGGGAAATTGCTGTAATTGAAATAGGAGCCATTTGGTATGTTCTGGAGTGTTCTGCCAGTTTGTATCAAGCTTCACTGGAACATTGCAGTAAGTATGAGACAGGGATGTTGCCCAGGGAACAGGCTCGTGTGTTGAAGTGGCAGGCAACTGGAAGCTCAGGGTCTTTTTTGCGGCAGAACGTACATCAGCCACCATTTCCATCCCATCCACTGAGATACTGCCAGACACCGGTTCCTGTTCCCTCCATTAACAGCTATGCACTCTCCCAGCCAGATCGCTATCCAGTCCTTTTTCTTTCCAAATGTTCCTTTGGGCTCTGTCCCCACCTATTATTCACTCTTTAACCCCTATCTCCTTTGCCATTGCACTGGGAGCTAAATTGCCCACAGTTTTCAGAGATGTGTAGGTTAGGTGCAAGATAAATATTTGTCTTTACTATTCATCCTGCACTGACTGTGAGTGTTGTTGTGTGAATTCATTTTATGGGATATTAATTGAGACTGGGATCTCAGAAACAGGTTTTTACAGTCAGCAGAGACATCAGGACCTGAATATAATTGGCATTTAACTGTGAAAACAGAAAGGTTTGTCTGTTCTGTCTGTGAGAAAATATCTTCAATACTTTTGTCAAGCAAAAATCAGAGAGATGGACAAATTTGTGGCTGGATCACCCTTTGGGTGTGTGCTCTGTTCTGGGCCCTGCAGCTGAGGAAGGAGATATTGCCCTGAGAGGGAGCACAGATTTATCCAAATTGCACCTCATCTCTTTGCAGCAACTGTCAGATTTAGTCCCCCAATCACCCACTTCGTAATGTTAACCTGTAAACTCCTTATTTTCAGTTCTCTGCAAACTACCCACTAAAATTCCTTATGGACTCAAATTCCTTATGAACTAAAATTCCAGCATCTTTTCAGGTGAAATGTTCCAGATTCTGACAACTGAAAATGACAGGGCTGCACTGAGAGTGCTGCTTGGCTCAGTGAGTGTGTTTTGGAATTGGGTGAAAACAGTGAGGTGAGACAGGGAGAAGGTGATGCTGAAACTCAGGTTTAGTTCAGGCCATTCAGAAATTCATATGCTCCCAATGGGAATAGCCAATTTTTATGAGATACCTGCTGAATATTTTGTAACAGGTTTTAAAGTATAACATGTCAGCTTAAGTAAAGGTCGGGGATTTAGATTATAATGGACATGCTTGAAGTGAAGAAAGGTTGCTAGCTCATTTAAGTTCTCGCGATGGGAGAACTAGCTGAATCTAGAGAGACATTGTTACAGGAGACCTCAGATCCGCGGTGTTCTCCTCTTGCACAATGTGGGAAATAAGGGATGCTTCCAGTGTCCCTGGCGACAATATGTGCAGGAAGTGTGCCCATCTGCAGTTACTGGGAAACTGCTTTTCAGATCTGAAGCTGTGAGTGGACTCACTGTGGAGCATCTGCAATACTGAGGATGGACAGCACGTTCAGTGAGTTAGGAAAGGGAATGGATGACTATCAGATCAAGTAAAAGGCTCAGGAAGGAAATGCAGGAGTTCCCAGTGATCATCCCATTATCAAACAGATACTGTATCCCGCTTCGGATTCTGCACCGAACAGGAGGAAAGAGAGTAACGGGGATTCAATAGTCAGGGGTACAGATAGGCACTTCTGTGGCCACAGGCATGAATCCAGGATAGTATGTTACCTCCCTGGTGCCAGGATCCGCAATAGCATGGATAGGTTATTGGACATTGTGGAACTGGAGGGTAAACAGCCAGTGGTGGTGGAATCCTCTCACTATGCAGACCGTGTATCATTTACATTCTCCACTGCTTCTCACTCATGTCTGCTTCAAAAAGAGGGAATCACTGAGAAACACGGAATAAAATGGGGTCAGAGTCTCTGGTATAAAACTGTTGAACACAATGCCCCCATCTTCTCCATATTGGTCATCAAGCACACAGACCCACTGCGATCATCTCATACCTTTTTGATATTAGAATAGATGATAGATGATTGGTTAATGTTTTGGGGAGGCAAATGAGCAGAGAGGTTTAGTAGGAAATTCTGGAGCTCAGGGTGCAGGAATCTGAGTTAAAAATGGGCTATCCTCAAGGCTGGAATTACAGAAAGGCACTTAGCAGAGAGATTTGTGGGGATCGAGAGTACAGAGATAGGGAGGATTGTGTGATTGGAGGATGTTACAGAGATGCTTATGATAGCAGAGATAAGGAAGAGTTGTGAAGCTTCATGAGGTGACAGTGATAGGGAGAGTTGTGAACACGAAGACACCGAGAGTTAAGAGTTTCAAAGTTATATATCATGGAAATGGACCCTGTGGTCTAACCAATCCATGTCGACTATAATTCCACCTAAACTAATCACACCTGCCTCTGCTTGGCCTATATCCCTCCAAATATTTCCTATTTATGTCCTTATCCAAATATCTTTTAAGTATTGTAATTGTGTTCACAGCTACCACTTCCTCTGGGAGTTCAACCCATAAGTGCAAAAATAGAAAAACTCATGTCTTTTTAAAATCTTTGTCATCTCTTCTCAAACTGTATGCACCGGTGTCTTGAATCCCCCTCCCATGCAGCCATTCATCTTGTCTACACACTCCATGATTTTATAAACCTCTAATAAGGTCACCCCTCAACCTCCTGCTCTCCGGTGACAGACATCCCAGCCTATCCATCCTCTCCTTCTAAAACAATCCCTCCGTTCATGGCAACATCCTGGGAAACATCTTCTGAACCTTTTCCAATTTAATGACATCCTTCCTCTAACAGGGGGACCAGAACTGAACACAGTGAAGAGGCCTCACCAACATCATGTATAACCTCATGACAGTGTCCCAACTCCTATACCTAAAGGTCTGAGCAATGAAGGTAAGCGTGCTAAACACCCACTTAACCACCCTGTCTACATGTGACACAAACTGCAAAGACCTGAACCCCTCGGTTTCTTTGTTCCACATTACTACTCAAGGCTTTACTTTTAATTAGTGTAATTAATTAATGAGGCTAAAGGAGATTTTGTTTTATAAAATATAATATCTTACATTTATTCAAATTAAATTCCATCTGCTACATTTCAGCCCATTCACCCAATTGATCAGGATCCCTCTGTATTCGTGGATAACCTTTTGTTACTGTCTACCTTAACAGTTTTTGATGTCACCCACAAACAAACCATGCTTTGTGTATTCTAATTCAAACCATCTACACACATGACAAACAAAAATGGACCCAGCACCGATTCCTGGAGAACACTGCTGGTCACGGGCCTCTAGTGTGAAAAACAACCCTCCACTATTACTGTCTCCTATTGTTAAGCTAATTTTGTATCCAGTTGGCAAGCTCTTGCTGAATCCCATGGGATCGAACTTTACAACTTCGTCTCCCCTGCACAACCTTTTTAAAGACTTTACTAAAGTCCAAATAAACAATGTCTGCCACTCTGCCCTCATCGATCTTCTTGGTGACTACCTTAAAAATCTCAATCAAGTCTGTGAGACACCCTGTTAAGTAACCATGTTGAGTGTCCCTAATCATTCCTTAACTCTCCAAATACATGCAAATCCTATCCTTCTGAATCGCCTCCAACGGCTTACCCACCACTGAGGTCTATAGTTCCTGGGCTGCTCCTTATACCCCTTCATTAACAAAGGTACAACATTAGCCACTCTCCAGTCATCAGGCAGCTCACCTGTAGTTATCGATTATACAACTATTTCTCCATGGTGCCCACAATTTCCTCTCACCCAAACTGTTACCGTCCTATCACTTCAGTCACTTGCCCTGTCTGATCAGACAAGAAAAGGTCAGGTGTTGCTTGCTTCCTGATAGGAACATTTAAATATTGATAAAGAACATTTCTTGAACTCATTTAACACATTCTTTACCAACCAAACCTTTCACACTATCGTAATCACCTACTACTATAACCTTATTGTTGTGACTGTATATCGGAGATCTCTCTGTATATTTGTTCCTTATATTCTCCCTGATTATTGCAGCGTCTATAGTGCCATCCGACCAAGGTGATTTTTTTTTAAAGTTTGAAAACACAATTTTGTTTTTAAAAAAGCTTTCCTCTGCGATTTAAATATAAATCTTTTTTTGTTTATTCACTCAGATGTGGATGTTTACCCTGAGGGCAGTTGAGAGTTAACCACATTGCTGTGGGTCTGGAGTCACATGTTGGCCAGACCGGGTGAGGATGACAGTTTCCTTCCCTAAAGGGCATTAGTGAACCAGATGGGTTTTTTCCTAACAGTCGATAATAGTTTCATGGTCATCATGAGCCTTTTCATTCGAGAATTTACTGATATCTGATGCCACCATCAGCCATGATGCTACCATCTAACCGTAATCCTCGGAACATTGCTCATATTACTCGTCTAGCAAGAATATCATCTGGCCATTGCCTCCCTTTTTAGCAATGTATTTTTTAAAAAAAGCTCCATCATTCTCCGTGTACAATTTGAGGTAAAATTACACACATGCAATTTCTGAAGCTGGAGGGGGATTACAGAGACAGGGGGGGATGTGGGTCTAGTGGGGGATTGTTGTCCAAACATCACTGTGGTGTACATGGACTGCAGCATTTCAGGGAGGCCGTTCACCACCATTTCTCCAAGACACATAAAGGTGGCCAATAAATTCTGGTCTGGGCAGCAAAGGCAACCTCCAGTGAATAAAACTGAGCAGTGACCTCTCCCAGCTGACTTCTTGTGAAGGTATAAACCGCTCGGAAATGCAACTTGGAGAAAAGAGAAAGAAACAGTGACATTTCACAGCTGTCCTCAGAGAGACCTCGCTCTGTGAGCTGCTCACAGCCGGGATCAGCTCAGTGGGTTTCAGTCTCTTGAAACATCAATTTTAGACGGTTTTATTATATTAATAGTGAGAAAGGTGAGGGTTTCTTTTTCATGTCTTTCGGTCTGTTGTTAAAATGTTTAAAATATAAAGCGTAAGCATTAAGTTATTCTCAGGCAGTATTTTTCGAGCAGTAAGACTGTGCCTTTGTCTTGGTCTGTAGATTGTTAAGGCGGAGAGATGGCCTGTTGTAGAGTGGTGTGCTGTTCCTGTCGGATGTTGGAGTCTAGAGAGAGTTTCAATGATCCTGATGATTGTGTCTGCAGGAAGTGTCTTTGCAAATCCTATCAGATCACATGGATTGGTGAAGGAGTGATTAAAGGCAGTGAGGAATTGACAGGGGTCAGGGGTGTGAGAGGTGGCAGTCTCAGGATTGCAGGATACTGCAGATACAGTCAGGTAGGTGGGTTACCTCCAGGAAAGCTAGGAGGGGTAGGCAAGTACTGCAGGAATATCCAGTGGTTATCCCCAGCTCAAACAAGTGTACTGTTTTGGAAAATGTAGGGGGTAATAGACTTTCAGGGGAATATAGCACTGACTGCCAAGTTACTGCGACTGAGACTGGCTCTAACATAATGTAAGGTATACCCAGTTCCACGCAAACGATGGTGATAGGGGACACTCTAGTCAAGGGCACAGTCTGCCATTTCTGCAGCTGACAGTGAGACATCAGAATGGGGTGGTGCCTCCCTGATGATAGGGTCAAGGATGCCTTGGAGAGGGTGCAGAATATTCTCAAAGGGGAGAATAGCCAGTGGGAGGACATTGTACATTGGTACCAATGGCATAGGAAGGGGAAAGCATGGGGTCCTGATGAGCAGGGAGAATTGCTAGTTCCACTCAGGAGGTATTAAACCAGTGAGGGAGTTGGGGTAATCCTAAAGAGATAGTGAGAAAAGAGGTATGTCCAAGGCTGGTACTGTTCAGATTAGACTGTCAAGGCAGGCAAGAGCAAGCCACAGAATAAAGTGGGACGGACCAGTTACACTGCATTTATTTCAGTGCAAGAGGCCTGACAGGTCAGGCAGGTGGGCTCAGGGTATGGTTTTGAACATGGCACTGGGATATTACAGCAATTACAGAGGCATCACTCAGGGATGGATAGGACTAGCAGCTTAATGTTCCAGGGTGTAGATGCGATAGAAAGGGGGCAACAGTACAGGGGGAGTGGCATCTTTGATTAGGGATAACATTACAGCTGGGCTTCGGGAGGATATTCCTGGGAGTACATCCAGGCAAGTTATTTGGTTGGTACTGAGAAATAACAAAGGGATAACCGTCTTACTGGGATTGTATTATAGACTCTCTCCCAATAGTCAGCGGGGAATTGAGACACAATTTTACCAGGAGACCTCAGTTATCTGTAAGAATATTATGGATGCAATGATAAGGGGTTTTAACTTTACCAACATAGACTTGGAGTGCTGTAGTGTTAAGGGTTTGGATGGAAAGGTATTTGTTCAGTGTGTGCGAGAACGTTTCAGATTCAGTTTGTAGGATGTACCTACTAGAGAAGGAACAAAACCTGACCTGTTTTCTTTATTCATTCACAGGATGAGGCTGTCACTGGCTCGGCCAGCATTTATTGCTTTGTTTAACCAGAGGGCAGTTAAGAATCAACCACGTTGCTATAGGTCTGGAGTCACATGCAGACCAGACCAGGTAAGGATGGCATTTTCCTTCCCCTAAGGTCATGAGTGAACCAGATGGGATTTCCCAACAATTGACAATGGATTCATTGTCGTCACAAAATTAATTTTTCCAGATATTTATTGAATTCACGTTCCAAAATCTGCTGTGATGGGATTCAAACCCAGGTCCCCAGAACGTTATCTGGGTCTCTGGATTAATTGTCTAGCGATAATTTCACTCTGTCATCGCTGCCTCTTAGGAAATGAGGCAGGGTGAGTGACCGAGGTATCAGTGGGGCAGCACATCATCACCAAAGATCCCACAGTATTGTGGCTTAGTGGTTAGCGCTGCTTCCTCAGCACCAGGGACCTGGGTTTGATTCCAGCCTCTGGCGACTCTGTGTTGGAGTTGGCACGTTCTCCCCAGTGTCTGTGAGGGTTTCCTTCGGATGTTCCAGCTTGTTCCCACAGTCCAAAGACGTGTAGGTTAGTTGGATGAACCATGTTAAATTTCCCATAGTGTCCAGATGCAGTAGATGCGGTTTTGGGATGTGCGGAGAAATCTCTGCCTGATGTGAAAAGATCCTTTTCGTGTCTTGGACAGAGGTCAGAAGGAGGTGTGGCCGCATGTTTTACATATTCCGTGGTGGCAAGGGAGGGTCAAGGGTGTGGAGCATGGGTTGGTGGGAGGGGGTGGACCTAACAAGGGTGTTGCCGAGGGAATGGTCTCCGTGGAACACAGATAGGGGTGGAGAGGGAAATATGTCTGTGGTGGTGGGATCCGACTTCAGATAGCAGAAATAACAGAGGTTAATGCACTGTATCTGGAGATTAGTGGAGTGGAAGGTGAAGACTGCAAGGTTATAATCTTATTGTGGTTGAAGTGGTGGGATAAAGGTGGAGGTGCAGGAAGTGGAGGGTATGCATTGGAGGGCATTGTTGATCAAGTGAGAGGGAAATTGTGGTCCTTGAAGTCGGAGGTCTTTCTGGGATGTCCTGGGGTGGAATTGCTCCTCCTGTGAGCAGATATCGCAGAGGCAGAGGAATTGGGAGTACAGGATCACGCTTTTATACTTGAAGGAAATCAGGAGAGCAAAAAGAAGACATGAATAGCTTCAGGCACTGGTTTAAGTAGAATCCAAAGAGATTAAACAAATATATCACAGACAAAAGATTAACTCGACCAGAGAATAGGACCCCTTAAAGATCAACAAGGCTGTCTATGGAACCACAGGGAGTGGGAAAGATATGCAACTATTTCTTGCCATCTTTTACTGGAGAAGGATATGGAAGTTCAGGAGTTTGGAGAAATAAACAGAGATAACTTGAAAAGTGTCCATGTTACAGAGGAGGTAGTACTGGATGTCTTAAATCACATCAAGGTTGATAAAGCCTTGGAACCTGATCAGGTGTATCCCAAAACTTTCTGGAAATCTAGAAGTGATTGTTGGGCCTCTCCTGAGGTATTTGTATCGTTGATAGCGACAGGTGAGGTGCCATTATTTTAAAAAGGTGGTAAGGAGAGGCCATGGAACAAGAGAACAGTGAGCCTGAAGTCAGTGGCAGGCAAGTTGTTGGAAGGATTTCTGAGGGACAGGATATCCATCTATTTGGAAACATAAGGAATGATTAGGGAGTGTCGATGTGGCTTTGTACGTGCACAATCATGTCTCACTAACTGGACTGAATGTTTTGAAGTGACAAAGAAAATTGATGAAGCCAGGCGGTGAATGTTGTTTATGTGGACATTCAACAAGGTTCCACAAAGCAGACTGGTTAGCAGGGTTAGATAACATGGCATGCAGGGAGAGCAAGCCATTTGGATACAAAACTGGCTTGAAGGTAGGATACAGAGGGTGGTGATGGAGGGTTGCTTTGCGGACTGGAGGCCTGTGAGCAGCAGTGTGTTGCAAGGATCGATATTGGGTCCTTAAATAATTGACTTGGATGTGAATGTGTAAGGTATGGTCAGTAGGTTTACAGAAGACACCAAAATTGGAGGTATAGTGGACAGTGAAGAAGGTTAGTTCAGAATTCAACAGGATCTTGATCAGATGGGCCAATGACGCAAGGAATGGCAGATGGAGTTCAATTTAGACAAATGTGAGCTGTTGGATTTCGGAAAGGCAAATCAGGGCAGGACCTGTACACTTAATGGTAAAGTCCTGGGGAGTGTTGCTGAATAAAGAGACCTTGGAGTCCAGGTTCATAGTTCCTTGGAAGTCGAGTCACGGGTAGGCAGGGTAGTGAATGCAGTGTTTGGTACACTCCCCGTTATTGGTCAATGCATTGAATGCAGCTGTTGTGACGTCATATTGTGGTTGTACAGGACATTGATTAATGCTCTTCTGGGATTCTGTTTTCAGTTCCAATCTCCCTGTTCTCGGAATGATGTTGTGAAACTTCAAAGGTTTCAGAAAAGGTTGGCAAGGACTTTGCCAGGGTTGGACGGGTTGAGCTATTGGGAAATGCTGAATAGGCTGGGACTATTTTCCCTGGAGAGTTAGAGACTGAGAGGTGACCTTATAAATGTTTATAAAATCATGATGGACCTGGATAAGGTGAGCAGTCAGGGACTTTTTCCTGGGTTCTGTGGGTTCAGAACTAGAGGACACAGGCTTAAGATGAGAGGGAAAAGATTTAAAAGGGATCATTTTTCTCAATGAACAGAGTTATCAGAATCTGGAACATTCCACCTGAAAAAGGTGCTAGGATTTGAGTCCATAAGGAGTTTACAGGTTAACATTATGAATTGGGTGATTGGGACTAAATCTGACAGTTCCTACAAAGAAATGAAGTGCAATTTGGATCATTCTGTGCTCCCTCTCAGGCCAAAAAAGACCCTGAGCTCCCGGTTGCCTGCCCCTTTAACACGCGAGCGTGTTCCCTGGCCAACATCTGTCTCATGCTTAGGTGCAGTGTTCCAGTGAAGCTTGATGCAAGCTGGCAGAACACTCCAGAACATACCAAATGGACCATATTTCAAGGACTGCAATTTCCGCTCTCATGTGGTCAACCCCAATGTCCTCCAGTGTATCTCCTCCACTTGCGACACCACTGCCCTTGAACCCCACCCCTCCAACCCTTAACTCACACACATTGTTATCACATTGCCTGCCATTACACACTACCCACGATTAACCACTAATTGTCTCCGTTGACAGCTATCCCCCACCTACATCACTCAACGATTGGAGCTGCCAAGGACACAAACCCCTGGAATATCCTCCCTAACCCCCTCTGTCCTCCTTTAAGATTGTTGGGCCTCTCCTGAGGTATTTGTATCATTGATAGCGACAGGTGAGGTGCCATTATTTTTAAAAAGGTGGTAAGGAAAGGCCATGGAACAAGAGAACAGTGAGCCTGAAGTCAGTGGCAGGCAAGGTTGTTGGAAGGGATTCTGAGGGACAGGATATACGTGTATTTGGAAAGGATGAGGAAGAGTTAAAGTGGCTTTGTTTGTGCAAAATCGTGTCTCACTAACTTGAGTTTATTTTTTTTTTCTTGAAGAAGTGACAAAGATGATTGATGATGGCAGCCTGTGAACGTTGTCTCCATGGGAATTGAACAAGGTTCCACAAAGCAGACTGGTTAGCAAGGTTAGATAACATGGAATGCTGGGAGAATGAGCCATTTGGATACAAAACTGGCTTGAAGGTAGGAGACAGAGAGTGGTGATGTAGGGTTGTTTTGTGGACTGGAGGCCTGTGAGCAGCAGTGTGCTGCAGCAATGGATATTGGGGCCTTCAATAAATGACTTGGATGTGAATATATGAGATATGATCAGAAGGCACCAAAATTGGAGGGGTAGTGGGCAGTGTAGAAAGTTAGTTCAGAATACGACAGGATCTTGATCAGATGGGCCATTGGAACGAAAAATGGCAGACTGAGTTCAATTTAGATATATGTGAGCTGTTGTATTTTGGAAAGGCAAATCAGGACAGGACTTATGCACTTAATGGTAAAGTCCTGGGGAGTGTTGCTGAACAAAGAGACCTTGGAGTTCAGGTTCATTGTTCCTTGAAAGTAGAGTCGCAGGTAGGCAGACTAGTGAAGGTGGTGTATGGTATGCTTATATTTATTAGTCAATGCATTGAATACGGAAGCTGGGACGTCATATTGTGGCTTGACAGGACATTGATTAAGCCATTTCAGGAATTCTGCTTTCAGTTCGAATATCCATGTTCTGGGAAGGATGTTATGAAATTTGAAAGGAGTCAGACAAGATTTGCAAAAACATTGCCAGGGTTGAAGGATTTGGGCTACAGGGAGAGACTGGGGCTATTTTCCCTGAAGAGTCAAAGACAGAGGTGACTTTATGGAGATTTATAAATCATGAGGGGCATGGATACGGTGAACAGCCGGGGTCTTTTCCCCCCCCCCAGGTGAGGTGGGTCCAAAACAAGAGCACATGGGCTTAAGTTGAGAGGGCAAAGATTTAAAAGGGATCTAAGGGGCAACGTTTTCAAGCTGTGTGTGGTGTGTGTGTGGAATGAGCTGCCAGATGAAGTAGTGGAGGCTGATACCATTACAACATTTGAAAGGCTTCCATGAATGGGATGGGTTTTGAGGGATAGGGCCCAATAGCTGGCAAATGGGACTCCAGTAGTTTAGGATTCCGAGTCGGCATGAACGAATTGGACCGAAGGTCTGTTTCTGTGCTGTCCATCTCTATGACACTAATAAATTAAGATGTGTTCCTCTTTTGTGGAGAGCTAGCAGAAGCACAGATAATTGTCCTTGGAGCTGAGACGGTTAAGCAGTGATTTTGACCAGGTGCAGATTTGTTTCCAAACAATTAATTTGCAGAGAGAGAGGAATTGTTAGCACGATCACAATTTTTCGTAACTACTTTCAGGTAACTGGCAAATAATGCAGAGTGAAAATGGGAACATTATTTCACTCAGTAAGTTCTGCGCACCTGGAATAGGCTGAACGGCAGCTGGACACAGATTCAGCAGGTGTTCTCAAACAGATTTATAACTTTACCTTTTAAGGAAAGACTTAGTGGGCTTTGGGCAAGTGAGAGGGGAGTTGGGACAGATTTGCAGCATCTCCAGCGGGAGAGAGTACAGCCCCAATTGGCTGAATAGCCCCCAGCCCCTGTGCTCTGTGATACTGCCCCATTCACTGTGAATGATGAACCTCATCACAGGGCAGAGAGAGAGAGGATCCCACCACTCACCTCACAATGGGGCCCGGCTGATTGATCTCAAACAAGTACACTGTTTTGGAAAGCGTCGGAGGTCACCCTCTCAAGGGCATATCGCACTGACAAGCAAGGTACTGGTACAGAGACTGGCTCCAATGTAATGTGAGGTATATGAGGTTCCTGGTGATCGATGGTGATCGGAGATTCTCTGGTATAGGGCACAGACTGCCGTTTCTGCAGCTGACAGTGAGACATCAGAATGGGTGGTACCTCCCTGGTGCCAGGGACAAGGATGTCTCGGAGAGGGAGCAGAGTATTCTCAAAAGGGAGTATGATCAGTGGGAGCTAATTATACATTAGTACCAATGACATCGGAAGAGGAAAGGATGAGGGTCTGACGAGAGAATATAGCAAATTATCCTGGAGGATAAAAAGTAGGTCTTCGTGGGTAGTAATATCTGGATTACTCTTTGTGCCGCATGCTAGTGAGAGTAGGAACAGCAGGATAGAGCAGATGAATGTGTGGCTATGGATCTGGTGCAGGGGAGAAGGATTGCCATGTTTGGATCATTGGAATCTCTGCTGGGGTAGAATTGACGTGCATAAGAAGGATGGATTGTACCTGAATTGGAAGGTGTCTAATATCCAGGCAGGGAGATTGGCTAGTGCTACTCAGGAGGCATTAAACCAGTGAGGGAGTGGGGGGTAAACCTAAAGAGATAGTGAGAGAAGAGGTATGTCTGAGGCTGGTACAGTTGAGAAGTTAGACAGTCAAGGCAGGCAAGGGCAAGGCACAGAACGAGGTGGGACAGAGCAGTTTCACTGCATTTATTTCAGTGCAAGAGGCCCGTCAGGGAAGGCAGATGAGCTGAGGGTATGGTTTTGAACATGGGACTGGGACATCATGGATATTACAGAAACGTGGCTCAGTGATGGATAGGATTGGCAGCTTAATGTTCTAGGGTGCAATGGGAAGGATAGAAAGGGGGACGAGAGGAGGCAGAATGGCGTTTTGGATTAGGGATACCTTTATGGTTGTGCTCAGGGAGGATATTGGGAGTATTTCCAGTGAAGTTACTTGGATAGAATTGGGAAATAAGAAAGGGATGATCACCTTGTTGTGGTTGTCTGCTTGGGTTTCGTCTGGTTGCTCTGGTTTCCTCCCACAGTCCAAAGATGTGTAGGATGGGTGGGTTATCCAGGCTGAATTGCCCATAGTGTTCAGGGATGTGCTGGCCAGGTGGATTGCTCATTGGAATTGCAACGTTATCGGGGTAGGGTAGAAGGCTCTGATGTTCAGTGTGGATGTGATGGGCTGAATGGCCCGCTTCCACGCTGTCTGGATTCTCTGATAATTCTACTAGCTTTAAAATAGTTACAGAAAATAATAGACCAGATCTAATAGGTAGCCTTCTAAATTGGACAATTTCGATGGCACAAGGTAAGAACTTGCAAAATTTGTTTGCGGGAGGTTATTTCCAGGGAAAGGGATGGCTGGACAAAAGAGTAACCAGGCAGAGAATAGCAACCCTCAAAAATCAGTAAGGCTGTCTATGGAACCGCAGGCGGTGGGAGAGATTCTGTAAGTATTTCACATCAGTTTTTACTGAAAAATGATATGGAAGCTAGAGAGTTTGGAGAAATAAATAGCGATAATTTGGCAATTGTTCATATTACAGTGGAGGAGGTACTGGATGTTTTAAAAAGCAGAAAGGTGGATAAATCCCAGGAATCTGAGCAGGTGTATCCCAGAACTTTGTGGGAAGCCAGGGAAGTGATTGCTGGGCCCCTCGCTGAGATATTTGTATCATCAATTGCCACAGACAAGGTGCTGAAAGATGGGTGCCATTATTTGAGAAAGTTAAAAATCACACACCAGGTTATAGTCAAACAGGTTTATTTGGAAGTGTGCTTCCAATTAAACCGTTTGGACTATAACCTGGTGTTGTGTGATTTCTAACTTTGTACACCCCAGTCCAATACCGGCATCTCCAAATCATTATTTGAGAAAGGTAGTAAGGAAAAGCCAGGGAACTATAGACCGGTGAGCCTGAAGTCAGTGGCAGGCAAGTTGTTGGAAGGGATTCTCAGGGACAGGATTTACATGTCATTGGAAAGGCAAGAAAAGATTAGGGATAGTCAGCATGGCTTTGTGCATGGAAGTCATTAACTTGGACTTGAGAAAGACACAAGGTTCCACAGAACAGGCTGGTTAGCAAGTTCAACACCATAGAATACAGGCGGAACTAGCTATTTGGATACAAAATTGTTTGGAAGATCAAAGAGTCATAGATGTACAACACAGAAGCAGAGACCCTTCGGTCCAACCAGTACATGCTGACCAGATATCCCAACGCAATGTAGTCCCACCTGCCTGCACCCGGCCCTTATCCTTCCTATTCATATACCCAATAAGATGCCTTATAAATGTTGCATTCGTCCAACCTCCACCACTTCCTCTGGCAACTCATTCCATACACGTACCACCCTCTGTGAAAACGTTGCCCCACAAGTCTCTTTAAAGTCTTTCCCCTCTCACCCTAAACCTATGCCCTCTAGTGCTGGGATCCACCACCCCAGGGAAGAGACTTTGTCTATTTATCCTATCCATGCCCCTCATGATTTTTTATACCTCTATAAGCTCACCTCTCAGCTTCCGATGCTCCAGGGAAAATAGCCCCAGTCTATTCAAAATCTATTCAACCCCCAGCTGAGCTCAAATCCTCCAATCCTGGTAACTTTCTTGTAAATCTTTTCTGAACCCTTTCAAGTTTCACAACATCCTTCCGAGAGGAAGGAGACCAGATTTGTACGCAATATTCCAATAGTGGCCTCACCAATGCCCTGTACAGCCACAACATGACCTCCCAACTCCTGTACTTAATGTTCTAACCATATGCCGCCTTCACTATCCTATCTACCTGTGGCTACACTTTCAAGGAGCTATGAACCTGCACTCCAAGGTCTCTTTGTTCAGTAACACTCCTCAGGACCTTACCATTAAGTGTATAAGTCCTGCTAAGATTTGATTTCCCCAAATGCCACTCCTCAGCCCATTCACTCATCTGATCAAGATCCCGTTGTACTCTGAGGTAATTGTTTTCACTGTCCACTACACCTCCAACTTTGGTGTCATCTCACTAACTATGCCTGCTATGTTCACATCCAAGTCATTCATATAAATGACGAAAAGTAGTGGATCCAGCACTGACCCTTGTGGCACTCCACTGGTCACAGGCCTCCAGTCTGAAAAACAACCCTCCACCATCACCCTCTGTCTTCTGCCTTTGAGCCAGTTCTGGATCCCAATTGGCTAGTTCTCCCTGTATGCCATGAGCTCTAACCTTGCTGAGCAGTCAGTGTCTTGGTGAAGGGTGCTTTTAGGACTGGAAACCTGTGGTGAGCAAAATGCTGTCAGGCTGGGTGCTGGGTCCATTGCTTTTTGTCATTTATATCAGTGATTTCCATGTGAATATAGGAGCTATGGTTAGTAGGTTTACAGTAGACACCAAAATTTGAGGTGCAGTGGACGGTAAAGTTACCTCAGAGTACAATGAGACTCCGATCAAATGGGCTGAGGAGTGGCAGATGAAGTTTAATTTTGATAAATGTGAGGTTCTGCATTTTGGAAAAGCAAATCAGGGCCGGACTTCTACACTTAATGGGAAGGTCCTGGGCAGTGTTGCTGAACGAAGAGATCTTGGAATGCAGGTTCATAGTTCCTTGAAAGTGGAATCATAGATAGGCAGGGTAGTGAAGAAGGTGTTTAGTATTCTTGCCTTTATCGGTCAGTGCATTGAGTACAGGAGTTGTGACGTCATTTTGCGGCTGTACAGGACATTGATTCAGTCACTTCTGGAATTCTGCTTTCAGTCCTGGTCTCCCCACTATCGAAATGAAATTGTGAAACTTGAAAGGATTCAGAAAAGTTGTGCAAAGATGTTTCCAGGGTTGAGGGATTGAGCTATAGGGAGAGGCTGAATAGGCTGAAGCTGTTTTCACTGGAGAATCGGATGCTGAGGGGTGACCATAGAGGTTGATAAAATCGTGAGGGGCATGGATAAGGTAAACAGCTAGGGTCTTATTCCTGTTTAGGTGAGTCCAAAACTAGAAAGCACAGGCGTGAGGGAAAAGATTGAAAAGGGATATTAGGGGCAAAGTTTCAAGCTGAACATGATACGTGTATGGAATAAGCTGCCAGAGAAAGTGTGGACGCTGGTATAGTTACAACATTTAAAACGCATCTCATTGGATATGTGATTGGGAAAGGTTTAGAAGGCTATGGGCCAAGTGCTGGCACGTGGGACGAGATTAATTTAGGATATCTGGTCGGCATGGACAATTTGGACAAAAGGGTTTGTTTCTGTGTTGTACATCTCTACGACACTAATAAATTAAAATTAAGATAGGTTTCTCTTTTATGGAGAGTTAGCAGAAGGTCAGACAATTCTCCTTGGAGCTGAGAAGGTTAAGCAGTGATTTCGACCAGGAGTTGATTTGTTTCCAGGATATTTCATTTATAGAGAGACAGAGTGAGAAATTTTTAACGTCACAATTTTTAGTAACTACTTTCAGGTAACTGGCAAATTATGCAGGTTAAAAATGTGAAGATTATTTTACTCACTAAGTTCTGAGCATCTGGAACAGTTTGAAAGACAGCTGAATGCAGATTCAGTAGCTATTGTCAAAACAAATTTGAAATTTAACTTTTTAAGGAAGGATTTGGAAGGCTATGTCCAAATGGGAGTTGAGTTGGAACTGACTGGTACCATCTCCAGAGGGAGAGAGTACAGCCCCAATGGGCTGAATAGCTCCCAGCCCCTGTGCTCTGTGATACTGCCTCATTCACTGTGAATGATGAAGCTCATCACAGGACAGAACTGTAGAGATGTACAGCATGAAAATACACCCTTTGGTTAAACTGGTCCATGCTGACCAGTTATCCCAACCTAATCTAAGTTCCATTTGCCAACACTTGGCTCATATCACTCTGCACCTTTCCTATTCATATACCCATCCAGATGCCAAATGGTATAATTGTACCAACATCCTCCACTTCCCGACAGAAGATTCCATACATGCACCAACCTCGGTGGGAAAAAAAATTGCCCCTCTGATCCATTTTAAATTCTTCCCCTCTCATGTTAAACCTATGCTCTCTCATTCTGGACTCACCACCCCAGGGAAACGACCTTGTCTATTTATCCTACCCATGCCCCTCATGATTTTATAAACCTCTATGAGGTCACCCCTCACCCTCTGATGCACCTGGAGGATCCCACCACTCAGGTCACAATGGGGCCTGGCTGATTGACACAGCTTCAGACCAATCGGAGAGTTGGCATGATCCTCCAGCCAATGGGAGTGAATGAGGGGTGGGTCCAGCAGGCCAACACATGACCATCAGCTTTGCAGGCGCAGTGTCACTGTGAGGGAGGACTCAGTGAGTGTGAAGGGAGTGGGAGAGAATGCAGAGACTGGGAGAGAGATGGAGTTAGTGTGGACTGGGAGGGTTGATAAACACTGTTTCAGTCTGCTAGAACTGAATTAGATTCTCCGGGTAAATTGAAAGAACTGTGGATGCTGTAAATCACACACAACAACTGAAAGTACTGGAAAAGCTCAGCAGATCTGGCAGCATCTGTGAAGTGAAATCGGTTCGCATTTTGGATTCGGTGACATCCTCAGGAACTGATGCTACTGAGAAAAAAATGTTGGTTTTTATGCAGAAGGTAGGGGTTAAGGAGTAAATGATAGGGGGGGATAGAGTCCAAAGAGAGAGATAGGAGCAGTTGGACAAAGGAGTGGATAACGATCTGAGGGGGAGGGTGAATAGCTGTTTATGGGGACTGTTAGTGGCTAACCATAGGTAGTGTGTAATGCCAGGCTATGTAATAAAAAGGCCTGGTGTGTGGGGTAAGGGGCAAAGACACTAGGACGTGGGAGAGTTCAGGACCTAAAATTATTGAATTTGATGTTGAAGCCAGAGGATTGTAGGGTCCCCGACTGGGAGATGAGGCGTTGTTCTTCCAGCTTGTGTTAGTGTGGCGCTGGAAAAGCACAGCAGGTCAGGCAGCATCCAAGGAGCAGGAGAATTGACATATTGGGCATGTAAGCACTTCATCAGAAATGTGGGAGTTGGGGGAAGAGGGCTGTGAGATAAATAGGGAGGGGTGTTTGGGGTTGGGGGGAAGGGAGCTACGAAGAGACTAGGTAGATGTAGATGGGGTAGTGGTGAGAGGGTGGAATGGATAATTGGGAAGGAAGATGGAGAGGTGGGACAGTTCAGGAGGCCAGTGCCGAGTTGGAGGGTTGAATCTGTGATGAGGTGGGGGAGAGGAGATGAGGAAACCTTGATGCCGTGTGGTTGAAAGGTTCCAAGGTCGAGGATGAGGTGTTCTTCCTCCAGGCATCGGGTGGCTCGGATTTGGGGGTGGAGGACACCCAGGACTTGCATGTCCTTGGCAGCGTGGCGGCGGAGGGGATGTAGCTGAAGTGGTCGGCCACAAGGTGGTAGGGTTGGTTGGTGCATGTGCCCCAGAAATATTCCCTGAAATATTCCACAAGTTGGCGTCCTGACTCCCCAGTGCAGAGGAGACCACATTGAGAGCAAAGGACACAATAGTTGAGGTGTTTGGGTGGGCAGGGAATTCTCTGCTGGATGTGGGAGGATCCTTTGGGCCTTGGATGGAGGTGAGGGGAAGGTGTGGGCACAGGTTTTACACCACTTGCAGTGGCAAGCGAAGGTGCTGGGAGTGGAGGATGGGTTGGTGGGGAGCTTGGACCTAATGAGGAAGTCACAGAGGGAATGGTCTCTGTGGAATGCTGAAAGGGGAGGGGAGGGAAATATATCTCTGATGGGGTCTGATTGTAGGTGGTGGAAATGGCAGAGGATGATGTGTTGTATTTGGGTGGAAGGTGAGGAGTGGGGGGGATCCCATCCTTGTTGGGGTTGGAAGGGTGGGGTTCAAGGGCAGTGGTGTGGGAAGGGGAGGAGATACACTGGAGGGCATTGTTGACCACATGGGAGGGGAAATTGCAGTCCTTGAAATAGGAGACCATTTGGTATGTTCTGGAGTGTTCTGCCAGCTTGTATCAAGCTTCACTGGAACACCGCAGTAAGCATGAGACAGAGATGTTGGACAGGGAACAGTCTTGTGTGTTAAAGTGACAGGCAACTTGAAGCTCCGGGACCTTTTTGCAGCCACAATGTAACTCATCAGTCACCATTTCCACCACCGCCACTCAGATGCTACCAGGTTCCTGTCTCCTCCACTAACAGCTTTCCACCCTCCCACCAGATCGTTATTCACTCCTTTGTCTTTCCAAATGTTCCTGTCTCTCTTTGCACTCTGTCCCCACTTATTATTTACTCTTTAACCCTTATCTCCTGTAGTCCAAAGATGTGCAGGTCCGGTGAATTGGCCCAGCTAAATTTCCCGTAGTGTTCAGGGATGTGCATTAGTCCGGGGAAATGGAGAGTAATAGGGAGGGGAATGAATCTGGGTGGGATGAACTTCAGAGGGTGGGTGTGGAATTGTTGGGCCGAAGAGCCCGTTTCCACGCTATAGGGATTCTACTTTTCCCAGCTGTCTTCAGTTCTGCTGAAGAGTCACAGAACCCGTGATGACCCTTGGTGTGTGCAGGAGGCGGAACGGGGAGAGTGGCAGCAGAAACCGGATGAGATGTATCAGTGTAGACTGGGAGGGTTTAGTTACACTCTGTGTAGGTCGTTAATCTGAATTAGAAAATCTTGGTCCCACGTTTGCAGCAAAGGGGAAAACAGCTGTGGGCCTCAGGCAGTGAGCGGTCCTGGGTTATGGCTGCCATCTTTATTTGGGGCAAGGTACAGCAAGGCGCAGGCACATGTCCTCTTTTGGGGAGGGGGGCGGGGTGATTTCAAGAGGAGTGTTTACACATCAAACACATACCAAGAGAAGTGTTCGCCTTCACTATTCACCTTGCACTGATTGTGAGCTTTGTTTTGCGAATTCATTTTCTAGGATATTAATTGAGAATAATTGAGACTGGGATCTCAAAAACAAGTTTCTACAGTCAGCGGAGTCATCAGGGTCTGAATATCATTGGCATTTAACTGTGGAACGAGAAAGGTTTGTTCATTCTGGGAAAATGTCACCAATAGTTTTGTCAAGCAAAAAGCAGAAAGATGTTCAAGTTCATGGTCAGAGCACCCTTTGGGTATGTGTTCAATTCTTGGCCCTGCAGCTGTGGAAGGAGGTATTGGCCTGAGAGAGAGCATAGATTTATCCAAATGCCAGATATAGTCCCAGTCACCCACTTCATGATGTTAACCTGTAAAGTCCCGACTTCCAATTCCCTGCAAGCTTCTCATAGAATTTCCTTGTGGACTCAAATTCCAACACCATTTCAGGTGGAACGTTCCAGATTCTGACAACTGTCTGTTCATCCAGAAACTGCTGAAGTCCATGTTGACTCTGTGGTTACAAAGGGCTGAATTGAAAGATGAGATGCTGTTCCTGAGCTCCCATTGAGATGCATTAGAACAGTACAGGAGGCTGAGGGCGGTGTAGGTGTGAGCAGACAATGAAAACGACAGGGCTGCACTGTGAGGGCTGCTTGGCTCAATGAGAGTGTTTTGGAGTTGGGTGTAAACAGAGTGAGGTGAGACTGGGAGAAGGTGAAGCTGAAACTCAAGTTTAGTTCAGGCCATTCAGTAATTCACGTGGTCCCAATGGGAACAGCCAATTTCTCAGTGATACCTGCTGAGTATTTAAGTTTTTAAAGTATGACATATCTGCTGAAGTGAAGATATTTTTTTATTATAATGTACATGTTTGAAGTGAAGGAAGGTTGCTCACTCGTTTAAATTTTCTTAATGGGAGTAACGAGATGAATGTAGAGAGATGTTGTGATATGGCACCTCAGACCCGTGGTGTGGTCCTCTTGTACAATGTGGGAAATAAGGGACGCTTCCTGTGTGCCTGACGTCTATGTGTGCTGCAAGTGTGTCCATCTGCAGTTACTGGGAAACTGCTTTTCAGACCTGGAGCTGTGAGTGGACTCACTGTGGAGAATCTGAGAATGTTATGGACAGCATGTTTAGTGAGTTAGTCACACTGCAGGTGAGGGCTACACAGGCAGAAAGGGAATGGATGACCATCAGATCAAGGAAAAGGCTCAGGAAGGGGGTGCAGAGGTCCCCAGTGGTCATCCCCTTCTCATACAGATACTGTATCCCGCTTGGGATTCTGTAAGGGCGGGAATGGGTGGGGTAGCTTCTCGGGAAATCAGCACCAGCCAGGGTCATGCCACCACAAAGAGCTACGCTGCACAGAGCGGGAGGAAAGAGAGGAAACACGGCTATAGTGACAGGGGATTCAGTGCTCGGTGTTAGGGCGGACACTGCTGTGGCCACAGACATGAATCCAGGATGGTATGTTACCTCCATAAAGCTAGGATCCGCAATATCATGGGGAGGCTGCAGGACTTTCTGGAGCTGGAGTTAAACAGCCCGTGGTGGTGGAACACACAGATACCAACAACATCGCTAAACAGAGGGATGAGGGCCTGAAAGCTAGATATAGGGAGAGCAGAGATGCATTAAAATGTAGCTCCTGAAACGTAATAATGTCAGACTTACTCCCAGTGCCATGTGCTAGTGAGAGCAGGAATAAGAGGGTAGATCAGCTGGATGTGTGGCTGGGGAAATGGTGTACCAGAGAAAGGTTTAGATTCTTCAGGCACTGGGACTGTTTCTGGGTGGGACCTATACCAGCCTGACCGGTTATCCCTGGGCAGAGCTGAGACAAATCTGATGGGGGCTTTTGCAGTTCCATTTGTGAGGTTTTACCTTGTCTGGCAGGGGGTTGGGAACTAAAGTGTCGGCTTAGATGGGTACGATTCAGGTCAGGGAATGGGAGGTAGAAAATGAGTGATGTAGTCAGCAGCTCAGAAAGCCAAAGAAAAGGAGGATTAAACGAGGATTGAGTCCCTCTTCAGCCATCAGTCCTGCCATCTCAGAAATGTGAGTCAACAAAATATGGAGCTGTATACATGTCTATGACTCTATGTGCTTCAGCAAAATGGTGAAAATCTGCAATAAGAAAATAAATTGCTGGACATCCTCAGCAAGTCTGTCAGCATCTGAAATGGTGACAGATGCCGGAAACATTGCAGCCTTGCAGAAGTGTTTAGATGATCACACCAAGATGTTACACGGAGTGCCAGAACGTGGGACTAGAATAAATAGGCGTTTGATGACCAGCATGGATACGATGGGGCTGGAAAATTGATGTTTCGGGTCAGGACTAGTCATCCGGACTGACAAACTGTCCTGACCCAAAACATCAACTTTCCTGCCCCTCTGATGCTGCCTGACCTGCTGCACTTCCCCAGATCAACATTGTATAAACTCTGACTTCCAGCATCTGCAGCCCTTAACTATCTACACATCTCAGGACTCAGGCAAGTGACCCTCCTTTACTCTCTCTCAGTAACCAGGAGAGTCTTCCTTTGGAAAGGGGAACAAAGGTACACGCAGTACTCAAGGTGTTGTCTCACCAAGGCCCTTCCAGAAAGGGATCCCTGCTCCTGTACTCGAATCCTCTCACTAGGAAGGTCACACATCATTTACATTCTCCACTGCTTCCCACTCCTACCTGCTTCTGAAAAGAGGGAATCTCAGAGAAACACGGAATAAAATGGGGTCAGAGTCTCTGGTATAAAACTGTTGAACACAATGCCCCCATCTTCTCCATATTGGTCATCAAGCGCACGTGCCTGGTGAAATCATCTGAACACTTCTTCAAGGCTGCAATGTTTCCTGCATCTGTCACCATTTCAGATGCTGCCAGACCTGCTGAGGATCTGCAGCACTTTTTTTTCTCTGTTGTAGAGTACTGAAAGGGGGAATTTGTAGTTGAGAAATTCACATTGTATTTCATGTTCAGTTTTGATAGTTACTGGATCCGTGCCGATCTGGATATCATTGGCCTTTTCATCTGGAACGAAAGATGTGCATTCTGCCTGTGGACGAATATCTAAAATGTCAGCGTGACTGGAAAAAGTACTGAGACAGCGAAGTCCATGTTAGCGTGGGGACTGTGGAGAGAGATTTCATTTGGTTTTTGAAAGTCTAAAAAATCATGGCACATTTCCCAGGAACAGTTAAGCCCCAGATTGGTTTTGTATGAGGACAATTTACCATGAAACCAGAAAGACAAAAGGATTCCTGCATCATGGAAAAAGCTGTGAAAATGGAATTGTTGTAACGGAGTGAATTATCGATCATGGATTGTAATCCATTGGCGGTGTCACGTCGGTTCCAGCACCGTGGGGAAACACTGGAAATGTGATGGATGCAGTGTAGGTTCCAGTTATTAAACTGGAAAGGTGCAGAAGAAATTTACAAGGATGATGCCAGGTCTCAGGGGTCTGAGTTACAGGGAGAGGTTAGACAAGCGAGGACTCTTTTGTTTATAGCAGAGGAAACCGAGGGGGAATATATTAAAGAAGTGTATAAGATCATGAGAGGCATGGATAAGGTGAATGCACTCAGCCTTTTTCCCAGGGAATAAGGACTGGTGGGCATCAGTTTAAGGTTAGAGGAGAAAGACTAAAAGGGAACCTGAGGGGCAACTGTTCTATACAGAGGGTGGTATGTGTCCAGACTGAGCTGCCAGTGGAAGTGGTTGAGGCGGGTCTGTTAACAACATGTGAAAGGCATTTGGAAATACATGGATAGGAAAGGGTCAGAAGCAGATGAGCCAAGTGCATGGAAATAGGGTTAGCATGGATGGACATTCTGATCGGCATAGGCCAGTTTGGGCCAAAGGGCCTGTCTCTGCTGTAGGATTCCATGACTAAGTGCATTTGCTATTTCTCCCCTTAACTCTGTTGGTATCCTGGGATGTATTCCATCAGGGCAAAGAGACTTGTCTACCTTTAGCTCCATTAGCTTGCCCAGCTCTAACTCTTTCATGATAATGGTTATTTATAGGTCCTCACCTTCCTCAGTCTCCTTATCAATTACTGGCATGTTCTTCATATCCTCACTGTGAAGTCTGACTGCTGTGTCCTCATATTCCTGACCCCTGCTGGGTAGGAATAACTAGGCACAGAACTCTGAGAGGTCTTCTTTGAATCTTTATTAATGAGACATGGTAGTTACCTGGATATTTTACGTGCAAAATGCCTCCAGGCAGCATCAGGTAACTCCCCGCCTGTCCGGTGTACGGCTCCCATTCTTCTAGCTTTGTGGTTTGTAACTTTGAATAGAGACTATCTCTCAGGATTATCTCCATGGCAACAGCAGTTAAAAAGTCGAGTTCTGTTCAGCACTTTGTGGTTAAACCACACACCCCTCCCCCCCACGCCCCTTTGGCTCCCTCAAGTGTCTGACAGACGCTTCAGTTTCAGTGGGGCTGTCTATCAGGATTCTGATTTGGAGGAGCCGGGGTTGAGGTGGGATCAACAAAGTTAAAAACCACACAACACTAGGTTATAGTCCAACAGGTTTATTTGGAAATACAAGTTTTTGGAGTGTGCTGTGATTTTTAACTTGATCAGGATTATCTCTATGGTAACAGTTAAGTGCTTCAACAATTACAGAGGCCATATGTTCCCAACACAATAGGTTCCCCTCTAGCAGGGTAAACTTGTATTCTGGCCCTGGGGATAGCTACTCATCACTTTTCTCCCCCAATCCCATCCAGCTTTCTGTTGAGCTTTAAAGTTTTTCTAATCTCCTAGTTTCTCCTTGGTCTTTGCCAATTTGTATGCTTTCAATTTCAATTTGATAGACTCCCTTATTTCCTGAGCCACCCATGGCAGCTTACACCATTTCCGACAGTCCTCCCTTTTCACTGATATATACTTTTGCTGAACAGTTTGAAAAATTCTTTGATATTCCTCCACTGTCTGTCAACTGTCCCACCCTAAACTCTGCTTCCAGTCTCCATTAGCCAACTCCTGCCTCATCCTATTGTAGTCTCCTTTGTTCAAGCACAGGATCTTGGGATTGGATTTAATCTTCCCGCTTTCCAACTGTATTCTAAATTCAATCATACTTATCATAAGTCTTTTCATCAGATTACAAGGTGAGGCGATGTTACCTGGGTATTTTGGTTTTCATTGTCAGAGACCTTGGCTTTGTCATAAAGTACGGGATAGATATTCACAACAGAGTATTCTGGACGGTGTGAATAGTACGACACAGTCTAAAACCATACATCACTGTCTCCCCTCAGTTTACAGATTTGGAGATGCCGGTGTTGGACTGGGGTGTATAAATTTAAAAATCTCAACACCAGGTTATAGTCCTTCAGGTTTAATTGGAAACACACTATCTTTCGGAGCGTTGCTCCTTCGTCGTGATCCAATTAAACCTGTTGGACTATAACCTGTTGTGTGATTTTTAACTCCCTTCAGTTTAAAATTGCAAAATCTCCTACATGCTTCCGCACTAAGTTTGGAACGCTAATCCACCTGACTATCCTGCATTTTCCGAAAATCTTCTTTGGTGAAGGTGGTGAGTTTTGGATTCAGCTTTCCAGTTATTACTGTAAGAAGATAAGCATTGGGCACAGGAGAGGCAATGCAGCCCTTTCCACCATTTAATACCATGATGATTAAGCTCACCTCGGTGTCAGCTGGATTTTCCCGCCTGCTCTCTCTCACCCTTCATCTCATTGCAAATTAAACATCTGTATCTCTGCATTAAATTTGCTCATTGTCCTGGCATCCACCGCATTTTGAATAGGGAATTCCACAGATTCACAGCACATTGAGATAGGTACATTCTTCTTCATGAGAATAGAATAGAATCCCTATAGTGCAGAGTCCACACCAACCGAAAAATGACCATTCTATTCAGACTCACCCATTCCCTGTATTTCCCATGGTTAATGGCTTAACCTGCACAGGCATGGACACTGTTGGAATTTAGCATAGCCAATCCACCTAACCAGCACATCTTTGGACTGTGGGATGAAACTGGAGCACCTAGAGGAAACCCGCACAGACATGGGGAGAACATGTAAACTCCACACAGTCGCCTAAGGCTGGAATCAAATCCAGGTCCCTGACGCTGTGAGTCAGCAATGCTAACCATTGAGCCACCTCTGCTTAAAACCTGCTCCTCCAATTAACCACCCCACGCCCCAGTTGGCTGAATCTATATTCCTTATATCAGATAATCAGGTTGTGGAAGCAGATGTCTCAGTAAAACCCAGTGACAGTCCATATGTTCAGTGTGTCTGAATGGGGATCCTATACACAACACCCTCCAGTCCACATTTTCATTCACTTTCCAGAGACAGGGCTCCAGTGGCTTCATGAGGACTACAACTTCCACAATCCCTGAGGCAAGGACCACACGTGTGCGGAGAAACCCAGCACTGTACATGTACAGAATGTGGGCAGGTTTTGGAGCATGTGCTTTGGGTAAGTATACTTTGCAGAAAGTATTTCACACTGTGATTGGCTGGAGGAGGAATGCATCTGCTTATAGTATTGATCAGTTGGGGGCTCAAGGTGTCACCACACCCATGTAGGACCACTCTCCATCCCCAATTCATTGTAATGTTGGGAATCAACTAATGGGGAACAAAGAAGGATCTGACCCATTCTCCCAGACTGAAGGTTCCTCTTCTGTCCAGGATCTGCCATCTCCCTGTCTGTTTCCTTTTGTTTCATTCTGCTGTTACATTACTGACTTGCAGCAACTGAAGGGAAAGGAAGTGAACCCAGAAAGGGTGCAGCATCTAACCAGGGACGGGAAGTGGTGGCATGGATCTGTTTATCAGCAACTCCATGAGAATGTGGAGGGTGTACATTTGGGGGTAGCAGAGTCAGAATGGTGGGAGAGAGTAAGTGGCCTGGAGGGTTACAGCTTTGAGGGAAGAAAGGAAAATAAGATATTCCAGAGAAACAGTCTATTCTGAATTTCTAATATGTGCATATTCCTTTATACAGGGTGCTAGATGGTGAAGATTTGCAGACTGAAATCTCAACATCATGTGCCGATCGTGATTACGTTAACCAGCATTTGAAGATCCAAAGATGGAGAATCACTCGGCCAAAATCCTGCAACACTCTCCCTCCCAGCATTGTCGGTCTCTCTGCACCAAATGACTGTGAATGGTACAAGACAGCAGCTCACTACCATCTTCTCAAGGGTAACTAGAGATGGGGAATAAATGCTGGCTGAGCCAGTGATGCCCATATCCTGGAAATGGTTTCTATCTCTCGTTGCTGAAACCCAGTTGATGTTACTGCAGGATGATGAGGGACGCTGAATACATCCTCCAGGAGGCAGCACCATCACATTACTCCTGCCTACACCCACACAGTAACACAGCAACGTCACTGGAACAAAAGGCAGTGAAACCAAAGGAGGACTTAGATATAGTTCTTCGAGGTAAAGTCATGAAAGGGAATTGGAACACTGCAGGAACAGGAGACTGAGCTGGATGGTCAGCTGTTTCCCATTGAATGGTGGAGCAGGATCGAAAGGCCGAATAGCCTCCTCCTGCTGCTATCTCCCAGGTGTGTATATAGCCATAGAGCCCGGGTAGGAAGGAGTAGGCAGGGCAGGGATTCTCCAGGAGATTGCACTTCCACAACAGTTTTCAGTGAGGGATGGTTTGATGGATTGTATTTCACATTTATCTTTAACACAAGGTTTGTAAATTTTGGTTTTAAAATGTTGTAAAAGTTTTTTTGCACAGTAAATAAAATTAACGAAAATAAATTAATCTGTCAGAATATAACAGTTTTAAAACTTTTAATCTTTTGTAAAACAAAATCCTGTCTTCTCCCGGACACCATCACTTTCCAGTTACTCAAACTCCAGGGAAATATTCCCTCCCTTTCTGAACTTTTGGTTTGATTTAACTGCTTTTCAGTTCTTGATCTGTGAATCGTGAAGCGTTCTTTTTCCCTATTTCTCCGACCCAGAAATGTTATCACAGCAACCTTCCCACCATCAAAATCATCATTACGCCATTTTGCTTTTGGCTAATATATAATCACCAGCAGTGCAAAAGTGAGGACTGCAGATGCTGGAAACCAGAGCCTAGATTAGAGGGGTGCTGGAAAAGGGCTTTTGCCAAAATGTTGATTTTCCAGCTCCTCGGATCCTGCCTGACCTGCTGTGCTTTTCCAGAACCACTCTAATCTAGACATATAATCACCAGCAGTAAACCATTTGTGTAACCGATAGAATATTTCCAAACAAAGCCCATTACGGGCCAAGCAAACCATTATAAGTGACAGAGTGAGAAGGGACTAAATCAAAGTAGAATTGTGCGGAGGGGGCAGCGGTGGAGATAAAGCACTATTTCCCCCGCGGTGCCCACCTCTATGTAAAGGCATCAAGAGCATTGATACACACCACATGCTCCTTCTCCAAGGACACCCTGCTGTGTAGCCTTTATCCTCAATCATAGAATAGAATCCCTACAGTGTGGAAGGAGAACATTGGCCCATCAAACCCCATCGACCATGCGAAGAACATCACGCCCAGAGCACTCCATCCCTGTAACACTGCATTTCCCATGGCTGATCCACCTAGTCTGCACATTCCTGGACACTGTGGACAAGTTAACATTCGCATCTTTGGGCTGTGGGAGGAAACCAGTGCACCTGGAGGGGACCCACACTATCATAGGGAGAATGTGGGAACTGAAAATGTGTTGCTGGTAAAGCACAGCAGGTCAGGCAGCATCCAAGGAACAGGAGAATCGATGTTTCGGGCATAAGCCCTTCATCAGGAATGAGGAAAGTGTGTTCAGCAGGTTAAGATAAAAGGTAGGGAGGAGGGACTTGGGGAGGGGCATTGGAAATGTGATAGGTGGAAAGAGGTCAAGGTGAGGGTGATAGGTTAGAGTGGGGTGGGGGCGGAGAGGTCGGGAAGAAGATTGCAGGTTAGGAAGGCGGTGCTGAGTTCGAGGGATTTGACTGAGACAAGGTGGGGGGAGGGGAAATGAGGAAACTGGTGAAATCCGAGTTCATCCCTTGTGGTTGGAGGGTTCCCAGGTGGAAGATGAGGCGCTCTTCCTCCAACCGTCGTGTTGTTGTGGTCTGGCGGTGGAGGAGTCCAAAGACCTGCATATCCTTGGTGGAGTGGGAGGGGGAGTTGAAGTGTTGGGCCACAGGGTGGTTGGGTTGGTTGGTCTGGGTGTCCCAGAGGTGTTCTCTGAAGCGCTCTGCGAGTAGGCGGCCTGTCTCCCCAATATAGAGGAGGCCACATCGGGTGCAGCGGATGCAATAGATAATGTGTGTGGAGGTGCAGGTGAATTTCTAGCGGATATGGAAGTTTCCTTTGGGGCCTTGGAGGGAAGTGAGGGGGGAGGTGTGGGCGCAAGTCTTACACCTCCTGCGGTTGCAGGGGAAGGTGCCAGGAGTGGAGGTTGGTTTGGTGGGGGGGGGGGGGTGTGTGGATCTGACGAGGAAGTCACGGAGGGAATGGTCTTTACGGAACGCTGATAGGGGAGGGGAGGGAAATATATCCCTGGTGGTGGGGTCCGTTTGGAGGTGGCGGAAATGATGGCGAATGATATACTGTATGTGGAGATTGGTGGGGTGGGAGGTGAGGACCAGTGGGGTTCTATCCTAGTGGCGGTTGGAGGGGCGGGGCTCAAGGGTGGAGGAGCGGGAAGTGGAAGACATACGGTGGAGGGCATTGTCGACTACGTCGGGGGGGGGTAATTGCGGTCCTTGAAGAAGGAGACCATCTGGGTTGTACGGTTTTGGAACTGGTCCTCCTGGGAGCAGATGCGGCGGAGACGAAGGAATTGAGAGAATGGGATGGCGTTTTTAAAGGGGGCAGGGTGGGAGGAGATGTAGTCAAGGTAGCTGTGGGAGTCGGTCGGTTTGTAGTAGATGTCGGTGTTGATTCGGTCACCCGAGATAGAAATAGAGAGGTCTAGGAAGGGGAGGGAGGAATCTGATACTGTCCAGGTAAATTTGAGGTCGGGGTGGAAGGTGTTGGTAAAGTAGATGAACTGTTCAACCTCCGCGTGGGAGCACGAGGCGGCACCGATACAGTCATCGATGTAGCGGAGGAAAAGGTGGGGGGTGGGGCCAGTGTAGTTGCGGAAGATGGATTGTTCCACATATCCTATGAAGAGGCAGGCATAGCTGGGGCCCATGCGGGTGCCCATGGCTACTCCTTTGGTTTGGAGGAAGTGGGAGGATTTGAAAGAAAAGTTGTTCAGGGTGAGGACCAGTTCAGTCAGTCGGAGGAGGGTGTCAGTGGAAGGGTACTGGTTGGTATGGCGGGAACGGAAGAAGCGGAGGGCTTTGAGTCCTTCGTGATGGGGGATGGAGTGTAAAGGGACTGGATGTCCATGGTGAAGATAAGGCGTTGGGGACCGGGGAAGCGAAAATCATGGAGCAGGTGGAGGGCATGGGTAGTGTCTCGAACGTAGGTGGGGAGTTCTTGGACTAAGGGGCACAGGACCATGTCGAGGTATGCAGAGATGAGTTCGGTGGGGCAGGAGCAGGCTGAGACAATGGGTCGGCCAGGGCAGTCAGGTTTGTGGATTTTGGGCAGGAGGTAGAAGTGTGCGGTGCGGGGTTGTGGGACTATGAGGTTGGAGGCGGTGGATGGGAGATCCCCTGAGGTGATGAGGTCATGGATGGTCTGGGAGATGATGGTTTGGTGGTGGGAGGTGGGTCATGGTCAAGGGGGCAGTAGGAGAAGGTATCTGTGAGCTGGCGTTTGGCCTCAGCGGTGTAAAGGTCGGTGCGCCAAACTACTATCGCACCTCCCTTGCCTGCCGGTTTGATAGTGAGGTTGGGGTTGGAACGGAGGGAGTGGAGGGCTGCGCGTTCCGAGGGTGAGAGATTGGAGTGGGTGAGAGGGGTGGAGGAGTTCAGGTGGCGGTTAATATCACGGCGGCAGTTGGCTATGAAGAGGTCGAGGGCAGGTAAGAGGCCAGCAAGGGGTGTCCAGGTGGATGGGGTGTGTTGGAGGCGTGAGAAGGGCATCCCCCATCACGAAGGACTCAAAGCCCTCCGCTTCTTCCTTTCCCGCCGTACCAACCAGTACGCTTCCACTGACACCCTCCTCCGACTGACTGAACTGGTCCTCACCCTGAACAACTTCTCTTTCCAATCCTCCCACTTCCTCCAAACCAAAGGAGTAGCCATGGGCACCCGCATGGGCCCCAGCTATGCCTGCCTCTTCGTAGGATATGTGGAACAATCCATCTTCCGCAACTACACTGGCCCCACACCTCACCTTTTCCTCCGCTACATCGATGACTGTATCGGCGCTCCCTCGTGCTCCCACGCGGAGGTTGAACAGTTCATCCACTTTACCAACACCTTCCACCCCGACCTCAAATTTACTTGGACAGTATCAGATTCCTCCCTCCCCTTCCTAGACCTCTCTATTTCTATCTCGGGTGACCGAATCAACACCGACATCTACTACAAACCGACTGACTCCCACAGCTACCTTGACTACACCTCCTCCCACCCTGCCCCCTGTAAAAACGCCATCCCATTCTCCCAATTCCTTTGTCTCCGCCACATCTGCTCCCAGGAGGACCAGTTCCAAAACTGTACAACCCAGATGGCCTCCTTCTTCAAGGACCGCAATTTCCCCCCGACGTAGTCAACGATGCCCTCCACCGCATCTCTTCCACTTCCCGCACCTCCGCCCTTGAGCCCCGCCCCTCCAACCGCCACCAGGACAGAACCCCACTGGTCCTCACCTACCACCCCACCAATCTCCACATACAGCGTATCATCCGCCGTCGTTTCCGCCACCTCCAAACGGACCTCACCACCAGGGATATATTTCCCTCCCCTCCCCTATCAGCGTTCCGTAAAGACCATTCCCTCCGTGACTCCCTCGTCTGATCCACACACCCCCCCCCCCCACCAACCCAACCTCCACTCCTTCCACCTTCCCCTGCAACCGCAGGAGGTGTAAGACTTGCGCCCACACCTCCCCCCTCACTTCCCTCCAAGGCCCCAAAGGAAACTTCCATATCCGCTAGAAATTCACCTGCACCTCCACACACATTATCTATTGCATCCGCTGCACCCGATGTGGCCTCCTCTATATTGGGGAGACAGGCCGCCTACTTGCGGAGCGTTTCAGAGAACACCTCTGGGACACTCAGACCAACCAACCCAACCACCCTGTGGCCCAACACTTCAACTCCTCCTCCCACTCCACCAAGGATATGCAGGTCTTTGGACTCCTCCACCGCCAGACCACAACAACACGACGGTTGGAGGAAGAGCGCCTCATCTTCCGCCTGGGAACCCTCCAACCACAAGGGATGAACGCGGATTTCACCAGTTTCCTCATTTCCCCTCCCCCCACATTGTCTCAGTCAAATCCCTCGAACTCAGCACCGCCTTCCTAACCTGCAATCTTCTTCCTGACCTCTCCGCCCCCACCCCAGTCTGACCTATCAGCCTCACCTTGACCTCTTTCCACCTATCACATTTCCAATGCCCCTCCCCAAGTCCCTCCTCCCTACCTTTTATCTTAACCTGCTGAACACACTTTCCTCATTCCTGATGAAGGGCTTATGCCCGAAACGTCGATTCTCCTGTTCCTTGGATGCTGCCTGACCTGCTGTGCTTTACCAGCAACACATTTTCAGCTGTGATCTCCAGCATCTGCAGACCTCACTTTCTCCTCGAAGAATGTGGGAACTCCACACAGGCTGTTGACCAACCTTGTACCTGATGCTGTGAAGCAGCTGTGCTACAATCACAATTTAAATCAAAACAGATGATCCTTGCTCATTGTCACATTGCTATTTGTGGAGACTTATGCCCAGAGAGACATCCTGAGGTTCAGAAAGTGGCAATATAAATTCAGTCAACTCCAGCCCAGTTATTGTGGTTAACAACAACAACATCAATACTCCAGCAGTGTCATGTACAAGGTCCACTCCTGACTCTGAACAGTAACATCAGAATCAGAGTCCTGCAGTCCACACGAAGCTGGGGGATGACCACTTCCCTGTGAGCACTCACTGGTCTCTCAATCATATTGAAGATGAAGCAAATCCCTTGTCACATAGCGGGGTGAACAGCTCCTACCCAGTGTGAACCCGCTGGGGCCTCAGGGGCAGGATGAATCACTGAATGCCTTCTACCACACTGAGCATCTGAATGAGCTCCACCCCTGTGTGGGCTCACTGAGATCTCAGTGGGGTAGGATGAATCACTGAATCCCCTCTCACACACTGACGATCTGAATGGCCTCTCCCCCTGTGTGGGCTCACTGGGGACTCAGGGGGGCAGGATGAATCACTGAATCCCCTCTCACACATTGACCATCTGAATGGCCTCTCCACTGTGTGAGCTCACTGGGGTCTCAGTGGGCAGGATGAATCACTGAATCCCCTCTCACACACTGACCATCTGAATGGCCTCTCCCCCTGTGTGGGCTCACTGGGGTCTCAGTGGGCAGGATGAATCACTGAATCCCCTCTCACACACTGACCATCTGAATGGCCTCTCCCCCTGTGTGGGCTCACTGGGGTCTCAGTGGGTGGGATGAATCACTGAATCCCCTCTCACACACTGACCATCTGAATGGTCTCTCCCTCTGTGTGCGCTCACTGGGGTCTCAGTGGGCAGGATGAGTCACTGAATCCCCTCTCACACACTGACCATCTGAATGGCCTCTCCCCGGTTTGGGCTCACTGGTGTCTCAGTGGGCAGGATGAATCACTGAATCCCCTCTCACACACTGACCATCAGAATGGCCTCTCCCCTGTGTGGGCTCACTGGTGTCTCAGTGGGCAGGATGAATCACTGAATCCCCTCTCACACACTGACCATCTGAATGGCCTCTCCCCTGTGTGGGCTCACTGGGGTCTCAGTGGGCAGGATGCATCACTGAATCCCCTCTCACACACTGACCATCTGAATGGCCTCTCCCCTGTGTGGGCTCACTGGGGACTCAGTGGGCAGGATGCATCACTGAATCCCCTCTCACACACTGACCATCTGAATGGCCTCTCTCCTGTGTGGGCTCACTGGGGACTCAGGGGGCCAGGATGCATCACTGAATCCCCTCTCACACACTGACCATCTGAATGGCCTCTTCCCCCTGTGTGGGCTCACTGGGGACTCTGCAGGTGCTGCATTTGAGTGAATCTCCCCCCACACTGGGAACAAGTGAATGATCTTTCCCCAGAGTGAGCTCCCTGGTGTTTCAGCAGGTCAGAGGACTGAGTGATTCCTTTCCCACATACTGACCAGGTGAATGGCCTCTCCCCAGTGGGAATGCACTAATGTCTCCGCTGGTGAGAGATTTGAATGAATCCTTTCTCACACATGGAGGAGGTGACGGGTCTAAATCCACTGTGCTATCTCTGGTGCCTCAGCAGATTGCAAGATCGAATAAATCCCTTCCCATATGTGGGGCAGGTGAACGGCCTCTCCGCAGTGTGACTGTGTCGGTGTGTGTCCCGCTGGGAGGGGTAAGTGAATTCCTAATTCTGATTGAGCACATCCTCCTGTTTTCTCAGTTATTATTAACAATCTCATTCCCCTCGCACCAAAACCTATTCCAGAGAGTGTTACAGAAAAGGCAGAAAGGTCAGCTGCAGCTGGTCACCTGACCAGTCACTGTGTTTTGTGTTTTCACTCTCCACAGATGCTGCCAGATCTGCTGAACTTATCCAGCAATTTCTGTTTTTCTTTCTGATTTCCCAGCATTTGCAGATGTTTAGTTTTGCAATACTCATCTGTTGCAGAGGAGTTTATTGATTAAATTAGAGGGTTTTGAAAGTTGTACGTTAGGTCACGCATCAGCTACGATCATCCTGAATGGCAGAGCAGAGTTGAGGGGCTGAATGGCCTCCTCCTGTTCCAGTGAAAGTTATCAATCGGCAACTTGTGGTAACATTTCCCCTCACTGCTCACTTCACCTCCATGTCTAACACACTGTTACTGAGTGAACAAACCTCCTGTTTTTGAACTAAACCTGCTAATGTTCAGTGGCTCCCTCTCCTGCCACCCGGGTTTAACTCTTATCGTGGAATGCTGTCTTGTATTACTGCGGGAATGCCCACAAGTACTAATCCTGGAGTCTGTATCCCCTGGGATCCACAATCACCGTTTATTTCCTTCTTCCTATTTCATTCTTCCTATTTCATTCTGGCTATTGAACTCTCGGTTTCAATCCATTCTCCTGTCATGCTCTTCAACATGGCCATGTGGGTGGACTAGAGGCAGCTGGGATTTAATGAAGAGAAGTGAAGATTAGGCGGAAGTATGAGGAGAGGTGACAGCAAAGACAGTTCTCAGAGTTTCTCCATGACCCAGTGAGTGGTGAGGCACCTGAGATTGTGGGCGGAGACAGATTCAATCAGGGATTTGGTAAGACCCTCAAACATTGACCTGTCCATCTGATTGTTAACTCACACAGATAGAAAGAAAGAAGCACATTTAGATTGCACCTTTGATGATCTCGGGCAATGAAACATGCTTCCAACCCAATGATTTCAACCACAAATCTCTGAAAACACAGACACAAAGCTTCCTACTTGTACCAGGTTGTCTCTGAGCCTCCTCTTTTCTTGAGAAAAGCATTTTGAGCTGTTCAGCCTTTCCTGGTGATGATAATCGCTATGTTCCTGTAAGATTTGTGACTGAACCTTTATTTCCCTGTTCCTTGTGTGTGATGAAAGTAGCAGAAACAGGTCCTGATCTGTGAGGGGTTTCGGTTGGAGTATTTATATTTACAAAGCCATTCCCACCCTCACATACAGTGTGAAATTGATGTACAACTGAAGGGAAGGAGTGAGTGAGCACCCACAGAATCATATGTGTGAGTTGAATGATCCTGGCATGAGGAAAATGGGTCAACACTCGCAACTAGTTCGAATCTCAGAATCCACTGGGTGCAGAAAGAGTATATTCGGCCCATCGAGTCTGCAATGACCTGCTCACCCACCCTACCCCCATAACCCCACATTAACCATGGCTAGCCCCATCCACATAAATTGTACACTGCAGCCATGTTAGCACGGCCAATCCAGTAACGTTACACATCTGTGGGAGGGTCACATGTTATGTCTAAGTGCTCAGGATTGTGGATGAAGCCTCACAAATACTTGACTCTGACACAAATGCTCTGCTTCTCAAAATAAAATCTGGGGGAAACTGCAACCGGAAAGATTTCTGATTATCTCAGGAGGAAGAGAATTCAAAACTCGCGCCATTGACCCAGGGGACGCAGTGATAGTTACAGATGTCTGGGAACCATCAGAAATGTCACAAGTTGTGAGCAAGGTGGGGGTGAGACAAGGACAAAAAGACAGTCTGTCACACGGGGGAAAGCAGGAGAGATTAAACAGCAGAAATGGTCGTCCCGCAAGGCCACGGGGAATGGAGTTAGGGCTGGGAAAGAAACCAGGAAACAAGGTGTGCAGCTGTCAAAGAAATACATTTAAAAAACAGATTATAAAAACATATTGGGCAGATTTCACAGGCTGAAATTGTTGCTCTCAATGGTGAGTACAAAAAGCTGTAAAGCCTGGAGAGTTCTATTACATACAGGTGGGCCAAGTGGCCTCGATCTGTGCTGTAACTTCCTGATTTTTTTTATGACATTTGTAGTTCAAGTCTGATGACGCTAATAACTTTTCAAATTGGACTGGAGTTTAATATTCTGGAGAAATGTGAAATAAATCACATTGATCACATTCTGCAGATCTTAGTCCATAACCCTGCATGTTCCAGCATTTCAGTGACATCCATGTCCTGCCGGTGGGACAGGACATACAGGGATGGCGACGGTGCTGTCTAGGACATTGTAAGCTATAATTCTGTGACTAGTCTGCGTTCCAGCTCACCCAATAAGATGTTGGCAGGGTGAGACACTACAGTTGGAGCTCCTCTATTCGCCAGTTCCTTTCCTTTCTGCTTTTTTAGAATTTCTTTCTCTCTCACTCTCCCCTTTGCAGACTCTGACACAAGTGTCTCAACCTTGAATCATGACAAAATTTAAAAAAAACGTGTCTCCACAAGAAAACCAATGGACGAAAATATATTATTCTTGCATCAACTGCATTTTAAACAAAAACAATCCTGTTCAATAAACACTGACTCATTTTTCCTTCAATTCTTTCAAGCGAGCTATTATATTTGATGGGAAAGTGAGGTCTGCAGATGCTGGAGATCAGAGCTTAAAATGTGTTGCTGGAAAAGCGCAGCAGGTCAGGCAGCATCCAAGGAACAGGAGAATCGACGTTTCGGGCATAAGCCCTTCTTCAGGAATGACGAAAGTTTGTCCAGCAGGCTAACATAAAAGGTAGGGAGGAGGGACTTGGGGGACGGGCGTCGGAAATGTGATAGGTGGAAAGAGGTCAAGGTGAGGGTGATAGGTCAGACTGGGGTGGGGGCGGAGAGGTCGGGAAGAACCTCAGATCTTTGATCCCTCAGTTTACCGATCTTAATAAATATCCAATCAATTTCAGAGCAACATGCTTACAAAGTATTGAACCAATTTATCTGTTTAGGATTTAGCACTAGTTATTAAGTCATTACAATTACAATAATTGCATAATAATTGGTCTGGGTAACAAGTATACTGAGGTTCACAATTTAATTTATTGACTATTTGTAAAATGGTACAGTATATCCTTTTTTTTCAGGATTCTAACAGTAATTATTAAGGAATTTGCATGACAATAATTATTATATGCTTTAGTTTAGTCTTGCTAACAACTACAGTGAAGTTTATATTTGAATTTAATCCAATCTTCCCTAGTACCTATACAGTAATATAAAAATGCATTTTATTTCTAATCAACACACCTACAAAAGAATTAATTATTTCTGCTGCAACACGCACTGTTAAAAATATGACTTTTGCTCATTTGAATGATCTGTGTAATCCCAGCCTTATAAATTTAGAAAAACCTAATTACCCTGCAACAATTCCTGTTCATTTTTGCAGATAGCACAGTCAAATAGCAAGATGAAATTTATCATTAATCGTATCATTATTGCCAAAGCACAGTAATCCCTTGCCTCCCTTCCCATAACAACCTAAGTTATATCCTTTCTGGCCCAGGGGACTTATCTATCCCCATGGTTTTTTAATATTTTCAGCACATTCTCCGCCTTAACATCGACCTGTTTGACCATATCAGCCTGTTTCACATTGTTCTCACAAAGGACAAGGTCCCACTCACTCGGGAATACTGAAGCAAAGTACTCATTAAAGACCTCCCCTACCCCCTCTGACTCCTGGCACAAGTTTGCTGCACTATAAGGGGTATAAATGTGGAATTATGTCTCAGCACTGAAATAATGTAAAGATATTGCAGTGTACAATCACTCGATTACTTTGAATATTGAACGGTATTTTAACTGAGAAAACACAGTTGAATTGATTTGTTTATATTTCACTTCATGCGAACATTTATTGTATTTCGAACCACAATAAGAGTTTCATTTTTACATATATAAAACTTATTTAAAATTCATCGCACGTTTATGTACAGAAAATAGAATTACCATCTGCTTGTTCCTTCCTTTATCAATGCCTGTTCAGTTTGAATTTGTGGAAGTTGTACGTTGCTGAAAGGAAGGGAAATTGCCTTCAGCTGAATATTCACATTGAGTGACTGATGCATTTTTAAATCAAAGTACAATGATCATGCAGTTTTGTCAATTTGTCTTTCAAAGAATTGTCATGAGATTCCTGTTTATTTAAGACCACCATTCCTTTATTGTTATTGTAAAATATTGTTTAATTTCCAGTCCATTACACACAGAAACTACCTAATTAATTCCCATTCAAATTACAACAATAAACAGCTGATTAGTTTTCATTTGAGAAACCACATGAAACACAATATTGCAGTCCTGCCGTCCGAGGTGGGAACATTATGAAAGGAGTTGTGGAGTTGTGGAGCTGTGGTAGTGTCTCTATTACTAGACCCGAGCTGCTCTGAATGGTGATTAGAGAGTATCTAAGCACAGACTGAATTGCTTTTCAATCCAACATTAGATCTGCTTTTATCTATTATATCAATAATCACAAAATCTGATACTTATTTGTGTCAGGTTACCAAGAAATATGTGTTGGAAAATTCGCCTTAGCCACTTTGCTTTTACAAAAGACTTACATCTGTCCCTGTTTTCTCTAACTGAAAAAAATCTGAAGAGGATTTTCACTTTTATGAAAAAAGGGGAGGTGTTTCCCATCTCAATGAATGCTTCTTTGACTAACTCCTTTTCAGTTTATGTAACGTTTCATAATAACGCTTTACTTTCGGATAGTGGGGATACCTGTATCTAATTCTGTCGCTTATAAGTTCCTGGAGAATATTTAAAAATGTTGCAGAATTAAAGATTACGATGTCTAAGTAATGAGATTGATGTTTTTTTGCTGCAAAGGGGCAAGTCCAAACAATTGAAACACATTAAACATTATTCTCTCGTGCTATAAATTTGAAATAAAGTTGATATCTTCTTCAGTAAACTAACAAATGCTACTTGTCAGTCAGCTGGTTACCTACTTTGTTACTAAATGTTGTGATTTACATAAATATTACTCTGTCCTTTGATCAAAGTGAATTTGTAATTGTTGTTCAGTTTATGAATTGTCAGAAACTTGTTTTTATTTTTCCATTCACCTGTTCATTTTGCAGATAGATTGAAATGTTTTGAAAATATTGGAGTGTGTTCATTTAAAAATAAGGTTTGCACATCTCTCACATATCTCACTTCTTGTATTATGATTCAAGAATGTTTTCTGGTGGAATTCTAGCAAATACCAAACATTTGTTGGCTTCAAATAAGGTCTTTAACACCCAGTTATCAATCTGTTGTTAATGTTTCAGCTGTTACATTGACATTGATTAGGAACTCATTCAGAGAGATCAACTGACAATTATAAACTATTTGCAGGATTATTGAATTGAAAGAGAGATGCAGGCGGGCAAACATTTTTTGAAAGGCATTGTTTTTTCATTTAACTGTGTAGACTGTTCAAGAATTCTATCTCGCCTTCCCTTGGTTTTCTTGTCGAGAATGCAAATTTATAATTCATGTGAATTTTAATGTGTTCTGTATTTTGATATTTATATCAGATTTAAGAAAAAAAGGAGAAACAATTAACATGAAAACTTTAGTGAATAGAAAGCAAAGTAAATTAAATTGACAGAGGCAACTTTTAGTATAATCTCTGAACATTCAGTCAAATATTTCTAATGTCAAGAGCGTGGTGCCGGAAAAGCACAGCAGGTCAGGCAGCATTCGAGGAGAAGCAGAATCAACGTTTTGGGCATAAGCCCTTCATCAGGAATCTTTTCTGATGATGGCCTAATGCCCGAAAGGTCGATCCTCCTGCTCTTTGGATGTGCCTGCCCTTTTCCAACGCCACACTCTTGGCTCTGATCTTCAGCTTCAGCTTTCCTCACTTTCTCCGAATATGTTTAATGAACATGAACTGAAAAGATTAGCGTCAGCAGTTGAACAAGACCAAGTTAACACATTTGTTTGCAATATTTATAGAGAAAACCTGTTTGAGAACATGCAACAAATCAGATCAAACATCTCTTGCCGTTAGAACCCTTGGCCAGTCAAAATAAAGAATAACCATGCTTTGAACAACCAGTATGGTGTATAACTACTGAACTGAAATACCAGAGGGACAACGATTGCATTTATTGGAGGGAATGATAACCAGATCCTTACTGTGATAGTGGGGATTGATCTCAGAAACAGTAAGATATTTACTGTGATTACTCCACTGTACAGTAATTAGATGGTCATGAAGATCTTTGCGTGGCTTTAAGTGCAGTGTTTTGTTTGAACATTGATTTCAGTAACATTGAGATATTTTACAAGATTGACAATTAACTGTTAAAGATAAGTTTTAAAGGCAACAAATTTAAAAAAAATTATCAGTTTTGTTTAGCGAAACACAATTCTAATTATATGGACTCCCTACTGTTTGGAAACAGGCCATTTGGCCCAACAAGTCTACACTGACGTTCCAAAGAATAATCCACTCAGCAACATTCTGCTCTCAGATTACTGGACATTTACCTCTGACTAATGCACCTAACCTACACATCCCTGAACAGACCAATTCGGAGATGCCGGTGTTGGACTGGGGTGTACAAAGTTAAAAATCACACAACACCAGGTTATAGTCCAACAGGTTTAATTGGAAGCACACTAGCGTTCGGAGTGACGCTCCTTCATCAGGTGATGAACACAATCACCCGCTCAAAATTCAAAATGCGTTGTCATTGTTTAATGAAACAATACAGAGATGGTAATTCTTTTTCATTTGACCTAACAAAACGCAGGAATTTTACATGATTTTGTTGCATGAAAAATACTTAAATCTTATTGTGATTAGAAGTAAAATAAATGTTCTCATCGAAGTGAAATATATTTAAATGAATTTGACTATGTTTCCAAGGGTGAAATAAGAATTAATATTAACAATGATTGAGAGATTGTACACTACAATATATTTAGTTATTTATATAAAGAGCCGTAGTTCCACATTTACAGAAAATACTGGATTGAATGATTATTAGGTATGAGCAACAACTGAATTATAAAATTCGATCAATGAATTTAGAAATAATGAGAAATCTCGTTTTGCTATGTGACTGAGGAATATGTGCAAACAAACAGGAATTATTGCACTGAAAAGTTATTGCAGGTCTGTGAATTTAAAGTCTGTGATTATGTAGATCATTCAAATAAGCAAACATCAGACATTCATAATTAATGTTGGATGGGAAGTCCTTGGATCCATCGTGGGAAACTTGACCTGAAAATAAAGTTTCATATTGCAGTGTTGGCACTCAGAAACAATTGGTCAAATTAAAATGTGAATCTCACTTGTTCAAAAGACTTTCTTAAATAATTTCGCAACTATTATCATGACAATGACTTGATAATGTTGTTATATGAGCAATTAAAATGATTCAATATTTCAAAAACACTTTGCTGTGATGTTGATTGAATATTTATTAAAATTGGTAAATTGTGGAATACAATATAGTAACAAGCTTTATGAATTGAAGAAAAAAATGAGCCATTCAGTGATTATAGAACATTTTTTTCTTTCTTTACTAAATACAGGTAACACAAGAAATATGAATTTCTATCAAATGGTTTCCTCATAGAGACATGTTATTTTAATTTAGATGATTAATATTATGATCAGATTTCAGACATTTGTGTCAAAATTTGGAAGAAGGTTAATAGATAATGAAAGTGAGCCTGAAAGTGAACAAATGATGCAGACATTTGGTACATAAAGGAATTATAATAATTGTGTCATTATTGTACAGTGATGAATAATGTTGGAATAGAAAAGACAAAAAGAATCAACATGTTCAAAGCAGTTATTTGCTTACAATTAACTGAAACCAATAATCATTTTGTAGAGCGCGTGATTTGGAAAAAAAGCAGTCATTTACTGTGTTATATAAACTGATTTTTGCTCATTTGAAAGATTACAATTATCTTAGCCTTTGAAATTCAGCGAGCAAAAATGGAGAATTTCCCAAATTCAAAGTTTAGGTTTGCTGAATTATACAACAAAAATTGTTGTAATTTGAAATATCTCTTGCACACAAATGTAAAATAAGTAAACTTAAAGATATTTAGAATGACAAAACATTTGTTGTTTGCATGATTGTATTACAGTCAATATCCGTGATAAAGTAGAAGCATTGTTTTAAGCAACATAAGTCATCTTTAACTACTGAACTGACATAGAAGATATCAATTGCACTTATTGCATGGAATAGTAAACAAATGCTTACTGTTGTTATTAGTCTCAGGAACAATAAGGTCATTGGTTTCAGGAGCAATAAGGTACTTACTCAAGTTATTCTACAGAACAATAATCAGATGGTGATGAAAGTCTTTGTGTAGCTCTATGTGTACTGTTTAGTGTGAACATTGGTTTAAATAAAGTTGAGATATTTACATGAATTAGGAACAGATTGATAATTGGATGCAAATGATCTGATTTAAAATCTGACAGTTTTTAAAATTTACTATGATTGTTGAGTGATACGTTCTTAAACCATCATGCAATCAATGGGATAGGTGAGAGTTGGCAAATCCAACTTTCAAATGAACACAACATGATATTTTTACACTATTTCAATGTCACATTCAATATAAATAGATGACTGGAAAGCTAAAATCAAATCTTACACAATACATAAACTGACCAGTAATTTTAAAAAATGATAAATAATATCATGTGACATTTGTTTATTTTACTGAAGAATTAATTGATCTTTTCTCATATTTACAGCACTGGAACATAAAATTCTATGTGTTTTTTAAACTAAGATCTACAGAACAAGAGAAAATTAATGACTATCATGACTTTGTATATTTCAGCTTTATGACTGCAACATTCTCAAATATTTTCCGAGGAATATTGATTGATTGGAATTAGATACATCTTGCTATTAGTGACCAGAAGAAAGTATATAGCAGATACTGTGATTATTGGAATGAACGATGATACCTCCTTATAATCTACTGATACTGTGATTGGATATACAGTAAATGTCAGCATCAAAGTAAATTATAATCAAATCAATTCAAACATATTTCCAAGTTTAAACTAAATACAATATTCACAATGATTGAGAGATTGCACTTTGCAATGTCCTTGCAGTATTTATTGTACGGAAGCATAATTCCACATTTATACCCCTTACTGGATTGCACAATTATTATATATAAGATATATTAGCAACAAAGGGATTTTAAAAATCATATTCGTGAATTTGAGAATAATGAGATATCTCATCTTGATATTAGACTGAGTAATATATAGAAATGAAGAATAATATTGCAGGGAAACATAATTGGAGCTCTCTGAATTTCAAAGGCTGAGATAATTGTAATCTTTCAAATGGGCAAAAATCAGATATTTACAAAGAATTTTACAAGGGATATTCTTGGTCATTTTGTATTTGGATTGGCCTGAACAAACAGGTATTAATATAATAGCATTGACAATAAGAAATACGAAAGAATTAAAAAAAAACACTGCACGCTTACAAAGTCTAAGTTAAATTGCTGTGTAATTATTGTAATTGATAAATGCCTTTATAATCCTGACAGATAAATTGACTTAATATTTTGAAAGCACTTTGCTCTGATGTTGATTGGATATTCATTAAGGTTAAGAAACTGAAAATTAAAGCATAAAACTTAGCTGGATGGTGTGAAAAAATCATTCAGCAACAATTGAAAAAAACAGATTTTGTTCAAAAATGCAGGCAATGCAAGGGTTATATGCTTCCAATAGCTTTCTTGAAGAGTCATGTTAACTTTGTTAATGTAATTGTTATCACAATACAGGTTTCAATATTTATTTCAGAATTAGGAGGAAAAGTTTTAGGCCATGAAAATGATTATTATTGTGAACAAACTGTAGTGTCAATGACATTTGGTACGGAAAGGAATTCTCATAATTGTGTGATTATTATTCACTGCCAACTAACATGGAAGGAAAAGGGAAATTGTCAACATTTCCAAGCATTTGTTTTCTTATAATGAAATGAAAACAAAAATCATTTTGGAGGGCACATGTTTTGAAAAAAAGAAACAGTCACATCATGTGACATTTGAGCTGAAGACTAGTTCCCGTTTCCTCGATTGTAGTCTTCACAATAATTTAAAACTTATTGTAGGTTGAACTAGAGAACAAATGGATATAGTCAAATTGTTTTCTTGTACGTCAAAAAAGGCAAATGTAAAGCAATTTTATCATGAAAATTATATTACTCTGAATGTAATCATTTCACACACAATAAATGTATGTATTGAATTGAAATGTCATCAGAGCTGTAGAAGTGTTTTCCCCTGACAGGGAATGAAGACTCAGGAGGCAGGCTGAGCTCTGGCATGTGGAGGCCAATCTCAGAAGGGAGATCCATGACACACTGTAACAAATACAATAAAAATCAGCATTTCTATGGACTTCCTGCATCACAATGGCCACATGAACTGTGGTTACAGCCCTTTCCTCCTCACCTAATTCAAACACTTAATCGTAGATGGACATTCTAATGGACATTCCCAAATTCCTTTCATCTCATGTTGTTTAACAGGTACGATACTCTCCAGGCTTTGGGATCTTTCCACACATCTTATTAACTCAGATTCCAAAGTTATTCCTGCAATCTCTCGGGCCTCTCAGGATGCCTTATCAGTTGGGACATTTTGAATTCTGCTATTCATTATATTTTATTTTATCAAAGTCAATTACTTCTCATATTGTTCACTGTCCTAATTATATATGTACAAAGAAATACAAAAGACAGTTAGTTTTAACTTACTTGCTATCAGATTAGTAATATGACTTGTGTTATAATGTTCATTACATTGTGTGAAATTATCCAGCTACTCTTACTGTCAGGATTTTATAATTAATGGGCAGTCAACATCATACCTTGAAGTTAATTCCTAAAACTAGCTAACTGCACATCTAAGTTTAAATGCTTTTCTATAATTTTTTTTGATAGGCATTGGTTACATGTATCTAATTATGTTACAAATTACCCCTATGATTCTCAGGAATCTGTAATTAGAACCTTTGCTTAATATTCTTAGTAACTTTAAAATAATAACTATTTCTGACAAACGAACTCTTCTATTGTCGCGAGAGCAGATCAGAGATCTCATGTGTAAAAATGAACAGCATTTGTTGGAGTGTAATGGGCGGCATGGTGGCACAGTGGTTAGCACTGCTGCCTCACAGCACCAGAGACCCGGCTTCAATTCCCGCCTCAGGCGACTGACCGTGTGGAATTTGCACATTCTCCCCGTGTCTGCGTGGATTTCCTCCCACAGTCCAAAAATGTGCAGATTAGGTGAATGGGCTATGCTAAATTGCCCGCAGTGTTCGGGGCAGGGGTAAATGTAGGGGAATGGGTCTCGGTGGGTTGCGCTTCGGCGGATCGGGGTGGACTTGTTGGGCCGAAGAGCCTGTTTCCACACTGTAAGTAATCTAAACTCAAAAAAAATCAGACGTCACTTAATATGTAAGGCCGAATATTAATCCAATGATTTCTGTGAACATTCAAATTAGAAAGGAACAGATACTACCTGTGAGTGTTGGATTTGAAATCATTAGTTAGATTATGTTTGTGTTGACCTGAAATGAGAGAACTATTATTCCTTTTTAATATTGACACTAAGATTAAATTGAAATGTGAATTTGACGATAGTTTGTTACAAAACCTAAACTGAATTACTGTGAGATGTTTGGAGTGACAATGAATTGATAATTAATTTTAGAACTTTGGCAAAGTAGGTGATTCAATATTTCCAAACGGGTTAGCTCTGATGTTGATTAGATATTTCTTAATCTGTCAGCTGAGAATACAAATTCTGGCATGATGATGTGGCAAGACATTAGACATTCAGTGAACGTTGATCAGAAATGGTTTGTCATTCAAAATTCTCAGATCTTCAAGATTTCTATACTTGGTTTCTTAGCTTTTCTTCTGGAGAAAGAAAATATATAATAAGAACAAATTTTGCATTGTATTTAATTTATGCAATTTTTCATATCATCAATATTTAGACATTTGAGTCAGAATTATAAAGAACATAAGTCAATAAGGAAGATTTATTTTCACAGAAGCATACAGTCAACAGCATTTATCAAGGTATTTGTTTCAATATTTTCTCTGAATAAACGGATAAATACGTTTAATGGGGATCTGTTGACAATGTAATGAGCCACAATTACATTTTCATCATAATTTTTGGATTGGAAATCTATCAGAAAAAGATTCCTATATTTAAGACTTGCTTCATCTCGATACACGGTACGAGCAGTATCCTCAGTCAGAAGTAATAAGGTGTCATCATTGGTCTGGGAAAGATGTAGTGTGTAAATTATAATAAGGTGTCTCTTACATATCTTTGGATCCGGTGAGACTGTGATGTTTGCTGTGAACAATAAGGCATGTACAAAGTGTTTTTCACCGAACAGTAATTAGGTTGTCTTGAAGACCATTACGAGTACTATGATTTCAATAATGTTGAGCTGATTTCCATGATCTGCAAAATGTTTACAACATTTTACCAAAATTCTGGGTTCTAAGCATTCAATGGGTTTCGTGCAAACACCCTTCACTTGTCGTAAGTCTCAAGCGAGGTGTCTAACGCTGCAAGTTAAGGTGCCAGGAAGTCTGCTTCAACCTCTCCAAAACACAGCTCTCGGGCTGGTTGTAACTGGATCTCCAGAAATGTTGTGAGCTCTTTAACCGGGCTTTCCACTGTTTTTTGGAACTGTCTAACGTTTGCTTTACTTTGACCTTTTTAGCTCTGATTTCTCAAGCTTTAGGAATAATTAGAATGTTCAATTATGGGCAACAGGTCACTTGACCTTAGTGGGCAGGTAAAATATGGTTCCCTTATAGTTTTAATAACGAATTGAGAATGAATCTTTGCATTTTAACAAATAAAAGTTTCAATTTTTTCAGTGGTTTACAATGACATTGATTAGGTACTCATTAAGAGAGATCAACTGACAATTATAAGCTATTTGCAGGATTATTGAATTGAAAAAGGATACAGACGTGCAGAGATATTTTTCGGAGGCATTGCTTTTTCATTCAAATATCATGGCTTTTCAAGAGGTCTATGTAGCTATTAATTGGTTCTCTTGTCCAGATACTAATTTATAATTCATATCGCTTTTATTGTGCCCGGAGTTTTGAGATTTGTATCATATTAAGAAGAAAACGAGGAGCTATTAAAATGAGAACTTGAGTGAATAGAAAGCACAGTAAATTTATATTACAGAGAAAAAAGAGAGTATTTGCTCCAAATAAGCAGACAAATATTTTTCAATTCGAAAGTGTGGTGGTGGAAAAGCACAGCAGACCAGGCAGCATCCATGGAGCCAGAGATTCACAATAGAATATAGAACATAGAACAATACAGCACAGAACAGGCCCTTCAGCCCATGATGTTGTGCCGAACATTTGTCCGAACTTAAGCACCTATCCATGTACCTATCCAATTGCCGCTTAAAGGTCACCAAAGATTCTGACTCTACCACTCCCACAGACAGTGCATTCCATGACCCCACCACTCTGTGGGTAAAGAACCTACCCCTGAAATTCCCCCTATACCTTCCACCCTTCACCTTAAATTTATGTCCCCTTGTAACACTGTTGTACCCGGGGAAAAAGTCTCTTACTGTCTACTCTATCTATTCCTCTGATCATCTTATAAACCTGTATCAAGTCACTCCTCATCCTTCGCCGTTCCAATGAAAAAAGGCCTCGCACTCTCAACCTATCCTCGTACGGATCAATGGTGCTGGAAGAGCACAGCAATTCAGGCAGCATCGAGGAGCTTCAGCAAAATCAACGTTTCGGGCAAAAGCTTTTGCCCGAAACGTTGATTTTGCTGAAGCTCCTCGATGCTGCCTGAATTGTTGTGCTCTTCCAGCACCATTGATCCAGAATCTGGCTTCCAGCATCTGCAGTCATTGTTTTTACCCTATCCTCGTACGACCTATTCTCCATTCCAGGCAACATCCTGGTAAATATTCTCTGCACCCTCTCGAAAGCTTCCACATCTTTCCTAAAGTGAGGCGACCAGAACTGCACACAGTACTCCAAATGTGGCCTAACCAAGGTCCTGTACAGCTGCAACAATACTTCACGACTCTTGAATTCAATCCCTCTGCTAATGAACGCTAATACACCAAAGGCCTTCTTACAAGCACTATCCACCTAAGTGGCAACTTTCAAAGATCTATGAACATAGACCCCAAGATCCCTCTGCTCCTCCACCTTACAAAGAACCCCACAGTTAACCCTGTATTCTGAATTCTTTTTTGTCCTTCCAAAGTGGACAATCTCACACTTTACAGGGTTGAACTCCATCTGCCACTCCTCAGCCCAGCTCTGCATCATATCTAAGTCCCTTTGCAGCCAACAACAGCCCTCCTCACTATCCACAACTCCACCAATCTTTGTATCATCTGCAAATTTACTGACCCACTCTTCGACTCCCTCTTCCAAGTCATTAATAAAAATTACAAACAGCAGAGGACCCAGAACTGATCCCTGCAGAACTCCACTTGTAACTGGGCTCCAGGCTGAATATTTGCCATCTACCACCACTCTCTGACTTCGACCGGTTAGCCAGTTTTCTATCCAACTGGACAAATTTCCCTCTATCCCATGCCTCCTGACTTTCCGCATAAGCCTATCATGGGAACCTTATCAAATGCCTTACTAAAATCCATGTACACTACGTCCACTGCTCTACCCTCACCCACATGCTTGGTCACCTCCTCAAAGAATTCAATAAGACGATGAAGGCTTATGCCTGAAACGTGGTTTCTGCTGCTCCTCAGATGCTGCCTGACATACTTTGCTATTCCAGCACCACATTCTTGACTCTGATCTCCAGCATCTGCTTTCCCTCACTTTCTCCAAATATTTGTAATGGACATGAATAGAAAATGTTAGCCTCGGCAGTTGATCAAAACCAAATTTACACTTTCTTTTTGCAATATTTGGACTGAAAATTGTTTGTGATCATGCAACACATCAGGCCATATGAACACCTCTTCCATTAGAATTCTTGGCCATTCATAATAAAGAATAACCACAGCTTTGACCAACCAGTATCGAGTGTAATTACTGAACTGAAATACCAGAGGACAACTACTGCATTTATAGGAGGGAATGATAACAGATCCTTACTGTGGCAGTGGGGATTGAACTCAGGAACAATCAGATAGTTACTCTGCTTATTCCCCTGAATAGTAATTAGCTGGTCACGGGGACCTTTGTGTGACCTCATGTTTAGTGTTTTGTGTGAGCATTAATTTCAAAAAACATTGAGATATTTTACAAGATTTCGGAACACATTGATAATCAAGTATTAAACATATTAACTGAAGTCAAATTTTGAAAAAAATGTTAGAATTGCTTAGAGAAACCCAATTAAACTATTGTAGAATCCCTGTTAGCACAGTGTGGTGACAGGCCATTTGGTCGAAAAAAATGACCCTCCAAAGAGTAACCCAGCCAAACACATTTCCCGACCATATTCCTCTACATTTCATGCTGACTAATACACACATCCCTGAACAGAATGTGAAATTTAGCATGGCCAGCTCACCTAATCTGCACATCTTTGGATTGTGGGAGGAAACCACAGCAAAGTCATATTGACATGGGGATAACATGAAAATTCCACACAGACAGTCACCCGAGAATGGAATCAAACTGAGGTCTCTGGTGTTGTGAGGCAGCAATGCTAACCACTGAGCCACTGCGCAACCATATTCAATAAGTAAAATCAGTGATACATATGCAAAGATATATTTCAAATGAACACACTCCGATATTGTCAAAGCATGTCAAATTTACATTCAATATGAATAGGTGAATGGAAAACAAAAAAAAAGACAATTCATGAATGAACATTAAATAGAAATTTAATTTGATCAAAGGTCATGACAATATTTAGACGAATTGCAATTTTTCATAACAAACGTAGGTAATTATCTGACTAATGAATAATTGGAAGTGGCATATATTTATTTTACAAATGAAGAAAGCGACTTGTTTTACACGTTTGAAATACTGCAGAATGACAATGTATGTGTTCGAAATGTTTTAACAAAAAAAAAACTGATCACTAACGATCACTTAGTCTTTTCACCCTTTAAGACGACAACATTCTCAAATATTTTCCACGAATTTAGAACCAGCAGAACTAGTTAATTTATTTTCTTGAGAACTCGAAGAGAATAAACAGCAGATACAGTGAATTAGTGATTCAATGCGAGCATTCGACTGAAGACAACATTCCTTCTTTCCAAAAATATACAACTTACAAAAATCCAAAATTTATTGTTATTTTTGAATGAAACAATAAAGAGATGTTAATTCTTTATCATTTGACTTTGTTGCATGAAAAATCCTTAAGTCTTATTGTGATTACAAACACGATAAATCTTAGCATTGAAGTGAAATATAATTAAATGAATTCAACTATGTTTCCACAGGCAAAATAAAAATTGATATTAACAATGATTGTGACATTGTGCACTGCAAAATGTTTACTGTAGTTCACGTACTGTGCCGTAATTCCACATTTGCACAATGTACTGGATTGAATGAATATTAAAAATTATTAGATAACAACAACAATTAAATCGTCAAAGTCTATCAATGTATTAAGTAATAACGAGAAACCTCATTTTGCTATGGGACTGAGCGATGAATGGAAATGAACTGGAATTAATTCAGTGAAAAGTAATTACAGTTCCCTGTATTTCGAGGCTGAGATTAAGGCTGATCATTCTAATGAGCAAACATCAGATATTTGCAATAATGTTGGATGGGAAGTCATTGGTTCTGTTGTGGGATAGGTGACCTGCAAAATAAATGCATTTTCACACTGTAGTATTAGTACTAAGAAACAATGGATTAAATTTAAATGTGAATCTTACTATATTTGTTCAAAAGGCTTTCTTAAAAATTGTGCCATTATTGTAATGACAATGTCTTGATAATTAGTGTTGGACATGAACAATTAAAATGATTCAATATTTCAAAAGCACTTTGCTATGATGTTGATTGAATATTTATTAAGATCAGTAAACTGAGGAATAGTACTTAGTTTTATGGATTGAAGAAAAAAATGAGCCATGCAGTGATTATTGAACAAAATTCTTCTTTTTTAACACAAAAATATACATTATACAAGAATTGTGAATTTCTATCCACTGAACTCCTTGTAGAGATGTGTTACATTGATTTATATGATTAATCTTATGATGAATGTTTAAACATTCGTGTCAGAATTTGGAAGAGAATTAGTAGATCATGAAATTAAACAGGAAATTGAACAAACAATGTAGTCAACAATATGTGGTATATGAAGCAATTTTAATAATTTTGTCATTATTGTACAAAGATGAATAACGTTGGAATAGAGACGGCAAAAAACAATTAACGTGATCAAAGCTGTCCTTTTCTTACAATGAAATGAAAGCAATAATCATTTTGTAGCACATATGATTTGAAAAAGCAGTCCTTTAATATGAAACATACAGTGGCAACTAACCTTTTTACAAAAATGTAGGAATTACACAAATTTGAAATGAAATGTTTGTTGAATTTGCAACAAAAATGGTTATAATTTGAATTGTCTGCTGTACACAACAAAAAGCTTAAAAATTGTTAGAATGACAAATTTTTTGTTCCCAATGTTCTTGTATTACAGTCAATGTCCATGATAAAGTCGAATTATTGGTTTAAACAATATAAATCATCGTTGACGACTGAACTGAAATATAAGATATCAATTGCACTTACTGCAGGGAATAGTAGACAAATGCTGTTGTTATTAGTCTCAGGAACAATAAGGTATTTACTCAGTAATCAGGTGTTGATAAGGACCTTTGTGTCGCTTTATGTGCACTGTTTTGTGTTAACATTGATTTCAATAAAATTGAGGTAGTTACATGAATTAGGAACAGACTGATATTTGGGGGTGAAGGATCTTATTTAAGATTAGACATTTTTAAATATTTACTAGAATTGCTGAGCAAAACACACTTAAGACATCATGCAATAAATGAGGTAAGTGAGAAATATGCAAAGTCAATTTTCAAATGAACACACCCTGATATTTTCACAGCATTTCAATCTTACTTTCAACATAAATAGGTGAGTGGAAAACTAAACATTTCACACAATTCACACAGATCAATAACTAAAAATTGATAAATAATAGCAAGTGGCATTTGTTTATTTTACTGACGAAGAACAATATTATTTTCTAATATTTGTAGCACTGGAGCATCAAGTTCTATGTGTTGTCCGAACTAAGCTCTTCAGAACAAAACAAAATCAATGAATATAATTACTTTGTATATTTCATCTTTATGACTGCAACATTCTCAAATATTTTCCAAGGAATATTGATTGAGTGGAATTAGATACATTCTGTTATTAGTGACCTGAAGAAAGTAAATAACAAATACTGTGATTATTGGAATTAACAACAGATAGAAGCATATCGAATATTGAATTGAAAGGCAATTCAATTGTTTCTTAGATATTTTCGAATCAGAATTCTGTACAAGGTGGGAATTGAAACTGTGCCTACTGGTCTGGTAGCAGAGACAGTAACAGAGCTGCACAAGATTCCTTCATAATGTTCCCAACCATAATGGGCAGGGCGACAATCACATGCTTGTTACAAATTCTAAGCTAAAGTGTTGTGTAATTACTGTAATTGATAATTGTTTCTAAAATCCTGATAGATAAATTGACTTAATATTTTGAATGCACTTTGCTCTGATGTCGATTGTACATTCATTAATACTAATAAACTGAAAATTAACATGTAAAACGTGGCTTTAATAATTAAAAAATACTTAGCAACAATTGATTTTTGTTTGTAGAGTCATGTCTATTTTATTAATGTAATTTTTACCATGATAAATGTTTAGACATTTATGTCAGAATTAGGAAGAAAATTAGGCCAGGAAAGTGAGTATTATTGTGAAGGAAAGGTCGAGTTAATGGCATTTGATACCAGAAGTCATTTTGTACCAAATGACTGATAATTGTGTGATTATTGTTCATTGTAAACTAATGTTGGAAGAAAAAGAAGCTATCTCAACATTTCAAAAGCAGTTTTTTTTTCTTCTTATGAAATTAAATAAATATTGTTTTGGATGTCATAGAATTTGAAAAATAAAAACAGCCATTTTATGTGAGATTTGAGCTGAAGAATCGTTCTTTTCTCCCCAGTGTAGTGTTTCCAATAAATTTAAATTTAGTGTTAGTTGAACTAAAGAACAAATGGATGTACCTACATTGTTTTCTAGCACACATAAAAAGTAAAGCAATTTTAACATGGAAATTATATTGCTCTGAAAGTAATAATTTCACGCAAAGTAAGTGTTTGTATTGAATTGAAGTGTCATCATAGCTGCAGGAGTGTATTCCACTGAATGAAGACTCAGAAGGCAGGCAGAACTCTGGGAAGTGGAAAATGTTTACCTATGCTGCAACCAGTTAACATAGAACATAGAATATTACAGTGCAGTACAGGCCCTTCGGCCCTCGATGTTGCGCCGACCTGTCATACCAATCTGAAGCCCATCCAACCTACACTATTCCATGTACGTCCATATGCTTGTCCAATGACAAATTAAATGTACTTAAAGTTGGCAAATCTACTACCGTTGCAGGCAAAGCATTCCATAGGAGAAAGTGAGGACTGCAGATGCTGGAGATCAGAGCTGAAAATGTGTTGCTGGAAAAGCGCAGGAGGTCAGGCAGCATCGAAGGAACAGGAGAATCGATGTTTCGGGCATAAGCCCTTCTTCAGGAATGAGGAAAGTGTGTCCAGCCGGCTAAGATAAAAGGTAGAGAGGAGGGACTTGGGGGAGTGGCGTTGGAAATGCGATAGGTGGAAGGAGGTCAAGCTGAGGGTGATAGGCTGGAGTGGGGTGGGGGTGGAGAGGTCGGGAAGAAGATTGCAGGTTAGGAAGGCGGTGCTGAGTTCGAGGGATTTGACTGAGACAAGGTTGGGGGAGGGGAAATGAGGAAACTGGAGAAATCTGAGTTCATCCCTTGTGGTTGGAGGGTTCCTAGGCGGAAGATGAGGTGCTCTTCCTCCAACCGTCGTGTTGCTATGGTCTGGCGATGGAGGAGTCCAAGGACCTGCATATCCTTCGTGGAGTGGGAGGGGGAGTTGAAGTGTTGAGCCACAGGGTGGTTGGGTTGGTCGGTCCGGGTGTCCCAGAGTGTTCTCTGAAACGTTCTGCAAGTAGGCAGCCTGTCTCCCCAATACAGAGGAGGCCATATCGGGTGCAGCGGATGCAATAAATGATGTGTGTGGAGGTCAGGTGAATTTGTGGCAGATATGGAAGGATCCCTTGGGGCCTTGGAGGGAAGTAAGGGGAGAGGTGTGGGCGCAAGTTTTGCATTTCTTGCGGTTGCAGGGGAAGGTGCCGGGAGTGGAGGTTGGGTTGGTGGGGGGTGTGGACCTGACGAGGGAATCACGGAGGGAGTGGTCTTTTCGGAACGCTGATAGGGGAGGGGAGGAAAATATATCCCTGGTAGTGGGGTCCGTTTGGAGGTGGCGAAAAAGCATTCCATACCCTTACTACTCTCTGAGTAAAGAAACTACCTCTGACATCTGTCCTATATCTATCTCCCCTCAATTTAAAGCTATGCCCCCTTGTGCTCCCCATCACCATACTTGGAAAAATGCTCTCCCTGTCCACCCTATCTCACCCTCTGATTATCTTATATGTCCCTATTAAGTCACCTCTGAACCTTCTTCTCTCCAACGAAAACAGCCTCAAGTCCCTCAGCCTTTCCTCGTAAGAGCTTCCCTCCATACCAGACAAAACCCTACTAAATCTCCTCTGCACGCTTTCTAAAGCTTCCACATCCTTCTTATAGTGCGGTGACCAGAACTGTACACAATACTCCAAGTGCGTCCGCACCAGAGTTTTGTACAGCTGCAGCATAACCTCATGGTTCCGGAACTCGATCACTCTATTAATAAAAGCTAAAACTCTTCTTAATAACCCTGTCAAACTAGGTGGCAAATTTCAAGGATCTGTGTACCTGGACACTGAGATCTCTCTGCTCATCTACACTACCAAGAATCTTACCATTAGCCCAGTACTTGGCATTACAGTTACTCCGACCAAAGTGAATCACCTCACACTTGTCCACATTAAACTCCATTTGCCATCTCTCAGCCCAGCTCTGCAGCTTATCTATGTCTCTCTGTAACCTACAACATCCTTCGTCATTATCCACAACTCCACCGACCTCGGTGTCATATGCAAATTTACTAACCCACCCTTCTATCCCCTCATCCAGGTCATTTATACAAATGACGAACAGCAGTGGACCCATGTGGTGTAAAATTATGTCCCAATACATGTGTGAATCATAATGTAACACATGTATTGGGCCAAGCAGTGGAAAAAATTATGTCCCAATACATGTGTGAATCTAACCGGAATGGAGGTGTTGCTTAGTCCCATGTGAATCTTCTTATCTGTATGTAACCAGAATGGAATGTGTTTTTTAGCCTTGCTCTGCTGTTATTATCTGTATGTAACCAGAATGGAATGTGTTTTTTAGCCTTGCTCTGCTGTTATTATCTGTATGTAACCAGAATGGAATGTGTTTTTCTGCTGTTCACATGAATGTTTATATCTGGAAAAGAGTATATCAGCCGGAAAAGTCTCCAGTTCGGTGAGTCTGCTCCGGGGTTACGTTTAACCGCCGAGCGTGGGTTGTTGGCAACCGCTCTACGAGAACTGACGGCTCCCAGGTTTTGTAACATGTAGAGTGAGTATAAGCCAGACCCGTTGTGCGACGCTGCGGGGAATAAAATGCCCATATTCTAGCAGTCTCGCCTCTTGGTCGTTTGTTCTGTGTCAGACTACTCTCCTACGAACCTGACCTTGAGAATTTTTTAAAACAACCCAACACCGACCCTTGCGGTACACCACTGGTAACTGGACTCCTGGATGAACATTTCCCATCAACCACCACCCTCTGTCTTCTTTCAGCAAGCCAATTATTGATCCAAACTGCTGTATCTCCCACAATCCCATTCCTCTGCATTTTGTACAATAGCCTACTGCGGGGGACCTTTTTGAATGCCTTGCAGGGATCATCCCCAAGGCCAATCTCTGAATGAAATCCATGACACACTGTAACATGTACAGTAAAAAGCAATAATTTTACACACTTGCTATATTACAATGGCCACATGCAATGTGGTTACAGTCCTTCCCTCCTTATACAGACACCCGATCCTGTAGAACACCTAATCTCAGATGGACATTGTTATGGATAGCCCCAGTTTGCTATTGTTTCATGATGTTTAAAAGGTCCTAAAATCTCCCGGCATTGGTATCTCACAATGTATCTTCAGTTTACAACGTTAATTATTACACTCCTTCCAGCCTCGCACTCTGCCTTGTCCACGATTCTCAAGAATCTGCAATTTGAAGTTTTTTTAATGTTCTGAGCAACTTTAAAATAGTAACTGTTTCTGACAAATGAACCCTGTCTATTGCCCTGATAGCTGCTGTGAAAGTTAACTGGGCTGTATCCTGCAGCTGGTGTTTATTCATTCACTGGGACATTTATTCTTTCATTAATGAAGGTCAGGGTTGGTCGTTTTTTTCTGTATCTGGCATGTTCTTATTACTGTCTGGAATATAACTGTCTGAACTGGCATACTTATGGACTTGGAGTAGGATTTCACAAAATATTATTTTCTTTCATCAAGATTGGAACAGACTGTTAGTTTATCTCTCCTCCACCATCTTGTGTTTTAATTCTAAGGCAGGTTGCGTCTTTTTGTTTGTCGGACATTTCATATGAGCCAACATAGGCCATTCTATTCCAGATGGGGCAGGGCACCCCTACAACAGCAAATCAACCAGGATTTCAGTATTAAAATAAAAATCTGCATTCGCCACCGTTAGGGAACAGTACTGTGCAATATGCCTACGACACAGAGACTTAATTCAACACTTAAAGCCAAATATACTGGATTTCATCAATGATTAAATATTAGATATAAGGAAAAATTAGTCTTAAAACAGGTCACTGCAAACTTAAAATAATTAGAAACTTCATATTGCTATCTGTAACATGTAGAAATGAACATTAATTATTGGAGTCTCAAACAATTAGACATATCTTCATTTGTAAGGCCGAATATTAATCCAATGATTTCTGCGAACATTCAAATGAGAAGGCATCAGATATTTCCTGTGAGTGTTGGATGAGGAATCATTGCTTGGTTCATGGTTGTGTTGACCTGGAAAAAAAGATCAATTTTCCTTTGTAAAATTGGCACAAAGAAACAATGTTTTAAATTGAAATGTGAATCTCAAGATATTTGTTACTAAACCTAAACATAATTATAGTGTGATGTTGGTCTAACAATGAATTGGTAACTTATTTTAGAACGCTGACACATTAAATGATTCAATATTTCCAAATGAGTTTGTTCTGATATTGATTACACAGAAATTAATATCAATGAACTGAGAACTAGAATGCTGGCATGATGGTTTGGAAAATACATTCGATATGCAGTGATTATTGATCAGAACTGTTTTGTCATTCAACATCTCAGATACTCCTGCAATCTGTACTTGCTGTCTCAGCTTTTCTTCTGTAGAAATATAATATATAATCCATTCATTTTTCCATGTCATCAATATTCAGACATTTGTGTCAGCATTACAAAGAAAATAAATCGATAAGGAACATGGTTATTATAGTGAAATACAGTCAACAGCATTTATAGAGGAAATTTTTCAATAGTGTCTCTGAGTAACACGTGAAAAGGTTTAATGGGGATCTGTTCACAGTGTACTAAGCCACAATTACATTTTCTTCACATGATGACTGGAGGGAACTTATCAGAAAACTCGCCTATATTTAGGAATTCCTTCATCTCGATACATGTTACTATCAGCATCCTCAGTCACAAATAATGAAGTGTGATTATTGGCATGGGAACATGTGGTGTGTAAATTATAAGAAGGTATCTTTGGGATGATGTGATAGCGTGATGTCTGCTGTGTTTACTTATCCTGAGAACAATATGATACTGACAAAAGGTATTTCACTGAACAATTATTAGGTGGCCTTGAAGACCATCTGATGGCTTTATGTGCAGTGATTACTTTGATTTCAAGACCTTTGATATATTTTCCATGATTTGGAAAATGATTAGATTACTTACAGTGTGGAAACAGGCCCTTCGGCCCAACAAGTCCACACGGACCTACTGAAGCGCAACCCACCCAGACCCATTCCCTGACATTTACCCCTTCACCTAACACTATGGGCAATTTAGCATGGCCAATTCACCTAACCTGCACATTTGTGAATTTTGGGAGGAAACCGGAGCACCCGGAGGAAACCCACGCAGACACGGGAGAATGTGCAAGCTCCAAACAGTCAGTCACTTGAGGCGGGCCCTGAACCCGGGTCTCTGGCCCTGTGAGGCACCAGTGCTAACCACTGTGTCACCGTGCCGCCCAATGATTAATAGTTTTGTGACAAATGTCTACATGTGGTCATTAGCTGGATTCAAAACATTCAATGTGTTGGTGCAAAAACCCGTCATTGTTGACATTTCCAAGCGAGGTATATAATGCTCAGGCATTGGCTGGAAGTCAAGGTGTAAGAAAATTTGGGTCATCCTGGAACTGATTGATTCTCGCTGCTGTTTGACTTAGTTTGATTAATTTTGTGTTTGTCCCAATTTATCTGGCTGTAGGTGAATTTAGAACATACAATCTCTGTCCAAGGGTCACTTCACATCACTGGAGAGTGAAAATATACTTCACATACAGTGATAACAATGAATTGATAATTAAATTTTGTGTTTTAACAGATAAAATGATTTATATTTTCCAGTAGTTGTTAGATATTGATTAGATATTTATTAAAATAGATAAACTGAGAATTGTAATCCTGTTGCAGGATTGTTGAATTGTTAAAAGGTACATACGTGGAGTGTTTTTGGAATGATTTGGTGGTGCCAGTGTTGGATTGAGCTGTACAAAGTTCAAAAAAACAAGCACCACCAGGTTATGAACCAACAGGTTTATTTTGAAGAACTAGCTTTCAGAGCGCTGCTCCTTCATCAGTTGGTTGAAGGAGCAGCACTCCGAAAGCTAGCACTTCCAAATAAACCTGTAGGACAAGAACCGAGGTGTTGTCTGATTTTTAACTTTGTTTTTTGGAAGGAATTGTTTTTTTCATTCAAATATACAGGCTGTTCAAGAATTCTATCTAGCCTTCCATGGTTTTCTTTTAGAGAGCACACATTTATAGATTAGATTAGATTAGATTACTTATAGTGTGGAAACAGGCCCTTTGGCCCAACAAGTCCACACTGACCCTCCGAAAAGCGACCCACCAAGACTCATTTCACTACATTTACCCCTTCACCTAAAACTACGGGCAATTTAGTATGTTCAATTCACCTAACCTGTACATTTTTCGGATTGCGGGAGGAAACCGGAGCACCCGGAAGAAACCCACACAGACACGGGGGAGAATGTGCAAATTTTACACAGACAGTTGCCTGAGGCGGAAATTGAACCAGGGCCCCTGGCGCTGTGAGACAGCAGTGCCACCATGTCGCCCACAATTCATATAATTTTCACTGTAATCAGTATTTCAAATTTGCATCAGATTTAAGATGAAAATAAGGACCAATTAACGAGTACTTCCATGAATGGAAAACACAGTAAATTGAATTTACAGAAGCAAATTCAAGTTTGATCCGAATAAGCAAATAAATACTTTGAATGGAAATGATCCGAAAATGTTTACATCTACATTTGAACTAAGTCAATTGACTCTTTTTTTGAAATAATTAGACTGAAAACCTGTTTGAAAACATGAACAAATCAGGACTATCGACAAGTCTTGCTGTTAGTGCTCTTGGCCAATGGTAATAAAGAATAAATACTACTTTGAGTAACAAGTATCATGTGTAATTGCTGGGCTGAAAAGTAAGAGGATAGCTCTTGTATTTATTGGCAAGAATTATAACCAAATGTTTACTGTGGTTACTGCACTCAGTAACAATAAGATCAAGATCAATGGCTGTTAGCATCATTGGCTACTCGTAATGAAAAATAAACACTGCTGTGAGCAATACGTATCTTGGATAATTACAGAACAGAAATTTCAGAAGACACTCATTGTATTTACTGGAGGGAATGATAATCAGATGCTTACTGTGGTGATTGATTTTAGGAACAATAAGACAGTTACTCAGATTATTCCACTGAACAGTAATTAAATGATCATGAGACCATTGTCTGGCTTTATGAATAGTGTTTTGTGTGAGCATTGATTTCAATAACATTGTGATAGTATACAAGTCTGCAGGTTAGGTGAGTTGGCCATGCTAAATTGCCCATAGTGTTCATGGATGTGTAGGTTAGGTGCATTAGTCAGGGGAAATGTCGAGTAATAGAACAAGGGAATGTGTCTGAGTGGGTTACTCTTCGAAGGGTCGGTGTGGACTTGTTGAGCCAAGTAGCCTGTTTGAACACTGTAGGGATTCTATGATTCTTTGGTTTCGGAATAGATTGATAAGCGAGTGCTAATGATACTATTCAAAGTCAACAAAATCTTTATGTTTAGTAGAATTGCTTAGCAAAATGCATTGGAGCCATCATACACAAAGTGAGACAAGTGGAAGTAGTAAGATATTTTGATTAAATAAAATGAATGTCATTATTTAGATATTTTAAATTTGAAAAACTACAGTGTCCTCAAATCTAAAATTTAGAGACAATGTAATGTGATATATACATTTATTAATGACCTGAAGATAATAAATTGCAGATTCTGTGATTATTGGAATGAACAACAGACAGAGCAAATCCAAGATTGGATTGAAAAGCAATTCAAACTTTGCTTAGATATTTTCTAATCACCATTCTAAGCTGCTTTTGCGCATCTCTGTTGAAGATGGGAACTCAACCCACACTTCCCAGTCTCGTGGGAGACACTCTACTGGAGCTCCACAGGTTCCTTTCATTAGTTTCCCACCAAGGAAGGGTGGAATTATAATTAATTGTGATGACTCAAATGAACACTAACCAGTGTTCACTCTGATAATTGGGCTTGGAATTAATTCGACTGTTTCTATGCAATGGACTGAGAATGAAATGGTAATTCACAATAATGATGGTACTAAGTATATAGGCTCTTATGTAAAAATTAATATCGTGACAATTGAAGGAAAAATAAATAGACATATCATGCGCTTATTGTAAATTCATGAAAAATACAACTGCTGAATATGTTTAAAACAATTTTTCTGAGAATGAAAAGATAATTAGAATGCTTAGCAGCAGATGGAATCACCAAAAAAAAGTTATTCGCTGTGACTATTCAGCTCCCCTTCCTTACACAAATGTACGACTTCCAACAATTCAAAATGTACTCTGATTGATAAAGGGAAGAACAAACACATGTAAGTTTTTTTCTCGTGTTTACAAAAAAAGTCACAAATTTGAATTTTTTAGCTTTAACATATTTAACCCTTGCTGAGATCAGCAATACAATAAACCTTCACGTGGAAGAAAAATATAATCAAATCAAATCAAAATATACATCGATATTCACAATAATTGGGAGATTGAACACTGCAATATCTTTCCATCAGCTGATGCACTGAGCCATAATTCCACTTTTATATCCCTTACTGGATTGATCAGTTATTAGATATTAGCAATAACTAAATTATTAATATGCTGTCAGTGAACTGAATATTAAAGAGAAATCTCACATTGCTGTTTGAACATACAATGTGCCGAAATTAACATTAATTATTGGAGAAATGTCATTAGATATCTATTAATCGATGAGGCTATGGTTACTTTGATTGTTGAAACGAGTGGCATTCAGATATTTCCAATGAACATTGGATAGAAAATCAATCTTTTTGGCATAGACGTGAAAAAATTTTTTATTGGAGTATTGGCAATAAGAAATATAGGATTAAATTATGATATGCATCTCACCTTACGAAATATTTTCAAGTTTTCTAAAAGGTTTCTAGTCCAATCATCAGATTAAAAGGGGTAATTTTGGTTCAGCAGATCAGTAACTGCAAACATTTTCAACACATCTCCATCAAATCTGAAAATTCAGAAAAAAATACCAAAGCATTACCTGTGTAAATGTCAAACTATATCTTTAGATTAGAGTCAAGTTAATTCTCTACTTATTTTATTCCTATCTTTGACACCAGTGACTAAATATTGATTAGATTAAATGTCATATGTTAGACATAAGTTTTTTCTCAAAGATCTGTGCAACACAGGAATGGGCCCTTTGGCCCATAACTTTGTGCTGAACATAATGCAAAATAAACTCACCCCTTCTGTCTACCCTTGGTCCAAATCCTTCCAAATTATCTAAATGAACATTTAAAAAGCCCTAATGTATCTGCCTCTACCATCAACCCTGGAAGTTCTTCCAGACACCTACCACTCACTTTGTAAAAAAACAAATTGCTCCTCACATGCCCCTTGAACTGTCTCCCCTAACCTTAAATGCATGTCACATACTTTTGACATTTCAACTCTGGGAAAAACATTCTGACTGTCAACCCTATTTATGTATCTCCTGATTGTACAGACTTACATCAATTCTTCCTCCATCCTCCACCACTCCACAAAAAAGCAACCTGAGTTTTTCTCACGTCTCCAAATCCAGGCAGCATCCTGGTAAACGCCCTCTGTACCCTTTCCAAAGCCTCCATACCCATCCTATAATGTGGCGAACAAAAGTGAATACAATACTTTAAGTATGCCTTAACCAAAGTCTTATAAAGTTGCAACATGCCATCCTGACTCTTGTAACCAGTTCCCTGACCAATAAAGGCAAGTATGTCATTTGCCTTCCTTCCCACCCTATCTACTTGCATGGTCACTTTCAGGGAGCCATGGTCTTGAATGCCAAGATTCCTGTGAACAACAAAGTTGTTCAGGGTCCTGCCATTACCTACTTTTCCTTAATATTTGAACTCCCAAAGTGAAACACCTCACAGTTGTAGGGATTAAGCTTTACCTTTGATTTCTCTGCCCATATCTGCAATTTATCGTTTTCCTGCTGCATTCTTTGACAACCCTCTACATTATCCACAACTGCACTGAACTTTGTATCATCTGCAAATTTATTAACTCACCAAATTAGATTTTAATCCATGTCACTTACATATATTTGTCCCACAAACAGAAGGGTTCCAGTGCAGATCCCTGTGGGAAAAAGACAGAAAATGAGGAAAATGCAGAATTCTTGAATAATTGAGGTTTCTTTCAATGACAAAACTATTCTGATGAATAATCTCTGAAGGTGTGATTTTTGTTTTGAAATTAACCCAATACTTTAATTCTCAGTTGACTGATCTTAATGAATATCCAGTAAAAAAACTGCTTTGAAAATATTGAATAATTTTAAGTGTTGAGTTCTAACATTAATTATTCTTTAATTGTATTTCAATTATCACACCATCATGAGAGTTGAATCTATTATTTCTTAGTGCCAGTATCATGATGAAATATTTACACTCGTTTCAGGTCAACACACCTGCAATCAAGCAAAGTTTTCTCACCCAACACTCATAGTAACTATCTTATTCTCTTTCATTTGAATTCTCATATTAATTAAAGGATTATTAATCAGTCTTATCAATTAAGAGATGGCTAACTAGTTTTCACATCAATATTTCAGTTCTTTCAAACATATTGCACAATTACATTGCAATAAGGGTTTTTCATCATTCTTAAATTTGTTATCAGCTATTTTTGTTTCTGATTTCCAGTATCCACAGTTTTTTACGTTCTTGTATTGATTGTATTTCATTTCAATACTAACATTTCTATATTTCTGATTATTACGATAAGAGCTAAGTATTTTTCATGCTAAACATTATATCAATTTCACGTGTTTCTTGTGTACACAAACCAGAATTAACAAATGTTTGCTCTATTCTTTTACAATAAATCTTGAATTCTTAGAAATCATAATTTTGTGAAAATGAGGAAAATTATCTTTCGCTTAATAGTCACATTGAATGACTAATGCTTTATTTCCAAGTCATGTGCATTACAAAGCAGTTTAATTTTGAATACATAAATAATTGCTTCAGACATATTTAATTACTTGATTATCATGAGATTTATATTTATTTAAGCTCATTGTCGCTTCGTTCGAACATTTGTAGAAATTACTAATTCCTTTTATCGGTCCATTCCACACTGGAATTGTCTAATCCTAGTCTGCTTATCACAATAAATATCTGAGCAGTTTTCCATGTGAGTAACCACAGTAAGTATGTGATTATAGTCTTGCCCTTCTTGCATAGGAACATTATGTAGGGCTCTGGTAATGTCTGTGCTGAAAGACCAGGAGGTATGGGTTCAATTCCAACCTTCAACAGAGATGTGTCAAAGCACCTCAGAGTTGATTAGAAAATATCTAAGTGTCTCCTGAATTGTTTTTCAATCCAACATTTTCTCAGCTTGTATCTGTTGTTCATTGTAATGTTCACAATATCTTGAATTTATTTGCTTCCGGTCACTGACTAAACTACGAATGTTATTATGCTGCTTCTAAATACCTCTCAACTTTTAATAACTTTGCAGTCATAAAGATTCTGCAGTGTAAATTATATTTAAGGTAAAGGGGAAAGATTTAAAAGGGATCTGAGAGGCAACTGTTTTCACAAAGTGTGTTTGGCTCATATGGAATGAGCTGTGAGAGGAAAGGTGGTGGATGGTACAATTATAACATCTAAAAGACTTTTGGACAGTTAAATGGATAGAAAACATCCAGAGGGAACACACACAGGAAAATGGGGCTAGTTTAGTTGAGGGAATATGGCCGGGCTGCCTGAATGGCCTGTTTCCGTGCTGTATCAAGCTAGCATTGTACAATTCAAACTTGACTGTGATTGGTAAAGGAGAGAACAAATGGGTGTTGATTCTATTTTGTGTCCATTAAAAAGTGACATGAATTTTAAATAATTTTGTCACAAGAAATAGTCCACTCTTATTGTGATCAGAAATACAATGAATGTGAGCATTGAAGTGAAATATAATTAAATCAATTCAATTGTGTTGATATGGTTAAAATAAAAAATGATATTCACAATGATTGTGAGTTTGTACACTGCCATACCTTCACATTACTTCATGTACTGAGCCATTATTACACATTTATACCCCCCACTGAACTGAACAATAATTAGATGTTAGCAACACTTAGATTTTGAAAATCTATCAGTGCACGTTGAAGAAGGAGAAATTTATGTAATTTTATCCTGATCGATGATCAAACATTTGTGTCTGAATCAGGAAGAACGTAAGGAGATAACCAAAGTGAATATCAGAGTGACCACAAGATACAGTCCATGGCATTTGATAGAAAAAGGAATTTGCATAATTTCATGGTTATTGAACGTTAATAATTAATTACCTCCGCAGGTACTGAAGCAGTCCAAGTCCAAATACAACAAGATCTGGACAATATCCAGGTATGGGATGACAAGGGGCAAGTAACATACATCCCACACAAATGCAGGCAATGACCATCATGTATAAGAAATAATCTAACCACCATCCCTTGACATTCGATGGTGTTGTCATCACTGAACACCCACCATCAACATCCTAGGAATAATCATTGATCAGAAACTGAATTGGTCTCAGCACATAAACACAATGGCTACAAGAGTAATTCAACTGCTGTCTCCTGAAAGTCTTTCCAACAGCTACCAGACACAGAAGTCAGGAGTGTGATGGAATACTCCCCACTTGCCTGGATAGTGCAGCCCTAACAACACTCAAGAAACTTGATAACATCCGGAACAAAGCAGCCCGCTTGATTGGCACAGCATCCGCAGGTATCCATCCCCCACCATCACTGATGCTCCGTAGAAGCAGTGTATACTATCTACAAGATGCACTGCAGGAATTCACTAACCAGCACCTTTCAAACCCATGGCCACTTCCATCTAGAAGGACAAGGGCAGCAGCTAGATGGAAAGACAACTATTTTCAAGTTCCCCTATAAGGTACTAATCACCCTGAATTGGAAATATGTAGCTGTTCCTTCACTGTCGCTGGGTCAAAATCCTGGAAATCCCCACCCCAAAGGTATATACCCACAGCAGGTAGATTGCAGCGGCTCAAGAAGACAGCTCACCACCAATTTCTCAAGGGCAACTAGGGATGGGCAATAAATGCTGGGCCCAGCCAGTGACACCAACATCACATCAAATAAATATTTTAAAAATGTCTACAAGATCAAAACAGCTCCACACTGTCCTAGCTGCAATCTCTGCCCCTGATTGAAAAAGATAAAAGAATCTGACCATGCTCAACTTTCTCATCAAAACCGAATACAGTATTAACCCCAGCCCTCTCTTATATGAACCAGCAGCATTTTCACAACCAACAGTAGATCCTCTTAAAATATTTTGTCAGTAAATTTTAATTAACTGGTTACTACAATTACAATGCAATCTCTACAAACAGACCAAATACCTTTTATGCAACAACAAATTTTCTAACAACCTTTCTCGATCTCTGTCATTCTTTTTAGTTAGATGAGGTAGGGAGGGATGGAAACACGACTATGATGTAAGATATATGTAATACAGTGAGACAGGAAAGCTAGTATGGCTCATGTTCACTCTTAGACCCCACACAGTGAAGCAACACATTCACTGCATAATAAACACAACACAACATTTCAACCCCACTCACACCCGGCATGACAGAAATAAAATGTGGATGGGTTGGACAGGATAGGTTTGTTACAGCTAGAGTTTGGAAGAGTGAGGGCTGACATGACTGAAGTATCTAACATCCTGAATGGTTGGATAAGGTGGATGTGGAAAGGATGTTTCCTCCTGTGGGTCATTCCTGAACTAGAGGGAACTGCTTTAAAATTGGGTTCACCCTTTCAGGACAGTGAGGATGATATTTGTTTCCTATCAGAGGGCTGTGCAACTTTGGAACTCTCTGCCCCAGAAGGTGGGCTCACTGAGTATTTTTAAGACACAAGTTGATAGATTCTTGTTAAGGGACATTGGGGGGAGATGGAATACAAATCACGAAGGATCAGGCCTGGTCTTATTGAATGGTTGGCAGGCTCGAGGGGCCGAATGGTCACCTTCTGCTTCTCTCTCACATAATCCAAGGAATGAAATCTTTGTTTAAAATTAATTTACTGGGATGTAGGTGCCACTGGCTGTGGGCAGCATTTATTATCCAGAAGGGAGATAAGAGTCAACCACATTGCTGTGGGTCAGGAGTCACATGTAGACCAGACCAGGTAAGGGTGGCAGCTTCATTCCGTAAAGGACATCAGTGATCCAGCTGGGTTTTTCCTGACAATCGAGAATAATTACATCAATAGACTCATAATTCTAGATGATTATTAAATTTATGTTCCACGTCTGCCGTGGTGGGATTCGAATCAGAGACCCCAGAATATTCGCTGGGTCTCTGCATTAACAGTTCAGCAATGATACCACAAGGCTGTTACCGAGCTACAAAGGGCGGAAACCAAAACCTTGATCAAACAGGTAGAATTAAGGAGTGCTGAAGGGAATGGACGAAAAGAATTACCTAGTTTAGGTTCAAGGCAACTGAAACTAAAGCCACCAACAGGGAGGAGATTAAAACAAGAAACTTACATGCAACTGGAATTGGATAAGTGCAGATACCTCAGGGAGGTGAGGAACTACGCAGGGAGGACAGGGTGAAGTCACGGGTAGATTTAAAAGCAGTGAACCAAATTTTGAAAATATCTTTCTGAACATAATGTAGATCAGGTTAAAACTGTGGTAGGTGTTTGACACAACTTGCTGCAAGGACACAGACAGCAGAATCTGAGGTGATCATGAGGTAATGGAGGTAGAATGTGGGAGACGAGCTGGGACTGTATTTGAATAGTCATGGTGAGAGGGAACAAATGCTGGATGGAGGGTTTCAGCAGCTGATGGACTGATGCTGAGGTGAGCAATTGGTAACTGAGCAAGTGGCCACCATCTATTAGGACAGAGAAACTGATCCATCAGCCTGAAACTGACTGACCACGTGGCTGTCAGTGACTCCAACACAAGTGAATGGAAACATTGCTCAGAGCCTGTTTCTGTAACATTCAACACAACCAGGAAATAAAAAAATGAATAATGAGCTGAAAACAAAGCCACTGCACTGTTAGAGTCAAAACCATTCAATGTTCAGTTACTGAACATTATTGATTCACAGAATATTCTAACCTGCAGAATCACAGTAAAAGGGGAAAGTAAACAACATTCTTGGCAAAGACATAATGAACCAACTGCTTGTATAAAAACAGCACAGAACAAAGGTGCTGAATCCTCCACAAACTGACAAACACAGGTACCATCAGATTTATAGATAGAGATTGGAATTCGTTAGAAAAACCCTTCCCTGCTAATGGTGTGTGGTAGAAACCATTCTCTGTCACTGAAAAGAGTCTCTGTTTCCCCTCAGAAAAGCAGGTGTGTCGCTCACTTACAGACTGACTTACAGACAAAGGAAACCTGATCAGGGACTCGCAGGTTAATTAAGCTATTAGTGACAGTCCATTGCACACAACAAGAGCTTAGACCACAACAAATTCCAGTGAAACCAACAATGCAATGAAAAAGGTGAATTAGTCTTTATAATCATGCAGCCTCTCTCAATCAAATAATCGCAGTCAACTTCCAAACATTTTAAAACTATTAATATCAATGTATACATATTTATTTCCTCCGTTCCTCGGCTAATTTCCCTAATTTCCTCCAAAAATATATCTAATTATTCTCTTCAAAGTATATTTTAAATGGTCAATTCATAATCACAGTTCATTTCCAATTATACTTAGAGCAAAACAACTTGCAAACTAAAATAGTGTTCAAGTCAATAATGACACTGGAAACTTTGTTATGTAGTTTCATCATATTTCCAAATATTGTTTTGGTTCATTATTGCAGTGAAGCTAAAATTAAAGTCTATTTATTTTCTCTGATATCCTTCCATTACTTTATTCCCTAATAACAATGCCCATGGTGTAATGGGTGACAAACATTAAAATAAATCGAATTTTCAATGCACGAACTGGTACAAATGATCACATATTATTCAGTTCATTCATTGTGTTTATGTTAAGAGTTATTTTCACTGTATGATTATGTTAAATTCACTTAAATAATCACAGTACAATTCTCACTTCTATAGATATGTAAAGTGAATGTCAAGTTATAAATATTTCAAGTAAAAGCAAATTCACATTTTGTTCTGTTTTATTCCAGGAATGATGGAATGTGTTACATTATTATGGGAAACAGGAACAAGTGAAGGTGGTGCCTCTCTGACGTGAGGCCTTAAAGCTAAAGGGCCAGGTAGTAGTTACAGTGGGGCAGAAGGCAGTGAGAATGGTGACACTGGCTGGAACGGGTTAGATGTTGAAGCGCCCACGTATGGACAGAGGGACGACAATGGGTGGGATGAGCCACCGCCCTGTAAGGCCCAGAAGGCCGTGTCTATGGCACCGCTGGGCATCAAAGCTCAACTTGGACAGACAGAAGGTGGCAACAAAGGGAACTGACAGAAACTAAACCTGAACCGTTTGCCCGCTGAACGACAGATGTTGGTGAATGAACATCCAGCCTGATAGAGAAGTGGTATTAATGGGCCTTATTGAGACAATATGGATGAATTAATTGAGGTACACAGTCTCACCAAAGATGGTGTCAGCCAAGATCTCTCAGGCCACGATGTCCTGAAGTGTACAGCAGAACCTGTCTCTGCAATGAGAGGGTGGAGGTGTGAGCCGGTTACCCCCAGTGCACAGCCGATCAGTGGCTCCAGGCATTTACAGATATTACAGGGACACACTGGGGAGGGGACAGGCTGAATGGGCTAAAATAACCTTGGTGCCTCAGGGACCCAAGGGTAATATCAAGAATCATACAGAGAGGAAGCCTGAGGTGTGTAAGGACCACGGGGGATTACCAAACCCCAGCCTGTGATGATGAAATAGGTTTGATGTATTTAAAAGATGACATGGGACCCTATTTAACTGTAATTATAAACATGGGACTCCCAGTGGGAGATAATTCTAACCAAATGCTGAATTGGTCATGAGAGCTGAGGCAAACGCAGAAACACAGAGGAATAACTGTAGTACAGGGAGGGTAATCAGACCCACAATGTTACAAGGGAAGCAGGAAAGGGCACATAGCCAAGGGACGTAGGCAGAGAGAGGGAGAGAGATGTTCACATTGTGTGTGGCTTGTGTTCACGTAGGCACATGCATATCCCATGAATATTCATTGATACTCTGTTTGGGAACCAGCAGAACATAATATTACCTCAGGAGCATTTATATCAGTTACCAATATGAATTTGCCCCTCACCCCTCAATCACTAAAATAAAAGCCGTTGGAGAGGGAATCGAGGAAGCTAGATGAAATAAACCTCTCCCGACGCAGATCACGGATATGGCAAAATATATTCAGATATGGGAGTGTGAAACTGAGGAAGGGACCATTCTGGGAGTTGCCAGTTTAGAACATGAACTGTAGAGACACGAACTGTAACATGGGAACAACTTGACCAGGCCCGGGACAGGAAGAAAAGGAGAGGCGACATCTCCAGGGTAGTTACCTTGCAGGGAGACTGGAACAGTCAGGGAATCTGGGCAGTTATAGCTTGGACCCAAATAGCAGTGTGAGTAACTCAAACAGGAATGTGGGTTATTATCTGTAGATCCTGTAAAGATCAAGGGCCCTCTCACTCCCCACACAAACCGGATCCCATTAAAGCTGGGGCAGAGGAGGCAGTAATTGTGACAGTAACAGATTGAAAGAAGCAGGGAATAGTCAGACCGACAGTATCCCAGACTAATTCACTGAATCCAGACGGCTCATCCCACCTCACTATTGATTATACCTCCCTCAGTAAATCTGCCATTAAAGAGTATCCTACAGTTGTGAACCACACCACTGTATTTAATGGATTGAAATCGCAACAGGATATAGTCTCAGCCCTTGATATTGTGAATGCGTTCTGGTCCATAATGGCAGAATAAGCTGGTGTTTACTGTCGAAGGAAAACAGTACACCTGGATCTAGTTACCTCAGGGATCCCGTAATATTCCATTATATCCCACCGATGTATGGCTGATGGAGTTAGTCTATTTAATCTTACCAACACCTCATTACCTCAGTTGGTGAGAAAGAACATATCCAAATATTAAACATAGTATTGTGTCAGTTCAGGCAGGCCGGGCTTAAAATTAACCCACAGAGAGTGCAACTGGGAAGGTAGGTAGAGACGTACCTGGGACATCATATTAGGGAGATCAAATCAGGAAGGCAGAGGGGATAATCCCAGTGGAACGAAAGACCATGATTTTAAAACTATTCACCTGCATATCGCGAAGGGGTAAGGCAAACTTTAGATTGTTTAATTATTGGAGGAATTTTGTGAAAAATATTCCAGAAATGGCAGAACCATCACAAGCCCTGACAGAAACGCTGACATCAGCCAGGAGTCAGGGAGTCAGCATATACACAGACAGTCAGCATGCCTTTGGTATAGTTCATGACCATGTGTTGGTCGGGCTCGGTGAGGTACATCACCTTGTCTGGGGGCCACACAGAGCATGAAGAACCGGTCAGAGAGTTAGTGGAAGCAGCTAACTTTCCCAGTGAAGCAGCAATAATGAAGATTAGAGCTCACAGGAAAGTAGAATCCTCACACCAGCAGGGCAGTGAATATGTGGGGAAGGCGGGTGAAATACTGACTGAAACAGTGCAGACATTTGAGGAGATGGCAGTGGCAGTAGCTGCAGAAGTGAGAGAGGAAGGTTTAAAGATATTCCCAGAAACAGTCCCACAACAGGAGAAAGAGGAATGGGAAAAGGGTGGGGCAGTAATAGGACACAACAGAGTCTGGATTATCCAGCAGTGCCATCAGACTGTAAAAGACAAACATTATTAAAAACATATCATGGGTCAGCCCATATTGGGCAGGATACAATGCAATCTCAGATGCTCCACTACAGGGAGAGGCCTGGAACAGGGAGAGATATAGCAGCTTTTTGTTGAAGGGGTGTAGTCATGTACACACTATATGAGCCAGGGAAAACAATCAGGATAAAATGGAGGCAGCAGCAGGGACGCAGGGGCCCATGGGAACAATTGCAGATGGATTTTACACCCACCCCCATCCCAATCCCAGGGAAGGAGATCCTGCTGGGTCTTAATAAACATGTTTACTCAGTGGGTGGAAGCATTCCCCTACAGATTCAGACCAAGGGACACATGTTACAGGGAACATAGTTAAACAGCTCTGTGGCCTGTTTGATACTGAACAGAAATCCCATCACCCATACCATGGCCAGAGCTCAGGTACAGCAGAAGGAATGAAGCAGACACTGAAAGCTAGTCTGACTAAGCCCTTGACAGAGGCAGGCAGGGATGGGTTAGAGTACTCCGTAATGAAACTGACGTCAAACCCAGCAAAGGGAACGGGGCAGTCCCCCTTTGAATTAGTGATCGGACGGACTATGCAGATACCACAGGGTGTGGTATTGGGAGTGCCCGAGATGTGCAATGGCAAGGATAGGGTTAAACAATTCTTGAAAGAACTGGCAAAGCAACTACATGAGCTGAGAGGGGAAGTTGCAGAGGGACAGAGAACCAGAAACTGGGAAAGGGAGCACAGAAATATCCGAGCTGACATTCCAAACCCAGGAGATCGGGTCGGGGGAAAATATTACCGGAACGCATGAAGGAAACCCAGCTGTACTTGGCTGGGGAAGCCACAGAGTTCTCGAGATGGAACTCTCCCATCATGCTTAAGTAAGGAGCATTGAATAAAGGTCAGGTGTGCTGCTAAACACAGGCTCCTCTTTGATACTTCTCCCAGCAACAGTTGTGCAGAGGCATGTTGCCGGCTGGAGGTCTGTGGCCAGTGCCTCTGTTCCACAAGGATCAGAGCTGGGACATCTGTTGTTTGCAACATATATTAGTGTAAACAACTTAATTAGCAAGTTTGTAGATGGTACAATTGATGAAGCTGTGAACAGTGAAGAATGTTGTCAAAGGACGCAGCAAGAAAGATCAGTTAGAAGGTTATACGGAGAAATTACAGATAGATCTGATTTGGACAAATGTGTGGTGATGCATTTTGGGAGGCACATTGCATGAGGAATGTATACACAAAACGGAAGGGCCCTGAGCAGCATTGGTTGCAGAGGGATCTTCAGGTGCAAGTTCACAGCTCCCTGAATGTGGTGAAGGAGCTGGATGGCAGGCTTGCCTTCTTCTGTCAGGGGACTGAATATAAAACTGTCATTAGGTCACCTTTGTGGTATTGTGAGCCGTTTTGATCACCGCATAAGGGGGATGTGGAGGCTTTGGAGAGGTTGGAAACAGGTTTACCAGGATGTTGCCTGGATTGGGAGAGGTTGGAAAGACTTGGATTGTTGTCACTGGAAAGTCAGTGGCTGTGGAGTGATCCGAGAGGCACAGACAGAGTGAATAATCTGAATCTTTTGCCAAGGTGGAAACGACAAATTCTAGAGGCCATAGAGTTAAGGGGAGAGGGGGCACCTTTAAAGGAAATGAAAACCAAAACAACTGCAGATGCTGTAAACCAGAAACAAAAACATTTTCGGGAATAGTTCAGCAGGTCTAGCAGCATCTGTGAAGATAAATCAGCGATAACGTATCTGAGGAAGGGTGACCAGACCCTAATTATTAACTGATTTTTCTTCACAGATGCTGCATGACCTGCTGAACATTTCCAACAACACCTGAACAAGTTTAAAGAGAGTTGTGTCAGGCAAGTTTCTTATGCAGAAGGTGGTCAGTGACTAGAATGTACTTGCCTGAGAGATGGTAAAAGCTGAAACAATCACAATGTTTAAGAGGCATTTGGGCTGACACATAAGCGGGCATGGGTTGGCAGGGATATGGATCATATACAGGCAGATGGAATTAGTTTGGAATGGCATCATGATCCACACAGACATGGTGGGCCGATTATTCCGGTGCTGTACTGTTCTGTTTTCCAGGGGGGGGGGGTGGGGGAGAATGTGTGGAGGGAGAGATAATATTTTGAGTGGAATATGTCTCTTCTTTAGAACACACAGTAAGTTGACAATTTTGAGAGAAGCAATGTAGAAAGGGAATATATGTTTGAATGGCACAGACACAGGGAGTAGGACAGCAGGAATGGGGGACAATGTGTACAAATCATTAAAGGAGAGAGAACATAAAGTGTTTTGAGTAAACGTAAAGGATACTGGGCTTCATTAATAGAGCGAATGATAACAAACTCATGGAAAAGATGCTGACCATTGACAAAGCTCTAGTTATGTCACAGTCAATCATTGCATCTAATTTTGGTCACCAGATTCCTGGTCAGGGTGAGAAAGTTAAAATACCACAGAGGGACCTGTTCCTTACTTTGCTTTCTTTCAGGATGCATTGGCGACTCAAGGGTTAAACATTCTCCTGCCAAAAGTCTTACTACTGTTGTACTCTTACAACACAGACAGAACACCTCAGTAGGGGGAGGCGGACTGTACCTTCGAAATAGAACGTATTGCAGGAAAAAATGTGGACTCCCCGTAATCCCAGACAGAGGAATCTGCCTTTTCCAGACAAGACTGAGAGCCCTGGGCACAACCCTGTTAAACTGCCTCCCGCTCCCATTGTCTTACCTCCCCTCCATATTAGCATATGTAAGTGAATCCCCCATTTACTGAAGGAAGAACCCTTCTGCCTTAATCTCGTCCCATTAACACATAAACATGAACAATACGATAATCAGTTTCTGTAATCCATCACACGTTATCACAGGACATCGCCATTCATCAAGCTTTGTAAAGTCATAATTACCTACTTTAAACTATCTGTTGACAATCGCCCATGTGGCTGATATGCCTTTGTCTAATTCCTATTAAATATACTGTCTCTGTGGGTAAGGCAGAGATTCGTGAAGAAGAGTCTCTGCAAGTAGACACTCGGCTACTTTAGAGACACTTTGAAACTCTCGCCGGCTGTCCGATAATAAAGCTACTGCTGTTGTGCAGAAAACTTGTCTCGTCTGGATTTGTGGAACAGAATAGGCATCAACAAGGAAGGATATGAGTGATCTTCAGGGTGTGGCGTACAGATTTACTGGAATAGTTCACTGATGAAGAAAATGCAGTCACTGAATTGATTTGAAGAAATTGCGATTTTCTTTGAAGTAAACAAGTTGAATATATTTTTGATAAAGCTGTATAAGATTATAACACCTAGATATAGCAGACAAAAATATCTGTATTCGATAGGTGATGGCACAAGAATTAAGACCAGATGTGAGGTTTTCAGAAAGTGGGAGATGAGTAAGTGTCTCTGCTGTATTGGCTGGAAATATTGCAGAGCATGCTGCCTATTACGGTGGTGCAAGCAGAGAAGATGAATGATTGATAAAAACAGTTATATCAGGTCTGAGGGAAATAAAATCTCAGAGTTTGGGGGACGGATGGGGAATGTGAATGTTGGATTCTGCTACAGAGAGCCAGCTTGGATTTGATGGGCCTCTTTCTGTGCTATAATGCATTTTATTTGGACCTACTTAACTTGATCTGGTCACCGATTAAATTGTCATTGAGGTAAATCTGCTCAGTGTTCCTACTCAAACCAATACAGGCTGTCCCTCCACAGCAGGAGATAATGTTTACTGCTTTATACTGGGTTCTGGGAGGAGGGAGGGGGAGCGGTTGGTGGGGTGGTGCTAACGGTGTGTATAACAGCCTGCCAGCATTTATCTGAAATGAAAACACGAGTGCAGCCACACTAGGGACAGACTCTGGAAATGTGGGGAATGCCAGAAGGGAATTATTTACCAATTCCCACCTGGAAACGAGCCAAACCAGACAGTCTGGGGAGAAGCTGTTCACCTGCTCTGTGTGTGTGTGTGTGTTGGACGAGGGAGATCCAGTAGATGTAGTGTACCTGGACTTTCAGAAAGCTTTTGATAAAGTCCCACACAGGAGGTTAGTGAGTAAAATTAGGGCGCTTGGTATTGGGGGCAAAGTACTAGATTGGATTTAAAATTGGTTGGCTAATAGGAAACAAAGGGTAGTGATAAACGGCTCCATTTCGGAATGGCAGGCAGTGACCAGCGGGGTACTGCAGAGATCCGTGCTGGGACCGCAGCTTTTTACAATATATGTTAATGGTATAGAAGATGGTATCAGCAATAACATTAGCAAACTTGCTGATGATACAAAGCTGGGTGGCAGGGTGAAATGTGATGAGGATGTTAGGAGATTACAGGGTGACCTGGACAAGATAAGTGAGTTGGCAGATGCATGGCAGATGCAGTTTAATGTGGATAAATGTATGGTTATCCACTTTGGTGGCAAGAACAAGAAGGCAGACTACTACCTCAATTGAATCAATTTATGTAAAGGGGCAGTACAGAGAGATCTGGGTGTTCTTGTACACCAGTCAATGAAGGCCAGCATGCAGGTACAGCAGGTAGTGAAGAAGGCTAACAGCATGCTGGCCTTCATAACAAGAAGAATTGAGTATAGAAGCAAAGAGGTGCTTCTGCAGCTGTACAGAGCCCTGGTGAGACCACACCTGGAGTACTGTGTGCAGTTCTGGTCTCCAAATTTGAGAAAAGACATTCTGGCTATTGAGGGAGTGCAGCGTAGATTCACGAGGTCAATTCCTGGAATGGTGGGATTACCTTACACTGAAAGACTGAAGCGACTAGCCTTGTATTCCCTTCAGTTTCGATGACTGAGAGGGGATCTGATTGAGACGTATAAGATTATGAAAGGATTGGACACTCTGGCAGTAGGAAACATATTTCCACTGATGGGTGAGTGCCGAACCAAAGGACACCACTTAAAAATACGGGGTAGACCATTTAGGACAGAGATGAGGAGAAACTTCTTCACCCAGAGAGTGGTGGCTGTGTGGAATGCTCTGCCCCAGAGGGCAGTGGAGGCCCACTCTCTGGATTCATTTAAGAAAGAGTTGGATAGAGCTCTCAAAGATAGTGGAATCAAGGGTTATGGAGATATGGCAGGAACAGGATACTGATTAGGAATGATCTGCCATGATTATATTGAATGGCGGTGCAGGCTCGAAGGGCTGAATGGCCTACTCCTGCAGCTATTGTCTATTGTGTGTGTGTGTGTGTGTGTGTGGGGGGGGGGGGGGGGGGTGTAAGGGATTCACTCAGGCATCCATCCTGCTGAGACACCAGTGAATTTACTCATAACCACAAGTTGAAGGATTTTTTTTCTCTTATTCACACCAAGTAATGAACAATGGTATTGGCAGTTCATAATGTTTTTTGCATATAGAGAACTTAGTTTTGGAAATGTTCACAACATCGTTGAACATGTGCAGATTCACACTGGGTAGAGACTTTTATTTTCCTTTATTCATTCACAAGATAAGGGTGTCGCTGACCCGGCAGCATTTACTGCCCATGCCTAATTGCCCAGAGGGCAGGTATGAATCAACTCTATTGCTGTTTATATTGATAATAATCAACACGAATGTCAGACTAGATTAATTATCATCAAACTCAAATCCATTTGATATTCATATATTTACAATCAGTGTTCAATTCACCAAATGTAGCTGAAGGTAATAATCTTCAAGTGATTCGAACAGAGAATACATCTGAATACTTGTTCAGCAAATGAAAGCCTGTGGTATTTAGATAGTAATAATTTTTAAATTGACTTGAGAATAATGGAACAAGTTGATTGTTGGGTATCTGATAATCTTGTTTTAATCTGGAGTTAATTTAGGATTAGTTAACAAATGGTAGGGAATCCCAGCCCCATGGAGTGCACATCCAGTTCCATGTGGGAAAACCAGGACACTTCTTGTATCAGCGACAACCACAAGAACACGGAGGTGACACGGGAAATGTCAGGAACACCAGTTAATCTATGGTTAAAGTACTGCACTCACTCCTAGTCCCCACGTTGATGTGTTCTCACCAGAGAGAGTACAGAGGATTTTGATCAGAATGTTTCCATGATTGGAGAATGTCGGCTCTGAGGAAAGGTTGGATAAGTTGGGGATGTTTTCCGAGGAGGATGAGCTGAGATTTAATTGAAGTGATAAGATGCTGAGGAATCCAGATCGAGTGGCTAGGAAGGAGCTATTCATAACAGAGAGGTCAGAAACTGGAGGTTTTAGATTGAAACTAATTCTCAGAAAGAAGGGGAGTGGATGGTGGGGAGCAAGAACTCACTGATGGGGTGGTAGAGGCAGTAGTCGGCATCACATTAGAATAAAAGGACATGGATGCAACTGAAACGCTAGAACATGCAGGGCTATGGACTAAAGTCTGCAGAATGGGATCATTGCGATTTATTTGACATTTCTCCAGAATATTAAACTCAAGTCCAATTTGAGAATTTATGAATATCAGCCGACCTGAATTCAAAACGTCAGAATAAATTTGTCAGTAAGTTACAGCACAGATCGAGGCCACTTTGTCCATCCTGTATGTGTTGGCTGTAATAGAACGATCCAGGCTTTACAGTGTTCTGTACTCACCAATGACAGCAACAATTTCAGACTGTGAACTCTGTCCTCTATGTTGTTATAATCTGTTTTTTCAAAGTATTTCTTTGGCAGGTGCTCACCTTGTTTCTTTCCCAGCCCTAACTCCATTCCCTGTGGCCTTGAGGGACTACCATTTCTGCTGTTTAATTTCTCCTGCCTTCCCCCGTGTGACAGAATGTCTTTTTGCCCTTGTCTCACCCCCACCTTGCTCACAACCTGTTACATTTCTGATGGTTCCCAGACATCTGTAACTATCACTGTGCCCCCTGGGTCAATGGCACGAGTTTTGAATTCTCTTCCTCCTGAGATAATCAGAAATCTTTCCAGTTGCAGTTTCCCCCAGATTTTATTTTGAAAAAAAAAACAGAGCATTTGTGTCAGAGTCAAGTATTTGTGAGCCTTCATCCACAATCCTGAGCATTTAGACATAATATGTGACCCTCCCACAGATGTGCAGGTTTGCTGGATTGGCCGTGCTAACATGGCCTGTAGTGTGTAGGTTAGGTGGGTTGGGCTAACCATGGTAAATGTGGGGTTATGGAGGTAGGGTCATTGCAGACTCGATGGACCGAATAGTCTCTTTGTGCACCTCAGAGATCCTGTAATTCTAATTAGTTGTGATTGTCGACACGTTTTCCTCATGCCAGGTTCATTCAGCTCAGGTACACATGCTGCCTTTGTGTTTCTGTGGCTGCTCTCTCACTCCTTTCCTTCTGTTTTACAGCAATTTCACACTGTACGTGAGGGTGAGAATGAATTTGTAAATATAAATACTCCAACCGAAACCCACACAGGTCAGGACCTGTTTCTGCTGCTGATGTCGCTCACAGGGAACAGGAAAATAAAGGTTCAGTCATACATCTTACAAGGACACAGAGGTTACAATCACCAGGAATGGCTACACAGCTTAAAACTCTATTCTCAAGAAAAAAGGACGCTGGAGAGACAACCTGGTTCAAGTAGGAAGCTTTGTGTCTGTATTTTCAGAGATTTGAGGCTGAAATCATTGGGTTTGAAGCATGTTTCATTGCCCCAGGTCATCAAAGGTGCTATCTAAATGTGCCTCTTTCTTTGTGTATTTTTGTCTGAGTTAACAATCAGATGGACAGGTCAGTCAGTGTCTGAGTGCTTTTCCAAATCCCTGATCCCAAATCTGCCTCCCCCACAATCTCAGGTGCCTCACCACTCACTGGGTCATGGAGAAACTCTGCCGTTACAATGAGAACTGCCTTTGCTGTCAGCTCTCCTCATTCTTCTGCCTAATCCCCACTTCTCTTCATTAAATCCCAGCTGCCTCTAGTCCACCCACATGGACATTTTGAAGATCATGACAGGAGATTGGATTGAAACTGAGTGTTCAATAGCCAGAATGAAAGAGGAAGAAGGAAATAAACCGGGTTTGTGGGTCTCAGGGGATACAGAATCCAGGCTGAGCCCTTTGTGGGCATTCCCGCAGTAATACGAGACAGCATTCCATGATGAGAGTTAAATCCGAGAGGCAGGAGAGGGAGCCACTGAACATTAGCAGGTTTAACTCAAACACAGGAGGTTTGTTCAGTCAGTAACAGTGTGTTAGACATGGATGTGATGTGAACAGTGAGGGGAAATGTTACCACAAGCTGCAGATGGACAACTTTCATTGGAACAGGAGGAGGCCATTCAGCCCCTCAACCCTTCTCTGCCATTCAGGATGATCATGGCTGATTTGTGGCCTAACTTGCAATTTCCAAAACCCTCCAAACTCATTAATAAACTCCTCTGCAACAGACAAGATCAATATTGAAAAACTAACCATCTGCAAATGCTGGGAAATCGGGAATAAAAACAGACATTGCTGGAAAAAGTCAGCAGATCTGGCAACATCTGTGGAGAGTGAACCTCTGGGTCCAGTGACTGGTCAGGTGACCAGCTGCAGCTGACCATTCTGCCTTTTCTGTAACACTCTCTGGAACAGGTTCTGGTGCGAGGGGAATGAGATTGTCAATAACAACTGAGAAAACAGGAGTACGTGCTCAATCAGACTAAAACCCATTTTGGTCTTTCACTTTTAATTCAACTGCAAAAATTATTCATTATTATTTCTGAAATAGGATAATAGACCAGAAAACAACTCTTCATGTCACTGGGTTTGTGAAACTGTTTATTCTGACCTGGTCCAACCGACATGTGAATCCAGACCCTGAATAATGTGGTTGACTCTGAACCATCTCCTGGGCAGTCAGAATGGATGACAAATGCTGCCCCAGTAAGTGATGCCGTGATCCCATGAACAAACTAAACAAATCTTACAATCTGCTAAGGCACCAGAGATGGCACAGTGGATTTAGACCCTGCACCTACTCAATGTGTGAGAAAGTATTCATTCAAATCTCCCACCCGCAGAGACATCAGTGCATTCCCATCGGGGAGAGGTCATTCACCTGCTCAGTGTGTGGGAAAGGATTCACTCAGTGACCTGCTGAAACACCAGCAAGCTCACTCTGGGGAAAGGCCATTCACTTGCTCCCAGCGTGGGGAGAGATTCACTCAAATGGACCAGCTGCTGAGTCCCCAGTGAGCCCACGCGGAGGAGAGGCCATTCAGATGCTCAGTGTGTGAGGGGGATTCAGTGATTCATCCTGCCCCCTGAGACCCCAGCGAGCCCACACAGGGGGAGAGGCCATTCAGATGGATGTGTGTGAGAGATGACAGTGATTCATCCTGCCCCCTGAGACCCCAGCAAGCTCATACAGGGGAGAGGCCATTCAGATGGTCAGTGTATGAAAAGGGATTCAGTGATTCACCTTGCCCCCTTAGACCCCAGTGAACCCACACAGGGGGAGAGGCCATTCAGATGCTCAGTGCGTGAGAAGGGATTCAGTGATTCATCCTGCCCCTGAGACCCCAGTGAGCCCACAGAGGGGGAGAGGCCATTCAGATGCTTAGTGTGTGAGAAGGGATTCAAAGATTCATCCTGCCCCAAGACCCCAGTGAGCCCACACAGAGGAGAGGCCATTCAGATGCTCGGTGTGTGGGAAGGGATTCAGTGATTCATCCCACCCCCTGAGACCCCAGCGGGTTCACACTGGATATGAAGCATTCACCTCTTTGTGTGACAAGGGATTTGCTGAGTTTTCAACGCAACTGAGTCCAGTAAGTGGTCATCCACCTGCTCCATGTGGGGTAGAGTTCACACATCACTGCTGGACTCTGATTCTGATATTACTGTCCATCAGAGTCAGGACTGGACATTGTACATGATGACACTGCTGGAGTACTGATGTTGTGGTTTTTAATCACATTAACTGGGCTGGAGTTGACAGAATTTATATTGCCACTTTCTGAACCCCAGGGTGTCTCTCTGGGCAGTTAGTCTCCACAAACAGCAATGTGACAATAAGCAATGATCATCTATTTCGATTTAAATTATGATCGTAGCACGGCTGCTTCACAGCACCACGTACAAGGTTGGAGACCAGCCTTGGTCAATGTGGAGTTCCCACATTCTCCCCATGATAATGTGGTCCCCTCCAGGTGCTCTGGTTTCCTCCCACAGCCCAAAGATGTGCAGGTTAGGCGGACCAGTCGTGCTGAATTGTCCACAGTGTCCAGGATTGTGCAGACTAGGTGGACCAGCCATGGGAAATTCAGTGTTACAGTGATAGAGTGCTCTGGGCGTGATGTTCTTCAGATGGTCGGTGGGGCTTGATTGGCCAATGCTCTCCTTCCACACTGTCGGGATTCTATTCTATGATTGAGGATAAAGGCTACACAGCAAGGTGTCCTTGGAGAAGGAGCATGTGGTGTGCATCAATGCTCTTGATGCCTTCAGATAGAGGTAGGCACCACAGGGGATACAGTGCTTTATCTCTGTCGCTGCTCCCTCACCCCCAACTCTCCTTTGATTTAGTCCCTTCTCACTCTGTCACTTGCAATGGTTTGCTTTGCCCGTCATGGGCCTTGTTTATAAATATTCAATTGGTTACACGGGTGGTTTACTGTGGCTGATTAACCAAAAGCAAAATGGCTTAATGTTGATTTTGATGGTGGGAAGGTTGCAGTGCGGTTGTAGGCGGGGGAAATGTGATGGTGCTGCCTCCTGGAGGATGCACCACTCAGTGTCCCTCTTCATCCTGTAGTAACATCAACCGGGATTCAGCAACTAGAGATAGAACCCATTTCCAGGATATGGGGATCACTGGCTCAGCCAGCATTTAGTCCCCATCTCTAGTTACCCTTGAGAAGATGGTAGTGAGCTGCTGTCTCATACCATTCACAGTCCATTTGGTGCAGAGAGACCGACAATGCTGGGATGGAGAGTGTTGCAGGATTTTGGCCGAGTGAGTCTCTATCTTTGGATCTTCAAATGCTGGTTAACTTAATCACGATCTGCACATGATTTTGAGATTTCAGTCTGCAAATCTTCACCATCTAGCACCCTGTATAAAGGAATATGTACAGGTTAGAAATTCAGAACAGACAATTCTAGTTGCTCTGGAATATTTTTCCCCTTTCTTCCCCAAAAGCTGTAACCCTCCAGCCCACTTACTCTCTCCCACCATTCTGACTCTGCTGCCCCCTAATGTACCCCTAATGTACATTCTCATGGAGTTACTGATAAACAGATCCATTCCACCACTTCTCATCCCTGGTTAGACTCTGCACCCTTTCTGAGTTCACTTCCTTTCCCTTCAGTTGCTGCAAGTCAGTAATGTAACTGCAGAATGAGACAAAAGGAAACAGAAAGGGAGGTGGCAGATCCTGGACAGAAGAAACTTCAGTCTGGGAGAATGGGGCAGATCCTTCTTTGTTTCCCATTAGTTGATTCCCACCATTACAATGAATTGGGGATGGAGAGTGGTCCTACATGGGTGTGGTGACACTTTGATCCCCCAACAGATCAATACTATAAGCAGATACATTCCTCCTCCAGCCAATCACAGTGTGAAATACTTTCTACAAAGTATACTTACCCAAAGCACATGCTCCAAAACCCGCCCACATTCTGTACATGTACAATGCTGGGTTTCTCCGCACACGTGTGGGCCCTGCTTCACGGACTGTGGGAGTTGTAGTCCCCATGAAGCCACTGGAACCCTGTCTCTGGAAAGTGATTGAAAAGTGTAGGCTAGAGGGTGTTGTGTATAGGATCCCCATTCAGACACACAGAACATATGGACTGTCACTGGGTTTTACTGATACATCTGCTTCCACAACCTGATTATCTGATATAAGGAATATAGACTCAGCCAACTGGGGTGTGGGGTAGTTAATAGGAGATGATTTTAAGCAGAGTTGGATCAATGGTTAGCATTGCTGACTCTCAGCGTCAGGGACCTGGATTTGGTTCCAACCTTAGGCGACTGTGTGGAGTTTACACGTTCTCCCCGTGTCTGTGCGAGTTTCCTTTGGGTGCTCCAGTTTCATCTCTTAGTCCAAAGATGTGCAGGTTAAGTGGATTGGCGATGCTAAATTCCCACAGTGACCATGCCTGTGCAGGTTAAGCCATTAACCATGGGAAACACAGGGAATGGGCGAGTCTGAATGGGATGCTCATTATAGGGTTGGTGTGGACTCCATGGACGAGTACCCTGTTTCTGCACTGTAGGGAATCTATTCTATTCTCATGAAGAAGAATGTACCTATCTCAATGTGCTGTGAATCTGGAGAATTCCTTATTCAAAATGCAGTGGTTGCCAGGACAATGAGCAAATTTACTGAAGAGATGCAGATGTTAAATTTGCAATGAGATGAAGGGCGAGAGAGGGAGCAGGTGGGAAAAATCCAGCTGAGACCGAGGTGAGCTCAATCATCATGGTCTTAAATGGTGGAGCTGGTTCAAAGGGCTGTATTGCCTCTCCTGGGCCCAGGGCTTATCTTTTTACGGTAATAACTGGAAAGCTGAATCCAAAACTCACTACCTTCACCAAAGGAGATTTTCGGAAAAAGCAGGATAGTCAGGTGGATTAGATAGTGAGGAAGCATGTGGGAGATAATGATTTTGCAATTTTAAATTGAGGTGAGTTAAAAATCACACAACAGGTTATAGTCCAACAGGTTTAATTGGATCATGATGAAGGAGAGACGCTCCGAAATCTAGTGTGCTTCCAATTTAACCTGAGGGACTATAACCTGGCGTTGTGTGATTTTAAAAATTTTGTACACCCCAGTCCAACACCGGCATCTCCAAATCATGTGAATGGAGGGGAGACAGTGATTTATGGTTTTAGACTGTGCAGTACATTCACACTGTCCAGAATACTCTGTTGTGAATATCTATCCTGTACTTTATTACAAAGCCAAGGTCTCTGACAATGAAAACCAAAATACCCAGGTAACATCGCCTCACCTCATAATCTGATAAAAGACTTGTGATAAGTATGATTGAATTTAGAACACAGTTGGAAAGCGGGAAGATTAAATCCAATCCCAAGATCCTGTGCTTAAACAAAGGAGACTACAATAGGATGAGGCAGGAGTTGGCTAATGTAGACTGGAAGCAAAGACTTTAGGGTGGGACAGTTGACAGACAGTGGAGGAATATCAAAAAAAATTTCAAACTGCTCAGCAAAAGTATATATCAGTGAAAACAAAGGACTGTAGGAAAAGAAGTAATCTGCCATGGGAGGCTAAGGAAATAAGGGAGTTTATCAAATTGAAATAGAAAGCATACAAATTGGCAAAGACCAAGGAGAATCTAGGAGATTAGAAAAACTTTAAAGATCAACAGAAAGCTAGATGGGATTGAGTAGCTATCCCCAGGGTCAGAATAGCAGTTTACACTGCTAGAGGGAAACCTATTGTGTGGGGAACATATGGCCTCTGTAATTGTTGAAGCACTTAACTGTTACCATAGAGATAATCCTGATCAAGTTCAAACTCTCAGCACACTGCAAAAGCTTATAGTCCAACAGGTTTATTTGGAAGTACAACTTGGTGATGTGTGGTTTTTAAACTTTGCCTACCCCAGTCCAACACCAGTTCTTCAACATCAGTATGCTGACAGACAGCCCCACTGAAACTGAAGTGCCTGTCAGATACCTGACTGAGCCACAGGGGTGTGGGGGAGGGGTATGTGTTTAACCACAAAGTGTTGAGCTGAACTCGACTTTTTAACTGCCGTTGCTATGGAAATAATATTGAGAGACAGCCTCCATTCAAAACCACAAAGGTATAAGAATGGGAGCGGCACATCGGACAGGTGGGGAGTTACTTGATGCTGCCTGGAGGTGTTCTGCATGTACACTATCCAGGTAACTGCCATGTCTCATCAATAAAGACTCAAAGAAGACCTCTCAGAGTTCTGCACCTAGTTATTCCTATCCAGCAGGGTTCAGGAATATGAGTACACAGCAGTCAGCCTTCACAGTGGAGGATATGAAGAACATGCCAGTCATTGATAAAGAGACAAAGGAAGGTGAGGAGCAAGAAACAACCATCATCACGAAAGCGTTAGAACTGGGCAAGCTAATGGAGCTAAAGGTGGACACGTCTCCTTGCTCAGATGAAATACATCCCAGGGTGCTACCAGAGATAGCAGGAGAAATAGCAAATATACTTGGAGTCAGAGCATCCTATAGCAGAGGCTGGCCCTTTGGCCCAAACTGTCCCATGCCCGCCAAAATGCCCATCACGTGAACCACATTTTCCTCCACTTGGCCCATCTGCTTCTGACCCTTTGCTATCCATGCATTTGTCCAAATATTTTTTACATGTTATTAATGTACCCACCTCAACCACTTCCACTGGCAGCTCAGTCCATATACATACCACCCTCTGTGTAAAACAGTTGCTCCTCAGGTTCCCTTTCATTCTTTCTCCTATAACCTTAAACTGATGCCCTCCAGTCCTTGATTCCCTGGGCAAAAGACTGAGTGCATTCACCTTACCCATGCCTCTCATTGTCTTATACACTTCGAGAAAAGATTCCCCTCCCTGTTTCCTCTGCTCTAAACAAAAAAAAAATCCTTGCTTGTCCAACCTCTTCCTATAACTCAGACCCCTGAGCCCTGGCAAAAATCCTTGTAAATTTCTTCTGCACTTTTTCCCATTTAATAACTGAAACCTACATTAAATTCATCACATTTCCACTATTTCCCAAAGGCGCTGGAACCGACGTAACAACGCCAATGAATTACAAGCCATGATCGATAATTAACTCCTTTACAACAATCCCGTTTTCATCGTTTGTTCCATGGTGCAGGTATCCTTGTCTCTTTCTGGTTGCTTGGTTAATTAAAACCTTGTCCTCATACAAAACAAATCTGTAGCTTAATTGTTCCTGGAAAATGTGCCATGTTTTTCAGACTTTTAAAAATAAACAAAATCTCTCTCCACAGTCACCACGATAACATGGACTTGGCTGTGTCTCAGTATTTTTTTCCAGTCACAGTGATATTTGAAATATTCACCCACGGACAGAATACACACCTTTCCTTCCACATGAAAAGGTCAATGATATCCAGATCGGCACGGATCAAGTAACTATCAAAACTGAACATGAAGTTCAATTTGAATTTCTCATCCGCAAATCCGCCATTTCAGTACCGTACAGAGAAAACAAGATCTTTATAAGACAATGATAGTATTAAATTGTAGTTTCCTTGTTGCCCCAAAGCTTTAAATCTCAGTCTCACAATTTCTCTCTCGTTAACTGAAGACCAAACCAATCTCCTCACTCCTTTCCTCCACACCCAGTTCTCACACTCTCTCTCCTCTCCTTGGATTCAGCTTCCTAGCTCCTGCCTGCAGGCTAAGAACCAAAAAAAAAGGGGTGGCATGATGGCACTGCTGCCCCACAGCACTAGGGTCCCAGGTTCGATTCCAGCCTTGGGTGACTGTCTGTGTGGAGTTTGCACATTCTCCCCGTGTCTGCGTGAGTTTCCTCCGGGTGCTGCGGTTTCCTCCCACAATCCAAAGATGCTCAAGTCAGGTGAATCGGCCATGGGAAATGGGTCTGGGTGGGTTACTCTTCCGACGGTCAGTGTGGACTGGTTGGGCCGAAGGGCCTGTTGCCACACTGTAGGAAATCTAATCTAATCAAGTCTATTACTCTGAATCAGAGCCTCCTGGGTGTTGGTGAATCCTCCTCCCACCTCCCAGGGTTTCCTTCCTGGTCAGACCCAAACTGATTTTTTTTTCCCAATCTGGAATCTCTTATTTATTTTCCCCACACCGACCCTCTGATAAGAACCATCCTGCACACACTGGCCAAATCATATCTGGTTGAACTAAAATGAACCAAATTAGAACTTTAATTGCAGGCCCATCCTTGATCCTTTCCATAACATTCCTGAATCTTCACACGAGTTCTGATAACTTTCTGCAAAATGCTCCCCCCACTGATACGCCGACCACTTGTCACGATACCAGGGCTGGGACCATTCCCCTGGGTCCTGTTCCCAGAGGAGGAAAGGAGTGAGCTGCCAAATGACAGATTAATCCCACACACCCACAGCCTCCCTGGCACTGACCTGCCCTGCACATACGCCAACAATTGGCCAGCACTGCGCCCGTGCACTGGTCTCCCCTCCTACAGAGCATGCTCCAGATCACACAGGACCCTGGGTGATTGACAGCAGTTGCTGCCCAATAGGGTGGAGGGGGCGGGGCTAGAGGACTGGAGTACTGGGACAATAGGATGGTAAACAATGAATGAATGTGGAGGACACTGTGGGGATGGGCAGCTCAGTGAGGGACAGGAGCAGTGCAGCAACAGGAGGGGATCCTGGACAAACTGAGCAATGGGAGAGTCTGACAGGAGAGAAACTACAGAAAGGTTCTATTTGGAGGCTCAGGCAGGGACAGCTGGAAGCTTGGGCATGTTTTCCAAACAGCCTCTTCAAAGATGCTGTTACTCAACTTTGAACCCAAACCTCGTGGTTCAGAGGTAAGGACACTACCACTATTTCCTGGTGGACTAATGGAATGAAGGGAAGATTTTCTCTATTTCACTCACATGGAAACTGCATGAGCTCCTCCCACTTACTGTCTACGGTGGGGATGGAGACAGAGCAGACGGAAGGGACTGCCTTTCAAAAGGAATTAACCGGCATTGGTGTTATTAACAAGACTCAACACAGAGTCACTAACACAAAGCTGGTGTACGTGAACTTTATCCAGAATATTAACACCTATAATTGTGTGACGCAGACCCCAATGTACAGTTAAGTCGTGGATATTAATAACTGCTTTGTGTGTGAGAAATCACCTCTCATGAACATGAGTCAATTTTTTAGAAGAAGTAACAAAGAGGATTGATGAGGGCAAAGCGGTGTAAACGATCTACATGGATTTCCGTAAGGTGTTCAACAAGGTTCCCCATGGGAGACTGGTTAGCAAGGTTAGATCTCAAGGAAGATAGAGAAAACTAGCCATTTGGATACAAAACTGGCTCAAAGGTAGAAGACAGAGGGTGGTGGTGGAAGGTTGCTTTTCAGATTGGAGACCTGTGACCAGTGGGGTGTCACAAAGTATTGGTGCTGGATCCACTAATTTTCATCATTTATATAAATGATTTGGATGTGAATATAGGAAGCATTGTTAGTAAGATGACACCAAAATTGCAGGTGTAGTGGACAGTGAAGAGGATTACCTCAGATTACAACAGGATCTTGATCAGAGGGTCGAATGTGCTGAGGACTGGCAGAAAGAGTTTAATTTAGATAAATGTGAGGTGCTGCATATTGGAAAAGCAAATATTAGCAGGGTGTATACACTTAATGGTAAGGTCCTCGGGAGTGTTCCTGAAGAAATAGACCTTGGAATGCAGGTTCATAGCTCCATGAAAGCAGAATCGCAGGTAGATAGGATAGTGAAGTAGGTGTTTAGTATGCTTTCCTTTATCGGTCAAAGCACTGAGTATAGGAGTTGGGAGGTCATATTGCGGCTCTACAGGACATTGGTTAGGTCAATCTTGGAATATTGCATGCAATTCTGGTCTCCTTCCTATCAAAACAATATTGTGAAACGTGAAAGGGGTCAGAAAAGAATTACAAGCATGTTGCCAGGGTTGGAGGATTTGAGCTACAGGGAGAGGCTGAATACACTATTTTCCCTGGAGCATTAGATGCTGATGGGTGACCTTATAGAGGTTTATAAAATCAGTAAGGGCATGGATAGAGTAAATACACAAGGTCTTTTCCCTGTGGTGGGGAGGAGGCACGAGGGGTGTGGGCAACCGAGGCGGGGGGAGAAACCGAGAGGCGAGAGAGACAATTATTTTATAGATCTGCAACACAACCTTGCTCCTGTTTTTTCCCTGTCCCCTTCAATCCCTCTGAAGGGCTCAGAACAAGTGCACAGTCCCTGGAAAATGGAGCTTCAGGGTGGTCAAGTGCTGAAGGTTGCATTTGGGACACTGACCTTTATTGGTCTGTGCACTTATCAATAAAGGGACCTGGGTTCAATTCCACTGTTTGGATTCATGTCTGTGGCCACAGACACGCCTGTCTACTGGATCCCCTGTCACGACAGCTATGCCATTCTCCCTCCTCCTGTTCTGTGCAGTGGAGCAGTGTCATGAACCTGGCTGTTGCTGATTTCCCCTGAGAGGCCACCCCACCTGTTGCCCCCTTTATAGAATTCCAAGTGGTGCATAGTATCTGTATGAGAAGGGAATAACCGCTGGGGAGTCCTGCATTTCCTTCCTGAGCCTTTTCCTTGATCTGATGGTCACCCATTCCCTTTCTGCCTGTGTAACTCTCACCTGCAGTGTGACTAACTCATTAACCATGCTGTCCATAACATTCTCAGTATTGCTCCACAGTGAGTCCACTCTCAGCTCCAGGTCTGAAAAACAGTTTCTCAGTAGCGACAGGTGGGCACACTGCCTGCACACATAGCCGTAAGGGACACTGGAAGCATCCCTTATGTCCCACATTGTGCGAGAGGAGCACACCACAGATCTGAGGTCTCCTGTAACAACATCTCACTACATTCATCTAGTTACTCCCATTAAGAGAATTTAAATGAGTGAGCAACCTTCTTTCACTTCAAACATGCTCATTATAATAAAAAAAATCTTTAGTTAAGCTGATATGTCGTACTTTTAAAAACTTAAATACGCCGCAGGTATCACTGACAAGTTGGCTATTCCCATTGGGACTGTGAATTTCTGAATAGCCTGAAGTAAAACGGAGTTTCAGCTTCACCTTCTCCCTGTCTCATCTCACTCTGTTTACATCCAACTCCAAAACACTCTCATTGATCCAAGCAGCCCTCACAGTGCAGCCGTGTCATTTTCATTGTCTGCTCACACTGACACTGCCCTCAGCCTCCTGTACTGTTCCAATGCATCTCAATGGGAGCTCAGGAACAGCATCTCATCTTTCAATTCAGCCCTTTGGAACCTTAGAGTCAAAATGGACTTCAGCAGTTTCTGAATGAACAGACAGTTGTCAGAATCTGGAACATCCCACCTGAAATGGTGCTGGAATTTGAGTCCACAAGGAATTTCAATGAGAAATTTGCAGAGAATTGGAAGTCGGGAATTTACAGATTAACATTATAAAGTGGATGATTGAGACTAAATCTGACAGTTCCTGCAAAGAGATGAGGTGTAATACGGATAAATCTGTGCTCTCTCTCAGGCCATTACCTCCTTCCACAGCTGCAGGACCAAGAATTAAACACATACCCAAAGGGTGATGCAACCATGAACCTGAACATCGTTCTGCTTTTGGCTTGACAAAAATATTGAAGATATTTTCTCACAGACAGAACAGACAAACTTTCTCCTTTCACAGTTAAATGCCAATGATATTCAGATCCTGATGACTCTGTGGACTGTAGAAACTTGCTTTTGAGATCCCAGTCTCAATTATTCTCAATTAATATCCTATATAATGAATTCACAAAACAAAGCTCATAGTCAGTGGAAGATGAATAGTGAAGGCAAACACTTCTTTTGGTAGGTGTTGGATGCTCCTCTTCAAATCGCACCGCCCCCACCCAGGAAAACGACACATGCATGCTCCTTGCTGTACCTTGGCCCCAGATAAAGATGGCAGCCATAACCCAGCACCTCTCACTGCCTGAGGCCCAAGCCATCTTCCCCTTTGCTGCAAACGTGGGACCAAGAGTTTCTAATTCAGAGTAACGACCTGCACAGAGTGTAACTAAACCCTCCCAGTCTACACTGATACATTTCATCCAGTTTCTGCTGCCACTCCCCCCTTTCCCGTTTCCTCCTCCTGCACACACCAAGGGTCATCACGAGTCCAGTGACCCTTCCTCAGAACCGATGGCAGCTGGGAAAATTAGAATCCCCACAGGAAACAGGCCCTTCGGCCCAACAATTCCACACCCACCCAGACCCATTCCCCATCCCTATTACTCACCATTTCCCCGGACTAATGCACATCCCTGAACACCAAGGGAAATTTGGCTGGGCCAATTCTCCTAACCTGCACATCTTTGGACTATAGGAGATAGGGGTTAAAGAGTAAATAATAGGTGGGGACAGATCCCAAAGAGAGATTGGAACATTTGGAAAGACAAAAGAGTGGATAACAATCTGGCTGGGAGGGCGGAAAGCTGTTAATGGAGGAGACAGGAACCTGGTAGCATCTCAGTAGCAGTGGTGGAAATGGCGGCTGATGATCTTCGTTCTGTTGCAAAAAAAAAACCCGGATCATCCAGTTGCCCGTCACTTTAACACACAAGGCTGTTCCCAGGCCAACATCTCTGTCTCATGCTTACTGCGGTGTTCCAGTGAAGCTTGATGCAAGCTGGCAGAACACTCCAGAACATACCAAATGGCCTCCGATTTCAAGGACTGCAATTTCCCCTCCCATGTATCTCCTCCACTTCCCCCACCAATGCCCTTGGCACCCACACCTCCAACTGCAACAAGGATGGAATCCCCCTAGTCCTCACCTTCCACCCAGATACAATGCATCATCGTCTGCCATTTCCACCACCTACAATCAGATCTCACCACCAGAGATATATTTCCCTTCCCACCCCTCCCACATCCAACCGAGATTTTCCTGCACATCTAAACACCTCACCTTTTGTGTCCTTTGCTCTCGATGTGGTCTCCTCTACAGTGAGGAGTCAGGATGCCAACTTGTGGAACATTTCAGGGAACATGCACCAACCAACCCCACCGCCCTGTGGCCAACCACTTCAGCTACCCCCCTCTGCCGCCACGCTGTCAAGGACAGGCAATTCCTGGGTGTCATCCACTCCCAAATCCGAGCCACCCAACGCCTGGAGGAAGAACACCTCATCTTCCACCTTGGGACCTTTCAACCACATGGCATCAAGGTTTCCTCATCTCCTCTCCCCCACCTCATCACAGATTCAACCCTCCAACTCAGCACTGGCCTCTTGAACTGTCCCACCTGTCCATCATCCTTCCCAATTATCCATTCCACCCTCTCACCACTACCCCATCTACTGGATTAGTGGTGCTGGAAGAGCACAGCAGTTCAGGCAGCATTCAAGGAGCTTTGAAATCGACGTTTCGGGCAAAAAACCTTCATCAGGAAGGTCTTTTGCCCGAAACGCCGATTTCAAAGCTCCTTGGATGCTGCCTGAACTGCTGTGCTCTTCCAGCACCACTAATCCAGAATCCGGTTTCCAGCATCTGCAGTCATTGTTTTTACTACCCCATCTACATCTACCTAGTCTCTTCCTAGCTCCCTTCCTCCCAACCCCACACACCCCTATTTATCTCTCAGCCCGCTTCCCCCACTCCCACATTTCTGATGAAGTGCTTATGTGCCCAATATGTCGATTCTCCTGTTCTTTGGATGCTGCCTGAATTGCTGTGTTTTTCCAGCGCCACACTTTAACACAAGCTGGAAGAACAACACCTCATCTCCCACTCGGGGACCCTGCAATCCTCTGGCTTCAACATCAAATTCAATAATTTTAGGTCCTGAACTCTCCCACGTTCTAGTTTCTTTGTCCCCTACCCCACATACCAGGCCTTGGTATTACATAGCCTGTTATTACACACTACCTATGGATAACCACTAACAGTTCCCATAAACAGTTATTTACCCTCCCCCAGCCAGGTTGATATCCACTCCTTTGTCCAACTGCTCCGATCTCTCTCTCTTTGGACTTTATCCCCACCTATCATTTACTCCTTAACCTCTACCTTCTGCATAGTTTTTTCTCAGTAATATCAGTACCTGAGGAAGCGTCACCGGATCCAAAATGCGAACTGATTTCTCTTCACAGATGCTGTCAGATCTGTGGAGCTTTTCCAGTACCTTGAGGTTGTTGTGTGTGATTTACAGCATCTGCAGTTGTTTTGGTTTTAATTTACCCCAAGTATTTCTTTCAGGTCTAGCAGACTGAAACAGTGTTTATCAACCCTCCCAGTCCACACTAACTCCGTCTCTCTCCCAGTCCCTTTACACTCACTGAGACCCCTCCCCCCTCACAGTGACACTGCGCCTGCAAAGCTCATGGTCAGGTGTTGGCCCGCTGGACCCACCCCTCATTCACTCCCATTGGCTGGAGGATCACGCCAACTGTCCTACTGGTCTGAAGCTGTGTCAATCAGCCAGGCTCCATTGTGACATAAGTGGTGGGATCCTCCCAGGTGCATCAGAGGCTGAGGGATGACCTCAAAGGTTTATTAAATAATGAGGGGCATGGGTAGGATAAATAGACAAGTTATCTTCCCTGGGATGGAGGAGTCCAGAGCCAGAGGGCATAGGTTTAAGATGAGAAGGGAAAGATTTAAAATGGATCTGAGGGGCAATTCCTTTCACACTGGAGTTGGTGCGTGGATGGAATCTTCTCTCGGGAAGTGGAGGAGGTTGGTACAATTATACCATTTGGCATCTGGTTGGGTATATGAATAGTAAGGGAGTAGAGGGATATGTGCCAAGTGTTGGCAAATGGGACTAGATTAGGTTGGGATATCTGGTCAGCATAGACCAGTTTAACCAACGAGTGTGTTTTCATGCTGTACATGTCTATGGCTCTGCCCTGTGATGAGCTTCATAATTCACAGTGAATGGGACAGTATCTCAGAGCACAGGGGCTGGGGGCTATTCAGCCCAATGGGGCTGTACACTCTCCCTCTGGAGATGGTGCCAGTCAGTCCCAACTCACCTTCCATTTGGACATAGCCCTCCAAATCCCTCCTTTAAAAAAGGAAAATTGCAAATTTGTTTTGACAATAACTACTGAATCTGCATCCAGCTGTCAATCAAACTGTTCCAGATGCTCAGAACTTACTGAGTAAAATAATCTTCACGTTTTTACCCTGCATTATTTGCCAGTTACCTGAAAGTAGTTCATAAAAATTGTGACAATGTTAATAATTTCTCATGCTGTCTCTGTAAATTAAATTTCCTGGAAACAATTCTGCTCCTCGTTGAAATCACTGCTTAACCTTCTCAGCTCCAAGGAGAATTTTCTGACCTTCTGCTAACTCTCCATAAAAGAGAAACCGATCTTAATTTTAAATTTTTAGTGTCATAGAAATGTACAGCACAGAAACAGACCCCTTGGTCCAACTTGTCCATGCCCACCAGATATCCTAAATTAATCTCATCCCATTTGCCAGGACTTGGCTCATATCCTTCTCAATCATGCCTGATCACATATCCAATCAGATGCCTTTTAAATGTTTCAATTGTACCAGCCTCCACACTTTCTCTGGCAGCTCATTCCATACACATACCATGTTCAGCTTGAAAACATTGCCCCTCACATCGCTTTTAAATCTTTTCCCTCACACCTTAAGCCTGTGCTCTCTGGTTTTGGACCCACCGAATATGGGAAAAAGACCCTGGCTGTTCACCCTAACCATGTCTCTCACGAGTGTATCAACCACTGAGGTCACCTCTCAGCATCCCATGCCCCAGGGAAAACAGCCCCAGCCAATTCAGCCTCTCCCTATATCTCAAACTCTCAACCCTGGCAACATCTTTGTGCATCTTTTCTGAATCATTTCAAGTTTCACAACATCATTCCTATAGCGGGGAGACCAGGACTGAAAGCAGAATTCGAGAAGTAGCTGAATCAATGGCCTGTACAGCCCCAAAATAATGTCACAACTCCTATACTCAATACAAAACACCCTCTTCACTAGCCTACCTAAGATTCCACTTTCAAGGAAGTGTGAACCTGCACTCCAAGGTCTCTTTGTTCAGCAACACTCCCCAGGACCTCCTCATTAAGTGTACAAGCCCTGGTCTGATTTGCTTTTCCAAAATGCAGAACCTCATATTTATCTAAATTAAACCCACCTGCCCCTCCTTAGCCCATTTGATTGAAGTCCCATTGTACTGAGGTAACCTTCTTCACTGTCAATTACACCTCCAATTTTGGTGTCTAGTGTAAACATACTAACCATACCTCATATATTCACCTAGAAATCATTGATATAAATGACAAAAAGCAGTGGACCCAGCACCCATCCTGACAGCATATTTCTCACACAGTTGTTGGGTTGGCATGGACGGTCCGGACTGAAGGGTCTGTTTCCATGTTATACATCTCTATGACTTTCTAGACAATTCTGTATCTAAATAGCTAGTCCTCCCTGTATTCTACAGTCTCAAACTTGCTAACCGGCCTGTTATGTAGAACCGTGTGTCTTCCTGGAGTCCAAGTCAGTGACTTCCATATACAAAGCCATGCTGCCTCTCCCTCATCACTTCTTGCCTTTCCAATTACATGTAAATCATGTCCTTGAGAATCACATCCAACAACTTCTATGCCACTGATTTCAGGCTCACTGGTCTACTGTTCCCTGGCCTTTCCATCCCACCTTTCTCAAATAATTGCGCCCATCTTCCAGCACCTCACCTGTGACTATCAATGACACAAATATCTCAGCGTGGGGTCCAGCAAACACTTCCTTAGATTCCCACAAAGTTCTGGGTTACACCTGAGCAGGTCCCAGGGATTATTCCACCTTGCTACCGTTTAAGACATCCAGTACCACCTCCTCTGTAATATGGACACTTATCACGTTATCACTATTTATTTCTCCAAACACTCTAGCTGCCACATCCTCTTTCAGTAAAAGAATCTTATATAGAATCTCTCCCACCTCCTGCGGTTCCACAGACAGCCTTGATGATTTTTGCGGGTACCTATTCTATGCCTGGTTACTCGTTTGTCCTTAGTGTATTTGTACAATCACTTTGGATTCTCCTTAAACCTATTTCCTAATGCTATCTCATGTCCCCTTTTTTGCCCTCCTGGTTTACCTCGAGTATACTCCTACTGCCCCTATACTCCTCTAGGGATTCACACAAACACAGCTCTCTGTACCTGCCATATCCCTCCTTCATTTTCTTGACCAGGCCCACAATTTCTCTCGACAGGCAGCATTCTCTACACCTACCAGCCTTGGCCTTAACAGGAACATACTGTCTATATACTCTCATTGTCGCAGGCCTATGGAGGCAATGGCAGATGAGGACAGAGAAGCAATCATTCCCAGTAAAGAGGTAATGTTGGGAAAGATAACAGCCTAAAGGTAGATGGGTCTCCTGGCCCATCTACCTTTAGGCTGTGGGCGGCACGGTGGCACAGTGGTTAGCACTGTTGCCTCACAGCGCCAGAGACCCGGGTTCAATTCCCGCCTCAGGCAACTGACTGTGTGGAGTTTGCACGTTCTCCCCGTGTCTGCGTGGGTTTCCTCCGGTTGCTCCGGTTTCCTCCCACAATCCAAAAAATGTGCAGGTTAGGCAAATTGGCCATGCTAAATTGCCTGTAGTGTTAGATGAAGGGGTAAATATAGGGGAACGGGTCTGGGTGAGTTACGCTTCAGCGGGTCGGTGTCGACTTGTTGGGCCGAAGGGCCTGTTTCCACACTGTAAGTAATCTAATCTAAAAAGAATGCACCCCAGGGAAAAAGGAGATGGCGGGGGTGGTGGGGAAATAGCAAATACAACTCGTAATAATCCACTAAAATTTGTTGGATTCTGGGATGGTTTTGACAGAATGGAAGCTGCAAATGTGGTGCCACTATTTTTCAAAAAGGACCCGTTAGCTTAACTTCTGTAGCGGAGAAAATGCTTGAATCTCTCAAAGAAGTAGTGGTGAGATATCTGGGCAGAAATTGTCTCATTGAGCAGACACAGCATGGATTCATGGAAGGTAGGTCATGTATAACGCATTTACTGGAATTATTTGAAGATACGACGAGCACGTTGGACATGGGGTACTCGGTGGATGTGGTGTATCTGGATTTCTAGAAGGTACTCGACAAGTTGCCACACAAAGGCTGCTGTATAAGGAAAAGATGCATGGCATTGTGAGTATTGTATTATCATTGATACAGGATCGGTTAACCAACAAAAAAATAAAGAACGGGGATAAATGGGTGTTTGGATTACTTTTGGCACTACAACGGTTTATAATTTACACAAATGTTTTGGAGTTGAGGACCAAGTGTACGGTGTCAGAGTTCACATTTGATACAAAGATGAGGTAGAGCAATGTCTGTAGAGACCACTGTCAGTCTGCACAGGGATACAGATAGGTTAAGTGAGTGGGTAAGGATCTGGTGGATGGAGGACAATGTTGGGAAATGTGAGGTTATCCATTTTAGTTGGACTAACAGCAAACTGATGACGAACTGGTGAAAAATTGCAGCAGGCGGCTGTACAGAGGGAGCTGGGTGTCCTTGTGCATGAATCACAGGAAGTTGGTTTGCAGGTAATTATGGCAGTGAAGGGAATATTGTCCTTCCTTGCTAGAGGGATGGTTATGCTGCAGCTGTACAGGGTGCTGGGAAGGCCACCCCTGGAGTACTGTGTACAGGTTTGGTCCCCTTACATTAGCAAGGATGTACTGGCACAGGAGGTTCACTAGCTTGAGTTGGGAATTGAGTGGGTTGGCGTATGTGGAGAGATTGAGAAAACTGGTTCTATCGTCATTGTAATTTAGAAGAATGGGAGGTTGGAGAGGAAAAGATAAAACTTTGAAGGAAGTAGATAAGACAGAAGCAGGGAGGTTATTTCCACTGGGGACGGGTGAAACTAGAGCATAACCTCAAAATAAGGGAAGCAGATTTAGGGCTGAGTTCAGGCGGAGCTTCTTCAGGTAAAGGGTTGTGAATCTGTGGAATTCCCTGCCGAGTGCAGCATTTGACGTTATCAACTTGAACGCCTTGAAGGCAAAATGTAGATTTGTGAACAGGAAAAGAATTAAGGGTTATGGTGAGAGAGCAGGAATGTGGAGCTGAGGCCATGAAAAGGTCAGCCCTGATCTTGTGGATGGCAGAGCAGGCTTGAGGGGCCAGATGGCTTACTCCTGCTCTTATTCCTTATGTTCTCATGTTCCCACTTTCCAGCCGTCCCTTTCCCTGGGAATAACCTCCCGCAAACAAATTTTGAAAGTGCTTGCCTTGTGCTGTCAAAATTGGCCTTTGTCTAATTTAGAACCTTAACTTTTAGATCTGGTCTATTATTTTCTGTAAGTATTTTAAAACTAGTAGAATTATCAGAGAATCCCGACAGTGTGGAATAAGACCATTCATCTCATCACATCGACACTGACCCTCAGAGCCGCCTAACCTTCCCCTGCAACGTTGCATTTCCCAGGGCCACAATGCACATCTCTGAACTCTGTGGGCAATTCAGCCTGGATAATCCACCCAACCTACACATCCCTGAACATGTGGGCAATTCAACCTGGATAGTCCACCCAACCTACATATCCCTGAACTCTGTGCGCAATTCAGCCTGGATAATCCACCCAACCTGCACATCCGGGCAATTCAGCCTGGATAATCCACCCAACCTACACATCCCTGAACTCTGTGCGCAATTCAGCCAGGATAATCAAACCTACCCAGCATATCTTTGCACTGTGGGAGGAAACCAGAGCACCCAGATGAAACCCACGCAGACAACCCCATTAAGGAGATCATCCATTCCTTATTTCCCAGTTCCACCCAAATAACTTCACTGGACGTACTCCCAGGAATTTCCTCCCTAAGCACAACCATAATTCTGTCCCTAATCAAAAATGCCACTCCCTCTCCTCTTGTCCTCCTTTCTATTCTTCCTATAGCATCTATACCCGGAAACATTAAGCTGCTAGTCCTTTCTATAATACCCATGATATCCCAGTGCCATGTTCAAAACCATACCCTGAGCTCATTTGCCTTCCCTGTCAGGACTCTTGCATTGAAATAAATGCAGTGTAACTGCTAAATCCCACCTTGTTCTGTGCCTTGACCTTGCCTGCAATGACCTTGACCTTGCCTTCTGAACTGTACCAGTCTCAGAGATACCTCTTTTCTCACTATCTATTTGCTATCACACCTACTCCTCGCTGGTTTACTGCCTCCCGAGTAGCATTAACAAATCTCCCTGCCTCGATATTAGACACCTTCCAAATCAGGTACAATCCATCCTTCTTACGCAGGTCAACTCTTCCCCAGAGTTGATCACAATGATCCAAAAATGTGAATCCTTTTCCCCTGCACCAGCTCCTTGGACACTCATCCAGCACCTCCTCCTCCTCTGTCATATGGACTTTTTTTCAAGATGTCACCATTTATTTCCTCACATTCAATATCTCCCATGTACTTCTTCACAGTAAACACTGATGCAAAATACTTGTTTCGATACCTCGCCCATCGCTTGCAGTTCCACACAATGGCTGCCTTGCTGATCTTTGAGGGTTTCTATTTTCTCCCTAGTTAGCCTTTTGTTCTTCATGTATTTATAAAAGCCATTTGGATTATCCTTAACCCTATCTTCCAAAGCTATCTCGCGTCCCCTTTTTTGCCTCCTGATTTCCCTCTTAATTATACTCCTACTGCCTTTATACTCAAAGGAGTTTTGGATTGGAATAAATGCAAAATATTACATCTTGATAAAACAAACGAAGGGAGGACTTACACTCATTACAAGTAAGGCGTTGAGTAGTGATATGGAACAAAGAGACCGAGGGCTTCATGTCTTTGAAGTTCGTGTTACATGTAGACAGGGTGGTTAAGAAGGTGTTCAAGCACACTTACCTTCATTGTTCACACCTTTGAGTATAGGAATTGGGATGTTATGTTGAGGTTGTTCAGGATGTTGGGGAGGCCTCTTCTGGAATTCTAAACCCAGCTCTGGTTGTGCTGTTATAGGAAGGATATCATTAAATCGGAGCAGGTTCAGAAGAGATTTACTGGAATGTTAATGGGAATGGAGGGATTGTGTTATCAGGAAAGGGTGGGACTTTTTTCACTGGAGTTTAGGAGGTTGAGGGGTGACCTTATTAAAAGGTTTATGCAATCGTGAAGAGTGTAGATTAAGGTGAATGGCCGGGAGAGGGGAATTCAAAATTCGGGTGCATTCATTTTGAGAAGAGATGAGAAAGATTTGAGAAAAGACATTAGGATTTTTTTTTTTAAAATTACACGTGTGGAATGAACTTCCAGAGGAAGTGATAGTTGTGAATACAATTACAATATTTAAAATACATTCAGATAAGTACGTAAATAGGAAATATTTGGATGAATGTGGACTAAACGGAGGCAGGTACAATTAGTTCAGTTTGGAATTATGGTCGGCATGGACTGGTTGGACCACAGGGCCTGTTTCCTTGCTGTATAACATTAGGACTCTAATTCTCACTATCTCCAAATTCCTCGATCCTCACAACTCTCCCGATCACTGTCACCTCATCCAGCCTCACAATTCTTCCTTACTTTTATAATTCCTCTCCAGCCACAGAACGCTCCCTATCTCTAATCTCCTCCAGTTTCTCAAATCTCTGCTACATGTGCCTTTCTTTAATTCCCGCCTTAAGGATACCCTCACTCACTCCGATTGGTTGGAAGATAAACTGGTACTGCCTCGTGTACAAGTCCCACCCTCTGCCTCCTATTGGCCTGCGCTGACATCAATCACCTGAGGTCCATTGTGAGGTGAGTGGTAGTATCCTCCCTCTCTGCCCCGGGATGAGCTTCATCATTCACAGTGAATGGGGCAGTATCACAGAGCATGGGGCTGGGGGCTATTCAGCCCATTGGGGCTATACTCTCTCCCTCTGGAGATGCTGCAAATCTGTCCCAACTCCCCTCCCATTTGCCCTTAGCCCCCCAAACCTTTGCTTAAAAAGTTAAATTCCAAATCTGTTTATGAATAACTGTTGAATCTGTGTCCAGCTGCCATTCAGACTGTTCCAGCTGCTCAGAATTTACTGAATAAAATAATGTTCACATATTCACCCTGCATTAGTTGTCAATTACTTGAAAATGGTTACTAAAATTGTGACGTTGTTAACAATTCCTCTCTCTCTGCAAATTAAATACCTTGGAAACAAATCTGCACCTGGTCGAAATCATTGCTTAACCTTCTCAGCTCCAAGGACAATTATCTGTGCTTCTGCTAGCTCTCCACAAAAGAGGGATACATGTTATTTTCATTTATTAGTGTCAGATGTACAGCACAGAAACAGACCTTTGGTCCAATTGGTCCATGCCAAATAGGAATCCTAAACTAATGGAGTCCCGTTTGCCAGCTATTGGTCCGTATCATTCGAAACCCTTCCTATTCATGTACCCAATCGGATGCATTTTAAATTTGTAATTCTATCAGCCTCCACTACTTCATCTGGCAGCTCATTCCACACATACACCATGCTCAGCTTGAACACGTGGCCCCTTAGATCCCTTTTAAATTTTTGCCCTCTCAACTTAAGCCCATGTGCTCTTGTTTTGGACCCATCTAACCTGGGGGGAAAAGGCTCCGGCTGTTCACCATATCCATGCCCCTCGTGATTTTATAAATCTCCGTAAAATCACCTCTCAGTCTTCGACTCTCCAGGGAAATTAACCCCACCCTATTCAGCCTCTCCCTTTAGCTCAAATCCTCCAACCCTGGCAAAATTGTTGTAAATCTTGTCTGAACTCTTTCAAGATTCACAACACCCTTCCCAAAACGGAATTTTGAACTTAAAACAGAATTCCTGAATGGCTTAATCAATGTCCTGTCCAGCCACAATATGACGTCCCAGCTTCTGTATTCAATGCATTGACCCAAAGATTTAAGTGTACCAAACGCCACCTTCACTAGCCTTCCTACCTGCAACACCACTTTCAAGGAACAATGAACCTGCACACCATGGTTTCTTTGTTCAGCAACACTCCCCAGGATTTTACCATTAAGTGCATACGTCCTGCCCTGATTTGCCTTTCCAAAATACAACAGCTCACCTTTATCTAAATTGAACTCCATCTGCCATTCCTTGCTCCATTGGCCCATCTGATCAAGATCCCAAAGTATTCTGAACTAACCTTCTTCACTGTCCACTACACCTCCAATTTTGGTGTCTTTTGTAAACCTACTGACCATACCTCATATTCACATCCAAGTCATTTGTTTAAGGACTCCATATCCATTCCTGCAGCACACTGCTGCTCACAGGCCTCCAGTCCACAAATCAACCCTCCGCCGCCTACCTTCAAGCCAGTTTTGTATCCAAATGTCTGGTTCTCCCAACATTCAATGTTATCTAACCTTGCTAACCAGTCTGCTCAGTGTCCATACAGACAACGTCCACAGTCTGCCTTCAAAAAAACTCAATCAAGTTAGAGAGAGAGAATTTCCCACACACAAAGCCACGTTGACTATCACTAATCATTCCTCGTCTTTGCAAATACATGTAAATCCTATCCCTCAGAATCCCTTCCAACAACTTGCCTGCCACTGACGTCAGGATGACTGTCCTCTTGCTCCCTGGCCTTTCCTTACTACTTTTTTAAATAATGGCACACATCTTCCAACACCTCACCTGTCATAAACGATGATATAAATATCTCAGGGAGGGGCACTGCTATCACTTTCCTAGCTTTCCACAAGTTTCTGGGATACACCTTGCTACGATTTAAGACATCCAGTACCACCTCCTCTGTAATATGGACACTTTTCAAGTTATCACTATTATTTCTCCAAACTCTCTAGAACAGAATAGCATAGTATCTCTCCCACTTCCTGTTGTTCCATAGATGGCCTTCTTGATCTTTAAGGTGTCCTATTCTATGCCTGGTTATTATTTTATCCTTAATGTATTTGAAAAATCTCTTTGGATTCTTCTTAAACTATTTCCTAGAGATATGTCATGTCCCCTTTTTGCTCTCCTGATTACCCTCGAGTATATTCAGTAAAAACGTGATCCTGTACTCTCAATTCCTCTGCTTCTGCCATATCTGCTCCCAGCAGAAACAATTCCACCCCAGGACATCGCAGAAAGGTTTCCTACTTCAAGCACCACATCTCCCTTCCACATGATCAACAATGCCCTTCAATGCATATCCTCCACTTCCTGCACCTTCGCCTTTACATCAGCCCTCCAACCACAAGAAGAATATAATCCACCGGTCCTCACTTGTCACCCCACTTATCACCAGATAAAGCGACTTTTCCGCTACCTACAGTCAGACCCCACCACCAGGAATATATTTCCCTCCCCAGCCCTTTCTCTGCTCCGCAGAGACCATGGGAATATTGGTGCTGATGTGCTGTCCTACGGATACCTCAGTCACTCACCCTGCCAAATGGCCTAGTGATATTTTGGCTAAACGGATAATCCAGACACCCAGATAAAGTTCTGGAGCTCTGGGTGTGAAGCCTGCCACGGCAGATGGTGGAATGTGAATTCGATAAAAATTTGGAATTAGGAATCGATGAAAGACTATGAATCCATTGTCGATTGTTGCGAAAAAACCCCCATCAGATTCATAATATTCTTCAGGGAAGTAATCTGCCATCCTTACCAGGTCTGGCCTACGTGTGACTCCAGACCCACAGCAATGTGACTGCCCTTTGGACACAGCCAGTGACACCCGCATCCTGTGAATGAATAAAAAAGGTAAAGTCTTGTATACAACCATACTATTCTTACAGATAAGTGATGTCTTTGAACATTTGCTTCTCAATTCCCTGCTGACTATTGGGGAAGGGGTGAGGAGGGGTCAATAGTATAATCCCAGTAAGGAGATCATCCCTTATTTCTCAGTTCCACCTGTATAACTTGCCTCGATGTACTCCCAGGAATACCCTCTTGAAGCCTGGCTGTAATGTTATCCCTAATCAAAAATACCTCTTCCCCCTGCTCTGTTGCCCCCTTTCTATCTTTGCTATAGCATCTATACACCGGAACATTAAGCTGCTAGTCCTATCCATCCCTGAGTCATGCCTCTGTAATTGCTATAATATCCCAGTGCCATGTTCAAAACTATGCCCTGAGCTCATCTGCCCGACCTATCCGGCCTCCTACATTGAAATAAATGCAGTGTAACTGCTCAGTCCTACCTCGTTCTCTGCCATGCCTTTGCCTGCCTTGACTGTTTGACATCTGAACTGTACCAGCCTCAGACTTAGCTCTTTCCTCACTTTCTCTTTTGGTTTACCCACATTCCTTCACTGTTTTAATGCCTCCTGAATAGCACTAGCAACTCTTCCTTTCCAGTGCCGGGACAATCCATCCTTCTGATGGAGGTTAATTCTACCCCACAAGAGATTCAAATGATCCAACAATGTGAACTCTTCTATTCCAATGTCATTGATACCAATAAACAGCCCCCCCCCCCCCTAAAATAGTTATTGTCCCCTTTAAGAATATTCTGCTCCCTCTCTGAGGTATCCTTATACAAAAATTACACATTCGAATAATAAACCTTACACTCAACAGGTCATCATAAAAGGATTACATGACACATTGAATAGACAATAGACAATAGGTGCAGGAGTAGGCCATTCAGCCCTTCAAGCCTGCACTGCCATTCAATATGATCATGGCTGATCATTCCTAATCAGTATCCTGTTCCTGCCTTATCTCCGTAACCCTTGATTCCAGTATCTTTGAGAGCTCTATCCAACTCTTTCTTAAATGAATCCAGAGAGTGGGCCTCCACTGCCCTCTGGTGCAGAGCATTCCACACAGCCACCACTCTCTGGGTGAAGAAGTTTCTCCTCATCTCTGTCCTAAATGGTCTACCCCATATTTTTAAGCTGTGTCCTCTGGTTCGGCACTCACCCATCAGCGGAAAGATGTTTCCTGCTGCCAGAGTGTCCAATCCTTTCATAATCTTATATGTCTCAATCAGATCCCCTCTCAGTCTTCTAAACTCAAGGGTATACAAGCCCAGTCGCTTCAGTCTTTCATTGTAAGGTAATCCCGCCATTCCAGGAATTGACCTTGTGAACCTATGCTGCACTCCCTCAATAGCCAGAATATCTTTCCTCAAATTTGGAGACCAGAACTGCACACAGTACTCCAGGTGTGGTCTCACCAGGGCCCTGTACAGCTGCAGAAGCACCTCATTGCTTCTATACTCAATTCCTCTTATTATGAAGGCCAGCATGCGATTAGCCTTCTTCACTACCTGCTGTACCTGCATGCTTGCCTTCATTGACTGGTGTACAAGAACACCCAGGTCTCTCTGTACTGCCACTTTGCCTAAATTGATTCCATTGAGGTAGTAATCTGCCTTCCTGTTCTTGCCACCAAAGTGGATGACCATACATTTATCTATTGTCTATTGTCTATTAACATTTACTGAGATTACCATCTGAATGTCCACCTATAATATCCTGTAATACAAGTTTACAAAATCTGTCACTCTCAGTTCAAGTTAGAAACTCACACCATCCCCTCCTCGTTGCCCAGGATTACTGTACATATGACCCTTTAGGACATCAGCAGTCAACTCAGGGGGAAATCTGTGGGTTTCTAGGAGATTCCAACTTGAGATCTTATGTGACTGAACACAGCAGTTCTTTGACACATTGGAGAAAATGACCCAAGCGTCAGTGAGATATGGGGAACAAGAATTACTTTCTTTTCTTTCATTCCGTGCTGCCGCTCTGCCTCATCAATAAGACATGGGTGTGAAAGGCTAATGCCTAACGATGGGCAAGTTGTCTCCATCCTGACCAATGGGTAGGAAGATCCTCTCAATCACTCCAAAGCGTATCCCTAAAAAGATAGCAACTCTGCCTGCTTCCCACTGCCCAGTGCTCCCAGTAAACGTTTGGATGAATGGGAAGGGGGAATATCTCCTAGAAAAGGCATAACTGTAAAGGTCTAAGAGGATTATGAAAAGAGAGATGCACTGGAGAAGGGGGCAACAAGTTGCCAGATGGGGTGTAACATGGGAAAATGGGAAGTTGCTCATTTTGGAGGAGATAATTAAAGAACAAAGTACTATTTAAATGGTGGAAACTGTAGAAAGCTGCACAAAGGGACCAGGGGTAATTGTTCAGGAAACACAGAAAGCTACCACACAGTTACAACAGGGAACCAGGAAGGGGAATGGAACGTTTTGTTTCAAAGGTTTTCAGTACTAGAGTTTGGAGTATATACCTGAGAGTAACGTGTGGAAGTGCTGGTGAGACCACCATATCTGCAGTAATGAGAGCAGTTTTGGTCCCTTTAGATAAGGAAATGTGTCACATTATTGGAGGCATTTCAAGGAAAATTCAATGAGATGATTCCTGGTTTGGAGGGATTATCTTTTAAATAAAGGCTGAAAAGGTTGGGACTCTACTCACTGGATTGTGGAGAAAGAGAGGTGGTCTCATTCAGACAGATGGGATTCTTAAGGGGTTTGACAGGATAAATACTGAGAGGATGTGTCTGAGGGTAAATACTGAGAGGGGAGTCTTAAACCAGATTCTGAGTCATGGAATCAAGGGTTCTGTTTTGGATTCAAGTTTAAGGCGACACAGACGCGGGTAAGGGGTTTCAGTGGCAATGGAGCTGGGGTGATGTGGAGAAAAGCAATGTTTAAGAGATTGGAATTCCTGGTGTTGTGATTGTGTGGAAGTCTGATCAGAAGGTCACCTTGGGGTCAGATATAACAGCAATATTGTGAAGAATGTTGTTCTGTCTCAGAGAGTTCCCAGTGGGAGGGAGGGGCTCAGCAGAAAGGTAAAGGTAAGGCAATGGGTTTAACCGTGACAATGTTTCATTGGAGGAAACTGCAGCTAATCGAGTAGTGGGAATGTGGTAAGCAGTTTGGTAACTGAGTAACAGTGGAGTAATGGAGAGGGATGGTGGGGAGGGAGAACTGGGTATCGTCAGTGTACATGTCAAACCTAACACAGTGTTTTTGGACGATATCACCTCCTGGCACTATGTACGTGAGATAGAGGAGAGACCAAGGATAGATCGTTGAGGGACACCAAATGCAAGGAATTCAGAAAGGAAAGGGAGAGTGGAGATGGAGCAGGATTTTCCAACAACGGTGAGGTCAAATATTATTTTTCCACAGAATGGGAGAGAAGGACATAACCAAAAAAGACCAACAGACAGAACAAGGAACAATATCTATGAATTGGCGAGGGGGAGTGATGAGGCGGCAGCGGAGGAAAGAGAGTTGGAAAGTGAGTTTACCGAGATTAGGGTAAAGGGTCAAGGTGAGCTCTGATAAGGCTTGACAAGAGACTGGAGAAAGATGTAGGTTTAGGATAAAAACCAGGAACACCACGTGAGGCAGTTTGGCTCAGTGGGCTAGTGGGAGGGAGGGAAGCAGCAGATCGGATTATCTCAGTCTTAGCGACAGAGAAACTCCATGAGCTCTTCACTCGTTGTTGGAGGGGAGCATGGAGGAGATAGGATGATGGACAGTGTTTTACAAAGAAACAAAACCAGGGTTAGTGATATTTAAAATGAGTGAACAAACCTGATGTTAAAACAAACGACTGAAGTCCTGGTTCGAATCCCGTCTTGGCAGATGGTGGAATCTGAATTCAAGAAAAAAAAAACAATGTATTAGGAATCTTCTGATCTCCATGAAACCATTGTCTATGGCGAAGAAAATCCTGCCAATCTGACAGTGGCCCAGCCAGCTGCTCACTGTATTAATCACTGCAAAGTCTCAACACAGGAATGAAACTGGATGGACCAGTTGGCAACTAACAAGGCACCAGAAATTACAACCACAGAATCAGCCCTCTCGATGGTGCAACATCCTCCTCACTAACATATGGTTTTTGGTGCCAAAATGTGGAGAGCTGTCTCACAGACTAGTCAAGGAACAGCCTGACATAGTCATACTCACGGGATCATCCCTTACAAATAATGACCGGACACCACCATCACCATCCCTAGATATCGAGAGTGTGGTGCTGGAAAAGCACAACAGGTCAGGCAGCATCCGAGGAGCAGGAGAATCGACGTTTCGAGACACAGCCCTTCATCATCCTGACCTGCTGTGCTTTTCCAGCACCAGACTCTTGACTCTGATCTCCAGCATCTGCAGTCTTCACTTTCTCCTGAAATCTCTGGATATGTCCTGTCCCACCGGCAGGACAGACCAGGCAGAGGTGGTGGCACAGTGGTGTACAGACAGGGAGGATTTGCCCTGGGAGTACACAGCATTGGCTCCGGAGACAAGGAAGTCTCATGGCTCCTGCCGATTACCACGTACCGTCCTCCCTTGGCTGATGGATCAGTTCTCCTTCATGTTGAACAACATTTGGAGGAAGCACTGAGGAAGTAAAATGGTGTCAAACATACTCTGGGTACAGGATTTCAATGTCCACAATCGAGACTAGTTCTGCAACAGATTTACTGACTGAGCTGGTCAGGTCCTAAAGGATATAGCTGCTCAACTGAGTTTGCAGCGGGTGGTGAGGGAACCAACAAGAGGGAAAAACATACTTGATCTCATTGTTATGAATTGACCAGCTGCAGATACATCTGGCCATGACAGTATCCGTACGAGCGACCATCACACATTCCTTTTGGAGACAAAGTCTTGCCTTAAAGTTGAGAAAAACCTCCATTGTGTTGAGTGACACTATCACCGTTCTAAATGGGACAGACTTCGAAGAGATGTAGGATCTCAAACTGGGTATCTATGAGGCACTGTGGGACATCAACAGCAGCAGAACTGTACTCCAGCACAATCTGTAATCTCATGGTTTTGTAAATCCTGCTCTCAACGATCACAATGGACAGGAAAGGAGGGCATACCATGTGCAGCACCAGGCAGACTTAAAAATGAAGTGCCAACCTGGTGAAGCTACCAGACAGGACCATCTGCATCAAACAGCATCATCAGCAAGCAACAGAGCTAAGTGATCCAACATCCAATGGAACAGATCGGAGCTCTGCAGTTCTCCCACATCCAGTTGTGAACGGTGATGGACAATTAAACAACTCACTGGAGGAAGGATCACAGATATCCCCACCCTTACTGATGGAGGGGCCTCACACATCCATGCACCAGATAAGATGACAGCATTTGCAGCAATCTGCAGCGGAAGTGCAAAGTGGGATGATCCATCTCAGCCTTCTCCAGTGGTTTCCAACATCACAGATGTGAGTTTTAAGCCAGTTCGATTCAGTTTGAATAACATCAAGAAATGGTTAAGTAGTGCAAAGGCTACGGGCCCTGCCAATATTCTGGCAATAATACTGATGGCTTGTGCTCCAGAACTTGCCACCCACCAAGCCACGTACCGCTCCAGCACTGGAATCTACCGACAATGTGGAACATTGCCCGGGGATGTTCAACACAAAAACACAGGGCAATCCAACCCAGGCAATTTCCCTCTGTCAGTCCACACTCCATCAGCAGTAAAGTGATGGAAAATGTCATCTACAGGGCTACCAAGCAGCAGCTGCTCAGCAACAGCCAGCTCAGCGACACTCACTTTAGGCTCCACCAGGGCCACTCAGCTCCCGATGGTGTTACCGCCCTGATTCACAACCTGACAACCAGCTGAATCCTAGAGGTGAGGTGAGAGCGACAGCCCAGTCCCACTCCAAGATCACAATTTCTAGCTGATTCTACCCTTGGATCAGCTCATATACTCTAATCCACCTTGTGTTATCTCCAGACATCATTATCCAAACACACTCCTGGCCAGCTGCCCACATTCAACCTCCCTGTAATCTCAAGAAACACTATATCTCTGCTGCCCAAGTACTCCCTCGTACCAAAATTTGTCGATCCATCAAAAGGCTCCTGTTCATAATCAACAACATAGAGCCACAGAGATGTACAGCATGGAAACAGACCCTTCAATCCAACCCGTCCATGCCGACCAGATATCCCAATCCAATCTAGTCTCACCTGCCAGCATCCGGCCCACATCCCTCAATTTAAAATTCTCACTCTTGATTCAATTCCTGGTTGTGATCATCCCGAGCTCACTGCAACACACACCCTTTGAGACCTCGACAACCCATTCTGTTCGAGACTCCCAATGATCTGTTAATTCATTACCTCACCTGTGTGGCTGCTTTTACAGTTGCCAAAGCAAAAAGGTCTGAAATTCACAGCTAAAACCTCACAGATCTGCTTTCCTCCTTTAGACATGCCTCAAAACCTGCTTATTTGGCAATGCTTTTGGTCACCTGACCTAATATCATCCTTCTCTGGCCTTATGTCTAAAGTTCCCAATAATATTTTTGTGAAATTATAAGCAGGATAATAAAACTACAAACTGTTCTTTAATTGGACATTATCTTCAAATCATCACTGTTGCTGTAATGAATACTCTGTAATGTCTCTTACCCAACCACATTGTGAGAGTGTCTTCACCACACAAACTGCAGCTGTACAAGAAAGTCAAACATCACCCTCTCCACAAGCAACAGGGCTTTGGCATTAATCACTGGTATCTGTGGAAGGAGAAACACAGTTGATGTTTCAGGGAGTGCAAAACGGATTACAGGGAATGAAAATGGTGCAGAATTTGATAGTTAGAAATGGAAGGAAAATGCACTTGCTTGTTGGAAAAAAGAATTCTTTACTGTCAAAGATCTTCCAGAAAAAAATTAATAAGCAGCACATGGTCAGGGGCCGGGCAGCAGTGAAAAATTAACTTACAAAAATGTCTGTAAAAGGAATAGTAAAATACTAAACAGACCAAATATACACGCATTGTTTGAGACTGAGGAAGCTAGATATTGACAAAGTGGTCATGAGGGAGCCCAGAGATGAAGCAGAGCAGTATAAGCTGTTATGATCCCACAGTCATAAAGATGTATAGCACCGACACAGACCCTTCGGTCTAACTCATCCATGCCAACCAGGTATCCAAACCTAATCTATTCCCATTTGCCAGCACTTGGCCCATATCCCTGTAAATGCTTCCTAATCATATCATGTGTCTATTTAGATGCCTTTAACATGTTTTAATTGTACTAGCCTCCACCACTTCCTCTGGCAGCTCATTCCACCCACTGCATGAAAGAGTTGTCCTTTAGGTCCCTTTGAAATTTTCTCCGTTCACCCTAAAGCAATGTCCTCTACTTCTAGACACTCCTACTCCAGGGAAAACACCTTGTTCATTTACTCTATTCATGCTCCTCATGATTGTATAAACCTTCATAACATCACCACTCAGCCTATGGCACTCCAGGGAAAACAACCCAAGCCTTTTATGCCTCACCCTACAGCTCAAATCCTCCAACCCTAACAACATCCATGTAAGTCTTTTTTGAAACCTTTCAAGTTTCACAGCACCCTTCTGATAGGAGGCAGGCCAGAACTGCACACACTATTCCAAAAGTGGCCCTACGAATGTCCTGGACAGCAACATGACCTCCCACATCCTATACTCAACGCTCGAACCAATAAAGGAAAATATACTGAACAACTTCTTCATCATCCTATCTACCTTCAACTTGACTTGCAAGGACTATGAACCTGCAATCCAAGGTCTCTTTGTTCCGCAAACGTCTCCAGGGCCTTGCCATTCAGTGTACAAGTCCTGCCCTGATTTACTTTTCCAAACTGCAGCACCTCATATTTATCAAAATTAAACCCCATCTGATCAATATCTCATTGTAATCTGAGGTAACCTTCTTCATTATCCACAATACCTCCAATTTTGTATGACCTGCAAACTCATTTACGATACCAAATCATTTAAATGAATGGCAAAACAAATCCAGAAATAAACATCCATTTCTCTGAGTTTGAATGTGCTCTGTGTAAATCCTGCCCAATGACTCTGTACCAGAGAAAGGCTGAACATGCGCCTGGCTGCACCTTGCCCCCTACAAAGCTGGCGGCTCCGCACATGTCCAGTGAATTCTTGCCCCGAATAAAGATGGTGGCGGTCACTCATGCCTGCAGCCACACTGAGGCAATTCCCCGTTTACTGAAAACACGAGACTGGGACGTTCAAATTTGTGTTTTCCGACGTGCACATTTTGTTTGTAAAACCTCTCCGCTCATCCAGAATCGCTCTCACCTCCTGCGGTTCCACAGACAGCCTTGATGACTTTTGCGGGTACCTATTCTCTGCCTGGTTACTCGTTTGTCCTTAGTGTATTTGTACAATCACTTTGGATTCTCCTTAAACCTATTTCCTAAAGCTATCTCATGTCCCCTTTTTGCCCTCCTGGTTTACCTCGAGTATACTCCTACTGCCGCTACACTCCTCTAGGGATTCACACAAACACAGCTCTCTGTACCTGCCATATCCCTCCTTCATTTTCTCGACCAGGCCCTCAATTTCTTTCGTCAGGCAGCACTCTTTACACCTACCAGCCTTGGCCTTAACAGGAACATACTGTCTATATACTCTCATTGTCGCAGGCCTATGGAGGCAATGGCAGATGAGGATACAGAAGCAATCATTCCCAGTAAAGAGGTAATGTTGGGAAAGATAACAGCCTAAAGGTAGATGGGTCTCCTGGCTCTGATGGAATGCATCAGAGATGTTGGGAAAGGGGGCGGGGGGGAGAATAACAAATAGACCTCGTGATAATTCACTAAAATTTGTTGGATGTCTGGTTTTGACAGACTGGAAGCTGCAAATGTGGTGCCACTATTTTTCAAAAAAAATCCGTTAGCTTAACTTCTGTAGTGGAGAAAATGCTTGAACCTCTCAAGGAAGTAGTGGTGAGATATCTGGGTAGAAATTGTCTCATTGAGCAGACACAGCATGGATTCATGAACGGCAGGTCACGTTTAACGCGTTTACGAGAATTACTTGAGGATACGACGAGTGAGTTGGACAAGGGGGACTCGGTGGATGTGGTGTACCTGGATTTCCAGAAGGTACTCGACAAGTTGCCACATAAAAGGCTGCTGAATAAGGTAAAGATGCACAGCATTATGGGTAATTATCATTGATACAGGATCGGTTAACCAACAAAATGTAAAGAATGGGGATAAATGGGTGTTTGGATTTGTGTTGGCACTACAACTGTTTGCAAGTTACACAAATGTTTTGGAGTTGAGGACCAAGTGTACGGTGTCAGAGTTCACATTTGATACAAAGAGGAGGTTGAGCAATGTGTGCAGAGGCCACTGTAAGTCTGCACAGGGATACAGATCAGTTATGTGGATGGGTAAGGATCTGGCAGATGGAGTTCAATGTTGGGATATGTGAGGTCATCCATTTTGGTCGGACTAACAACAAACTGGATGATGAAATGTTGAAAACGTGCACCATGCTGCTGTGCAGAGGGAGCTGGATGTCCTTGTGCATGAATCACAGGAAGTTGGTTTGCAGGTGCAACAGGTAATTAAGGCTGTGAAGGGAATATTGTCCTTCCTTGCTAGAGGGATGGTTATGCTGCAGCTGTACAGGGTGCTGGGGAGGCCACACCTGGAGTACTGTGTACAGGTTTGGTCTCCTTACTTCAGGAAGATGTACTGGCGCTGGAGGGAGTACAGAGGAGGTTCACTAGTTTGGGTCAGGAGTTGAGGATTGGTGCATGTGGAGAGATTGAGAAAACTGGTTCCATAGTCATTGTAATTTAGAAGAATGGGAGGTTGGATAGGAAACAATAAAATTATGAAGGGAGTAGATAAGATAGAAGCAGGGAGGCTATTTCCACTGGGGGTGTGTCAAACTACAGAGCATAACCTCAAAATAAGGGGGATCAGAATTAGGACTGAGTTCAGGAGGAGCTTCTTCAGCTAAAGGGTTGTGAATCTGTGGAATTCCCTGCCGAGTGCAGCATTTGACGTTATCAACTTGAATGCCTTGAAGGCAAAATGTAGATTTGTGAACAGGAAAAGAATTCAGGGTTATGGTGAGAGATCAGGAAAGTGGAGCGGAGGCCATGAGAAGATCAGCCCTGACCTTATTGAATGGTAGAGCAGGCTTGAGGGGCCAGATGAAAGTTCTTGCCTTGTGCCATCAAAATTGGCCTTTGTCCAATTCAGAACCTTAACTCTTAGATCTGGTATATTATTTTCTGTAACTATTTTAAAACTAGTAGAATTATCAGAGACTCCCAACAGTGTGGAAGCAGGTCATTCAGCCCATCATACGAATACTGACCTGGAAAGCCTCCTAACCTCCTCCTATAACATTGCACTTCTCAGGGCCAGCCAACCTACACATCCCTGAACATTATGGGCAATTCAGCCTGGACAATCCACCCAACCTGCACATCTTTGGACTGTGGGAGGAAACCAGAGCACCCGGACGAAATCCATGCAGAAAACCCCAATAAGGTGATTATCCCTTTCTTATTTCCCAGTTCCACCTAAATAACTTCACTGGGCGTACTCCCAGGAATATCCTCCCTAAGCAAAAACATAATGCTATCCCGAATCAAAAATGCCACTCCCCCTCCTCTCTTGTCCACCTTTCTATTCTTCCTATAGCATCTATACCCTGGAACATTACGCTGCTAGTCCTATCCATCCCTGAGTGATGCCTCTGTAATTGCTATAATATCCCAGTGCCATGTTCAAAACCATACCCTGAGCTCCTCTGCCCGACCTATCGGGCCTCCTGCATTGAAATAAATGCAGTGTAACTGCTCATTCTGTGCCTTGCCCTTGTCTGCCTTGACTGTTTGACGTCTGAACTGTACCAGCATCAGACTTAGCTCTTCCTCACTCTCTCTCTGGGTTTACCCACATTCCTTCACTGGTTTAATGCCTCCTGAATAATACTAGCAACTGTTCCCTTCCAGTGCAGGTACAATCCATCCTTCTGATGGAGGTCAATTCTACCCCACAAGAGATTCCAATGATCCAACAATGTGAACTCTTCTATTCCTATGTCATTGATACCAATAAACAACAGCCTCCCCTCAAAATGGTTATTCTCCCCTTTAAGAATATTCTGCTCCCTCTCTGAGACATCCTTATACAAAAATTACACATTCGAATAATAAACCTTACACTCATCAGGTCATCATAAAAGGATTACATGACACATTGAAGGTTTGGGGAGACCTTTTGCGAGAATGCGATGATTCAAAGGAGAATTTTTAAGCAGCAAATGGGATTGATCTGGAACACAATACTCACACAAAAAATGCGAATATCCAGGTCCTGATATACTGAGTAATTCAATCAGAGTTTAGCAGAACATTTACTTGAGATTACCATCTGAATGTCCACCTGTAATATCCTGTAATACAAGTTTATAAAATCTGTCACACTCAGTTCAAGTTAGAAACCCATACCATCCCCTCCTCGTGGCCCAGGATGACTGTACATATTACCCTTGAGGACATCAGCAGTCAACTCAGGGGGAAATCTGCGGGTTTCTAGGAGATTCCAACTGGAGATCTCATGTGACTGAACACAGCAGTTCTTTGACACATTGGAGAAAATGATCCAAGCGTCAGTGAGATATGGGGAACAAGAGTTACTTTCTTTTCTTTCATTCCATGCTGCCGCTCTGCCTCATCAATAAGACATGGGTGTGAAAGGTTAATTCCTAACGATGGGCAAGTTGTCTCCATCCTGACCAATGGGTAGGAAGATTCTCCAAATCACTCCAAAGCGTATCCCTAAAAAGATAGCAACTCTGCCTGCTTCCCACTGCCCAGTGCTTCCAGTAAATGTATGGAAGAATGGGAAGGGGGGGATATCTCCTAGAAAAGGCATAACTGTAAAGGTCTAAGAGGATTATGAAAAGAGAGAGATGTACAGGAGAAGGGGGCAACAAGTTGCCAGATAGGGTGTAACTTGGGAAAGTGGGAAGTTGCTCATTTTGGAGGAGATAATAAAAGAACAAAGTACTATTTAAATGGTAGAAACTGTAGAAAGCTGCACCACAAAGGGACCAGGGGTAATTGTTCAGGAAACACAGAAAGCTACCACACAGTTACAACAGGGAACCAGGAAGGGGAATGGAATATTTTGTTTCAAAGGTGTTCAGTATTAGAGCTTGGAGTATATACCTGAGAGTAACGTGTGGAAGTGCTGGTGAGACCACCATATCTGCAGTAATGAGAGCAGTTTTGGTCCCTTTACATAAGGAAATGTGTCACTTTATTGGAGGCATTTCAGGGAAGATTCAATGAGATGATCCCTGGTTTGGAGGGATTATCTTTTAAATAAAGGCTGAAAACGTTGGGACTCCACTCACTGGATTGTGGAGAAAGAGAGGTGATCTCATTGAAACAGATGGGATTCTTAAGGGGTTTGACAGAATAAATACTGAGAGGATGTGACTGAGAGGGGAGTCTGAAACCAGATTCTGAGTCACGGAATCAAGGCTTCTGTTTTGGATTCATCAAGACACAGACACGGGTAAGGGGTTTCAGTAGCAATGGAGCTGGGGTGAGGTGGAGAAAAGCAACGTTTAAGAGATTGGGATCGTGTGGATGTCTGATCAGGTCACCTTGGGGTCAGATGTAACAGCAATATTGTGACGAGTGTTGTTCTGCCTCAGAGAGTTCCCAGTGGGAGGGAGGGGCTCAGCAGAAAGGTAAAGGTAAGGCAATGGGTTTAACCGTGACAATGTTTCATTGGAGGAAACTGCAGCTAATCGAGTAGTGGGAATGTGGTAAGCAGTTTGGTAACTGAGTAACAGTGGAGTAATGGAGAGGGATGATGGGGAGGGAGAGCTGGGCATCGTCAGTGTACATGTGAAACCTAACAGTGTTTTTGGACGATATCACCTCCTGGCACTATGTACGTGAGATAGAGGAGAGACCAAGGATAGATCGTTGAGGGACACCAAATGCAAGTAATACAGAAAGGAAAGGGAGAGTGGAGATGGAGCAGGATTTTCCAACAACGGTGAGGTCAAATATTAGTCTTTCACAGAATGGGAGAGAAGGACATAACCAAAAAAAGACCAACAGACAGAACAAAGAACAATACCTATGAATTGGCGAGGGGGAGTGATGAGGCGGCAGCGGAGGAAAGAGTGTTGGAAAGTGAGTTTAGCGAGGTTTGGGTAAAGGGTCAAGGTGAGCTCTGATAAGGCTTGACAAGAGACTGGAGAAAGATGTAGGTTTAGGATAAAAACCAGGAACACCACGTGAGGCAGTTTGGCTCAGTGGGCTAGTGGGAGGGAGAGAAGCAGCAAATCGGATTATCTCAGTCTTAGTGACAGAGAAACTCCATGTGCTCCTCACTCGGTGTTGGAGGGGAGGATGGAGGAGACAGGATGATGGACAGTCTTTTACAAAGGGTTAGTGATATTTAAAATGAGTGAACAAAGCTGATGTATTTAGCTTTTATCCAGAATATTAAAACAAACGACTGAAGTCCTGGTTCGAATCCCGTCTTGGCAGATGGTGGAATCTGAATTCAAGAAAAAAAATGTGTTAGGAATCTCCTGATCTCCATGGAACCATTGTCAATGGCGAAAAAAATCCTGCCAACCTGACAGCAGCCCAGCCAGCTACTCAATGTATTAATCACTGCAAAGTCTCAACACAAGAATGAAGCTGGATAGACCATGTGGCAATTAACAAGGCACCAGAAATTACAACCACAGAATCAGCCCTCTCGATGGTGCAACATCCTCCTCACTAACATATGGTTTTTGGTGCCAAAATGTGGAGAGCTGTCTCACAGACTAGTCAAGGAACAACCTGACATATTCATACTCACGGAATCATCCCTTACAGACAATGACCAGACACCACCATCACCATCCCTAGATATCGAGAGTGTGGTGCTGGAAAAGCACAACAGGTCAGGCAGCATCCGAAGAGAAGGAGAATCGACGTTTCGAGACTCAGCCCTTCATAACCCTGACCTGCTGGGTTTTTCCAGCACCAGACTCTTGACTCTGATCTCCAGCATCTGCAGTCTTCACTTTCTCCTGAAATCTCTGGATATGTCCTGCCCCACCAGCAGGACAGAAGAGGCAGAGGTCGTGGCACAGACAGGGAGGATTTGCCCTTGGAGTAGTCAGCATTGGCTCCGAAGACCAGGAAATCTCATGGCTCCTGCTGATTACCACGTCCCGTCCTCCCTTGGCTGATGGATCAGTTCTCCTTCATGTTGAACAACATTTGGAGGAAGCACTGAGGAAGTAAAATGGTGTCAAACGTACTCTGGGTACAGGGTTTCAATGTCCACAATCGAGACTAGCTCTGCAACAGAATTACTGACTGAACTGGTCAGGTCCTAAAGGATATAGCTGCTAAACTGAGTCTGCAGCGGGTGGTGAGGGAACCAACAAGAGGGAAAAACATACTTGATCTCAATGATATGAATTGACCAGCTGCAGATACATCTGGCCATGACAGCGACCATCACACATTCCTTTTGGAGACACAAGTCTTGGCTTAAAGTTGAGAAAAACCTCCATTGTGTTGAGTGACACTATCACCGTTCTAATTGGGACAGACTTTGAAGAGATGTAGGATCTCAAACTGGGTATCTCTGAGGAACTGTGGGACATCAACAGCAGCAGAACTGTACTCCAGCACAATCTGAAATCTCATGGGTTTGTAAATCATGCTCTCACCCATCACAATGGACAGGAAAGGAGGGCATGCCATGAGCAGCACCAGGCAGATCTAAAAATGAAGGGCCAACCAGTGGAAGCTATCAAACAGAACTACCTGCATATCAATCAGCATCAGCAGCAAGCAACAGAGCTGAGTGATCCAACATCCAATGGAACAGATCGGAGCTCTGCAGTTCTCCCACACCCAGTTGTGAACAGTGATGGACAATTAAAAAACTCACTGGAGGAAGCATCACAGAAATCCCCACCCTTACTGATGGAGGGGCCTCACATACCCATGCACCAGATAAGATGACAGCATTTGCAGCAATCTTCAGCCAGAAGTGTAAAGTGGGATGATCCATCTCAGCCTTCTCCAGTGGTTTCCAACATCACAGATGTGAGTTTTAAGCCAGTTCGATTAAGTTCGAATAACATCAAGAAATGGTTAAGTAGTGCAAAGTCTACGGGCCCTGCCAATATTCTGGCAATCATACTGATGGCTTGTGCTCCAGAACTTGCCACCCACCAAGCCACGTACCGCTCCAGCACTGGCATCTACCGACAATGTGGAACATTGCCCAGGGATGTTCAACACAAAAACACAGGGCAATCCAACCCAGGCAATTTCCCTCTATCAGTCCACACTCGATCAGCAGTAAAGTGATGGAAGATGTCATTAACAGGGCTACCAAGCAGCAGCTGCTCAGCAACAGCCAGCTGAGTGACACTCACTTTAGGCTCCACCAGGGCCACTCAGCTCCCGATTGTGGTACCGCCCTGATTCACAACCTGACAACCAGCTGAATCCCAAAGGTGAGGTGAGTGTGATAACTCAGTCCCACTCCAACACCACTATTTCTAGCTGATTCCACCCTTGCCTCAGCTCATATACTTTCATCAACCTTGTGTTATCTCCAGACTTCATTTTCCAAACACACTCAGGGCCAGCTTCCCACATTCAACCTCCCTGTAATCTCAAGAAAGTCTAAATCGCTGCTTGTTGATTCATCAAAAGGCTCCTATTCATAATCAACAGCATACAGCCATAGAGATGCACAGCAAGGAAAAAGACCCTTCGGTCCAACCCGTCCATGCCGACCAGATATCCGAACCCAATCTAGTCTCACCTGCCAGCACCTGGCCAATATCCCTCAATTTAAATTTCTCACACTTGATTTAATTCCTGGCTGTGATCGTCCCTAGCTCCCTGCACCACACACACTTTGTGACCTCGACAACTCATTTTCTTCGAGACTCCCAACCATTTGGGAGTCTCGACAAATTCAGGAAAACAAAGTTTTATTAGCAAGTCTGCAGAGTTGGGCACTCTTCTGAGAAAAGCGCGCCAGGCTAACAAAGTTTTCGATTAAATACAGTTCAAGCTCCTCCCTTCTATAGCTCAAAAGAGTCACGAGGTTCACATTCTGAACATTCATTATTTTTCCATTCTGGACCCTTATCATAAAGTCTGCAGTATATGTCTCCCTAGTTGTTTTTCTAGCCTGCAGTCTTATCAGTCAAGGACTTATTCTTCTCTGTCAGAGTTAGTGGTCTTATCAATCAAGGACTTGTTTTTCTACTTTGTCTCGTCCTTTATTATAGAGAAGCATGTTTTACCCTACCCCCACGGCTCTATTCCCCTTAGACTCTGAGGTCATGCACATCTTAACTATTTGTACCGAAATCGTCTCTCATATCTGGCCTTATGTCTAAAGGTCTCAATAGTATTTTTGTGAAATTATAAGCTTGATAATAAGAATACAAACTGTTGTTGATTTGCACATTATTTTCAAATCATCACTGTTGGCTGAATGAATAATCTATCATGTCACTTACCCAACCACATGGTAGGAGCACCTTCACACACAAACTGCAGCTGTACAAGAAAGTCAAACATCACCCTCTCCACAAGCAACAGGGCTTTGGCATTAATCACTGGTATCTGTGGAAGGAGAAACACAGTTGATGTTTCAGGGAGTGCAAAATGGATTACAGGGAATAAAGGGGTGCAGAATTTGATAGTCAGAAATGGAAGGAAAATACTCTTGCTTATTGGAAAAAAGAATTCTTGACTGTCAAAAATATTCAAGAAAATCTGATAGTAGAGCAGCACATGATCAGGGGCTGGGCCGCAGCGAAAAACTCATTTACAAAGGGTCTAAAAAAGTAATAATTCAGTAGTAAACAGACCAAAAATACACCCATGGTTCGAGACTGAGGAAGCTAGATATTGACAAAGTGGCCAGGAGGGAGCCCAGAGGTGAATCAGAGCAGCATTGGCTGCTATGATCACAATGGCTCTATACTGAGAAAAGCTGCACCTTGCCCCCTACAAAGATGGCGGTCGCACACGTGTCCAGTGAATCATTGTCCCGAATAAAGATGGCGGCGATTCCCTACTATGTGGAAACACGCCCTTCAGCCCAACAAGCCAGAACAACCCTCCAAAGAGGAACCCAACCATTCCCCTCCCACATTTAACTTTCCCAATTGTTTAGGTGAGAAAGTTCTAGCCATTCACTGAGAGAAAAAATTCTTTACTTTTTCTAAAATGAATGTTCCCTTATGTAATGTCCCCTGGTTTGAGACTTCACTGGTGCGAGAAGATCTAGTCAACATCTACCCTGTCAAGCTCCTCTTGTTTCCATAAGATCACCCCTGCTTATCTATTCTTGATAGGTCAACCCTTTCGTCCTCGAAGCAGCTAAGTGAATCTTTTTTGAATGGTCTCTGATGTTAGTTTATTCTTTGTTAAATATGGGAGCTAACATTGTATACAGTACTCCAAGTGAGGACTCAGCAACAGCCAGTGTGGTTAACCAATCCTCAGTCCATGCTAATACATTACCCCGATACCATGAGCTCCTAAATTGTGCAATTAACTTTTATGTAGCACCTTATCATTTACATTTTTAAAATCCAAATACAGAACATCATTGGATTGCCCTTTATCAGACCTGCTAGTTATCTCCTCAATGAACTGTCGTAAATTTGTCAAATATAGTTTCTCTTCCACAAAACCCAGGCTACATGTTTAATGATAAGCTTTTCTAAATGTCCTGCAAGTTCTTTCTTTAATATTCGACTCTGTAGATTCTTTCAGTAGATTTGCTCAGTATGATTCCCCTCTCTTAGAATTGGACAGAGTCCGCATGGATTTGTCACTGTTCAATTAGAAACTTGATTGTACTCCAATATAGTTCGTAAATGTATCTGTATTTATTTTAAAAAATTGATTACTTATAAATGCTGGACCCATGCAATATCAATGAATTAGTGACTCTGAATTTGGGTTATAATGTTTTTTTGGTTAATTCCTTTTCGTACTGTGTTATGCAGACAGCACCAAGTGATCTCTCTTAATTGTGAGTAACTTTGAAAATAATATATTTTAAAAATGACGTCCCAAAATGCTGCCTCATTATTGTGCAAGGAGGATTTTGCATGCAATAGTTTGCAGATAAAATTGAACAGATGTTGCTGCAATTTGGCCAGACTGCAGGTTACACCAAAATGGCAACTCTGTTGTCAAATTCTTACTTGACACTGCCCAAGGCGATACTGATGGGACTTCACTTTGCCATTCTTGTTCACTAGCTTTATTTCCAGATTTAATCATATAATCATTCTAGAGCTTGTAATTTTGGACAACTTCTCTTTTAGGTACATATCATACTGAAGTGTTGCACTGAATGGTACCAAATCTGAAATTAGTCTCTAATCTGATAGTAACTTGCTCTGACCCTTCTACATATGTATTGGCATAAGTCTATGCCAGTTATTTTTCTGAAGCCTGTGATTCCTGATGAAGGGCTTATGCCCGAAACATCAACTCTCCTGCTTCTTGGATGCTGTCTGACTTGCTGTGCTTTTCCAGCATGGCACTTTTCGACTCTGATGTCCAGCTTCTTTGGTCATCACTTTCTCCTTTGATCAACAAAAAATATTCTTGGTTTAATCTTCTCAAAGTGCAATACGAACTAATTCATGAAATTCAGATATCTCACATTTACCTTAACTATATTTACCTTAACTATACGATTAAACCTGCAATAAAGCTGGTGAACAAGAATGGCAAAGTGAAGTCCCATCAGTATCGCCTTGGGCAGTGTCAAGTAAGAATTTGACAACAGAGTTGCCATTTTGGTGTAACCTGCAGTCTGGCCAAATTGCAGCAAACATCTGTTCAATTTTATCTGCAAACTATTGCATGCAAAATCCTCCTTGCACAATAATGAGGCAGCATTTTGGGACGTCATTTTTAAAATATATTATTTTCAAAGTTACTCACAATTAAGAGTGATCACTTGGTGCTGTCTGTATAACACAGTATGAAAAGGAATTACCAAAAAAAAATTACTAAATTATTGTCAGTAATTGAAACCGTGCTGACAAACTTGTGCAGTATCAGTGCCTTTAGAGTGTTCCCAGATATCGCGCAGCTGCAGTATTTTGTTTTGCACTCAGCTATATTTTGTTCTCACTTATTTCTTTGTGAAAGATTACAAAATTAACTTGGATGAATGAACTTAAGATTTCTTTAACCAATGTTGGGAGAAAAGAAATGTCAGTATTTCAAGTGCTGATAAAGTAAAATAAACTGATAATCAGTAGAAAGGGTTTAAGATGGATATGGAACAAATGTTGGCAAATGGGACTAGATTAATTTTGGATATCTGGTCAGCATGGACAAGTTGGACTGTAGGGTCTGATTTTGTGTTGTACAACTGTGATTCATTGTCTCAATTATTCAAGAAGTTAAATACTTTGAGGAGGAAAAGGAGAATTTATGCAGAGAATGCACTTGAAATGATGATTCAGTTATATCAAACTCACATTGTTTCATGACCTTTTCCTCTGGGTTCTTCAATGAACAAACTTGTTTTATTAACTGAATAACTATGTATCATGTAATTTGTTTCGCACAAAATATTTCATTAGGATCTGGTGAACTATTAAGAAGTGTTCATGTTTAAAATTTAGGCAGCTTGATTATTAAGCAAGAAAAGGTTGGCGTTTTACTCACACTGAATCATTGCTCTATAAAAGGTTACAAGCTTTTTATCTGTTCTGGGCACTGAATATATGGAAGTCAATTCTGAAGGAAAAAATCCTCGTCGGTAATGTTCCCACATATATGGAGTAATTGCTTCTGGTCACTCTTCAGGTTATAGAGGCTCGGAAAGAAATGAGTTGGCCAATGTTAGCAACATCATTTGGATGGACTGTGCTCATTGGGGAAACTTGCAGGATCTATAGGAGGAACACGTGTTTCAGAGTGTATGCAATAAACCTGAACATTGTTATTTTTTCCACAGAGGTTGGGACCCGACTGGAGCAGCAATGAAGCTCGAATTGTTTTTTTAAATTTCCGAGCTGGCCAAATTATTGTTGGTAAATGCAGGTGACTTTATCAAAGCACATTTCACACTCCCCAGCCAGGAATTTGATCCCAATTCTGTCAGTCCATCCATTCCTATGGATAAGAGGTATTTTAAATGTGAGCACTCCATTTAACTATTTGAATTGAATACTTCAGTGGTTACGTCCTCTTGGATTCTTAATTTCAAATTACTCAATTTTTTTTTGTCCCCCCTGAATTTGCCAAGTATTGCGCAGTTCTGGAATATTCCAAATATTTACAATAGATGCATTCACACTATTGAAGGCAACCTGGCAGATTTGAATACCGTTCAGGTAGTCAACAACAATACATAAGTAACTTTATGAATTGCTTACTATACACCAACAACGCAAGCTAAGTATTCGTGAAACCACAGATTGTTTCACATGGATTCCCAAATCTAAACAGTGCATTCCAGATATGATCACTATCACCATCTGGGAGCAGTCTTCTGCTCCCAGAATTTAGAAAGCCCACTCATTGTCCTCCAAAGCTAAATCTGCTGTCACAGGCTTCACTCTTATTGCATACAATGACATTTATTGTCCAATTTTTTAATGTGACAAATGATTTTACAAACAATTTATAAAATACTTTAAACCCTGAAGAAAATGTGATGTCAGCCCTTTGTAGAAGTGAATGGAAAGTGTGATGTTTGCTTGACCTTTGGCTCTATGTATCAGACTGAACTGAACCTTTAGCAAGATGTGGGATGTTTCCCACACACGTTGTTTAAAAAAGCAAAGATTATGCTCTGAGATTTAAATGTTCAATCAGATTTAATAAAAATCTTCCCAAAAATTGAGAGTTTGACTTCAGCTCCTTTAAAGAGACATGCTCTTGGCCTTCAATTTTGTGACATGTGATCATTCCTTGGTAAAGGTGGCTGTGTGCAACACTGCAGGATGTTGTGCTGAAGTGCCTCATTGGGTGGATGAGCTTTATTACTGGTGTGACTTGGCTAATTTTGAGATGGAATACTACTTTGAGTTAAATCTTGTTTTTAAACTGAGGCATGCTTGTGTAACTCAAGTGTGGAAACTATGCTCATGTTTGCAATGAACCTTTCACTTTTGGAGATTAGTATTTTTCCGATCTGTTTTGTAAATAAAGCTCAATATAGAAAGCACAGTGCTGGAGACCCGCAGGTCCAGCAGCATCTCTGAGGGGAATACAACATTGTAATTCAAAGTCTCATCACCTTTTTTTCCGTTCAGACGAAGAGTCAGTAAACTTGAAATGTAACATGTTTTTCTCTTCACCGATGCCCTCAGAACTGCTGATATTCTCCAGCACTTTGTTTCTGGGGTTCAGATCTCCAGCACCTGCAGTTTATTGTTTTGTGATCGATCCTATGATTTGATTTGGGGAGCGAGACGCAGCAACTGTGATCAACTGGGATAAAACTCCCCAACCATGGAAAACAAACACACAGTTCTTTATACTTTGCAAAACACGACTGTAAATAAGAAATGAAATTAAGCTAAGTGCGAGAAGGCATACCACCTGCCTTGTCTCAAACCTGCTACTCATCTTTGAGGACTAATCTGTCAGAATTGTGTTTGCTCGCTTCCTTTGAGATCACAGTCCACAAATGTCCCAGTTCCAATCCCTGGGCTGGGCCCGGTTACCACATTGCAGTGAGGGTGGGGAGCTTTGTGTCAGCCAGAAGTTTTTGTCAATAACAACATTGCAGGTTGAAGTTGACGGTTTTGACGAATATTGCATCATCAAACTGGAGGAAATCCTTCCGAATGTATTGATTAACTGGACTGAGCCTCTTTACATGCAGTCCTGTTAGTAGTGCTGTAATATTCTATGTTAAGAATCACACAACACCAGGTTATAATCCATCAGGTTTAACTGGAAGCACACTAGCTATCGGAGCAACGCTCCTTCATCAGGTGTTTGTGGAGGGCAAAACTCTAAGGCACAGAATTTATAGCAAACATTTATAGTGTGATGTAACTGAAATTATCCATTGAAAAATACCTTGATTGTCTGTTGAGTCTTTCATCTGCTCGAATACCATGATAGTTTCACTTCTTTCATGTGTAAATCACAAAGCCTTATTTTAAAAGTTGCATTCCTGACAGTGGCCCACCAAATCACTCATTGTATTAATCACTGCACAGTCTCAACAAAGGAATGAAACTGGATGGACCAGATTACATCTACCAATGCACTGGAAAGTACAACAACACAATCAGCCGTCTTGACCCTGCAACATCTGTCTCACTGTGGGCCAACAGCAGTAGCAGAACTGTACTCCAGCCCAATCTGAGATCTCATGGCCTGGTATATCCCCCATTCAACCATTAACATCAAGCCAGGGGATCAACCCTAGTTCAATGGAGAGTTCCGCAGGGCATGCCAGGAGCAATACCAGGCATACTTAAAAATGTGGTGCCAACCTGGTGAAGCTACAGTGCAAGCAACACCAAATAGAACTATATGATCCAACAACCAATGGATCAGATCTGAGCTCTGCTGTTCTGCCACACCTAGTCAGGAATGGTGATGGACAATTAAACACTCACTTCAGGAAGCATCACAGATATCCCCACCCTTACTGATGGAGGGGCCTCACACATCCATGCAACAGACAAGACAACAGCATTTGCAGCAATCTTCAGCCAGCAGTGCCAGTGGATAGGCCTTCTCCATTTGTCCATGATATCACAGATGTGAATCGAATTGGTTGAAAACTTATTTCAAATCAGACCAAGAAATGGAGAAGTAGTGTAAAGGCTGTTGGTCCTGCCAACATTGTGGCAATAATACTGATGGCTGTGCTCCAGAACTTGCTGCTCACCAAGACAAGTACTGCTCTAGCACTGGCACCTACCGACATTGGGAAATGTTTCCCAGTGTTGGTTCAACACAAAAACACAGGACACATCCAACCCAGCCAATTTCCCTCCATCAGTCCACACTCGCTCAGCAGTGAAGTGATAGAAGTTGTCATTAACAGTGCTGTCAAGCACATGTTCACAATAACCTGCTCAGTGACACCCAGTTTGGGTGCTTCCAGGGCCAATCAGCTTCTGGGAGAAAGGAAGGTCTGCAGATGCTGGAGATCAAAGTACCAATTGATTCCAGTTTTGCCAGGGCTCCTTGATGCTACACTTGGTCAAATGCAGCCTTGATGTCAAGGGCTGTCACTCTCCCCTCCCCTCTAAAATTCAGCTGTTTTGTCAGTGTTTAGATCAAGGTCAGGAGTTGAGTGATCCTGAGTGTCAGAGCAGGTTATTACTGAAAAGTGCTGCTTCATAGCATTGTCACAGAGTGACACCTTCATCATTTTACTGATGATCGAGATTAGACTGATGGGGCAGTAATTAGCCGGGTTGGATCTGTCTTCCTGAAGAAGGGCCTGTGCCCGAAACGTCGAATCTCCTGTTCATTCCTGAAGAAGGGCCTGTGCCCGAAACGTCGAATCTCCTGCTCATTCCTGAAGAAGGGCCTGTGCCCGAAACGTCGAATCTCCTGTTCTCATTCCTGAAGAAGGGCTTGTGCCCGAAACGTCGAATCTCCTGTTCCCTGGATGCTGCCTGACCTGCTGTGCTGTTCCAGCAATAAAGTTTCAACACCAATCAGCTTCTGAGCTTGTTACAGACTTGATTCACAAACTGACAAACAGCTGAATCCCAGAGCTGAGGGTGACAGCCCAGTCCCACTCCAAGACCACTATTTTGACTTCAGTGATATCACCTGATCTCACCACAGCCTCAGCTCATTTACTGAAACTCTCCTTCATTCCTTTTGTTAACTCTAGATTTCATTATGTAAACACACTTTTGGCCAGCTTCCCACAATCACCCTCCCTATAATATCCAGAATATTGAAAAGTCTACCGCCCAAGTGCTCACTTGTACCAGAACTTGCTGATCCATCAAAAGGCTCCCATTTATAAGCAACAACAATTTACTTTCACACCCTTGACTTAATTCCTGGCTGTAATCATTCCTATCTTCCTGCACCACACACCCTTTCACATCTCAACAACTCATTTTAGTTTAGACTCCCAATGATGTGTTTATTTTTGAGTTCAGCTGTGTGACTGTTTCTATCGATTCCAAGGCAGCATGGTCTGGAATTCCCACCCTCTAAGATCTGCTTTCTTCCTTTAAGGCATTCCTAAAAAAATTGCTTATTTGGCAATGGTTTTGGTCATTGGACATAATATTCTCCAGCTGTGGCCTTATGTCAAAAGTTCTCAATATTTTTGTGAAATTAAAAACATGTTGATTTGTACAGATATCTTCTACTTTTCACTATCGCTGAGTGAATAATCTGTAATGTCTCTTACCCAACCACGTTGTGGGAGCGCCTTCACCATTCAAACTGCAGCTGTACAAGGACATCAAACATCACCCTCTCCACAGGCAACACGGCTTTGGCAATGATCACTGGTATCTGTGGGAGGAGAAATACACATCATGTTTCAGGGAGTGCAATATGAATTATAGGGAATGAAAATGGTGCAGAATTTGACTGTAAGAAATGGAAGAAAAATCCACTCACTATTGGAAAAACGAATTCTTGACCGTCAAAGATATTGTGGAAAAAATAACCTGATAATGGAGCAGCATACGGTCAGGAGTCGGGCAGCAGTGGACAATCCATTTACAAAAAGGTCTGTGAACGTAGTAGTAAAATACAAAACATGGCAAAAATACACTCATGTGAGACTGAGGAAGCTAGATAATGAACAAGTGGACATCAAGGAGCCCAGAGGTGAATCAGAGCAATGTTCACTTTTATGATCCCACAGTCAGAGATGTCCACAAAAACAGACTCTTCAGTCCAGCCCATCTATGCAAACCAGATATTCTAACCTGAACTATTCCTATTTGCCAGCACTTGACCGACATCCCTCTGAATCCTTCCTATTCAAATGCCTTTTAAATGTTACAATTTTGATTGCCTTTTAGGCTCCTTTTGAATTTTCCCCTCTCAACCTAAACCTATATCCTCTAGTTCTGGGCTCCACCACTCCAGGGTAAACACCTTGTCTATTTACGCTATCCATGCCCCTCACGATTTTATAAACCTCTTCAACATCACACCTCAGCCTATGACACTCCAGGGAAAATGGCCCCAGCCTATTACGCCTCTCCCTGCAACTCAAATCCTTCAACCCTGGCAACATCCTTAAAAAATTAATTCCCAAACCTTCCATGTTTCAGTGCCTCTTTCTCATGAGAGGGAGACCAGAATTGCACACAATATTCCAAAAGTGGCCTAACCAATATCCTGTACAGCTCCTTTACTCAATGCTCTGACCAACGAAGGGAAGAATCCCAAACAATTTCTTCACTATCCTATCTACCTGTGACTCTACTTTCAAGGAACTATGAACATGTATTCCAAGGTCTCTTTGTTCAGCAAGACTCTCCAAGACATTACAATTCAGTGTGAGTCCTGCTCGAATTTCTAAAATGCAGCACCTCACATTTATCTAAATTAAACCTGATCTGCCACTCCCCAGCCCATTGGCCCCTCTGATCAATATCCCATTGTATTCTGAGACAACCTTTATCACTGTCCACAATACCTCCAATTTTGGTGTCATCTGCAAACTTACGAACCGTACCGGCTCTGTTCACATCCAAATCATTTAAATGGATGAAGAAACAAATCCAGAAAAAAAAACATCCATTTCTCTGGGTTTGAATGTGCTCTGGGTAAATCCTGCCCTATGACTCTCTACCAGGGAGGACTGCACATACACACCTCTGAACTTTGCCCCCTACAAAGCTGGCGGCCGCGCACGTGACCAGTGAATCTTTGCCCCGAATAAAGATGGCGGCAATCACACGAAGAGGTAATTTTCCCGTTTTCTGCAAAAACGGGACTGTAAGTTTCAAATTTGTATCTTCCGATGTGCACCAAATGTTTGCAAAATCTCTCTGCCCATACCAACACCATTTCCCTCCCACTTCCTGCTGTTTATTTCTTTCCTTACCAACAGCTCTCCATCCACACATCTGCGCCCACCATGAGGATGATCACGTGGTATAGTCTCGTCCCGTTCCCCCATTTACTCTGATTGGTCGGAGGACCAAATGCCCCGCCAGGTCCTCCAGCCCTGCCCCTGCCTTTCCATTGGTTTTCCGCTGACATCAACTACCAGGGGCCCATTGTTGCCTGGAGCATGCGCACTGCTTCGTGGCTTTTGTTGCTGTTTATCAGCTCCAAGAGTGAGACAAAAAGTTAAAAATCACACAACCATCTGATGAAGAAGCTGCAAAGCGAGTGCTTCCAAATAAACCTGTTGGACTATAACCTGGTGTTCTGTGAATTTTAATTTTGTCCATCCTAATCCAACAGCAGCACCTGAAAGTCAAGAGTGCGGGAGGAATGCAAAATATAACAACAAAAGAACTAGGAACAGGAGAAGGCCGTCCTGCCCTTTGAGCTTGCTCTGCCATTCATTAAGATCATGGCTGATCATTTTGTGGACGGAAAACCATTTACCAACGTTCTCACCATAATCTCTTAATTAATTAATTAATTATTTTTTAAAAAAGTTACCTTAGCTTTAAAAACGTTTACTGAACTAGCATCAACTACTTCCCTGGGCAATGAATTCCATAGAGATCAAGAAGTTCCTTCTCAATTCAGTCCTAAATGTGCTGTCTCTAATCTTGAGGTGATGCCCTCTTGTCCTGGCTTCATCTGCCAGTGGAAACATTCTCTCTACTTCTATTTTATCCATTCCATTCGTTATTTTATATGTTGCCCATTCTTCTGAATTCCAATCAATATAATCCCAATCTACTCAGTCTCTGTTAAGCCAACCCCCTCAACTCCAGAATCAATCTAGTTAACCACCTCGAGTGCTGGTACATCCTTGAGCAAGTAAGGAGACAGAAACTGCATGCAGTACTCCAGGTATGGCCTCACCAGCACCCAATACAGCTGGAACATAACCTCTGCTTTTAAACACAATCCCTTCAGCAATGAAGGCCAAAATTCCATTTGCTTTCTGAATTGATTGTTGTACCTGGTGAGTATGCAGAAGGATACTCAGGTGCCCCCGCATAGCAAATGATGCAACTTTTTAAAAATTCATGTAATATTCTCTTTTTTAATGTTACTCCAACCAAACAGTATGAGTTTACATTTATGAACATTCTATTCCAAATGCCAGACCATTGCCCACTCACTCAATGTATTTATGTTCCTCTGCAAAGTTTCACAGTCCTCCGCACACTTTATTCTGCTTCTCCTCTTAGTGTCATATGCAAACTTTGACACCCTACATGTGGTCGCCAACTCCAAATCATCTGTATCAATTCTAAATAATCGCAGTCCCAACACTGATCCCTGAGGCACACTATTAGTCATTAATTGTCAGCCAGAATAGTACTCATTTATCCCCACACTCTGCTTCCTGTTAGTCAACCAATCTTCTATCCATGCTAATACTCTACTCCTAACACCATGCACCTTTATATTATGCAACGGCCTCTTGCACAGCACCTTGTTAAAGGCCTTTTGGAAATCCAGGTACACCACATTCACTGGGTCCCCGTTGTCCACCTTGCTCGAAATGTATTCATAGAATTCCAAAAGATTTGTGAAGCATGACCTGCCCTACATGAACCCATGCTCTGTCTGTCCAATGGGACAATTTCAATATCGATTCCCTGCTATTTCTTCCTTGATAATAGGCCCAAGCATCTTTCCCACTTCAGAGAATAAGCTAACTGGTGTATAATTTCCCACCTTTTGTCCACCTTTTTTAAAAAGTGGCATCACTTTTGCTGCTTTCCAATCTGCTGGGACTGCCACAGAGTCCAGTGAATTTTGGAAAATTACTGCCAGTGCATTTGCTATTTCTCCTGGCATCTCCGTTAGTACCCTGGGATGCATTCCATCAGGGTCAGAAGACTTTTCTGTTATTAGTTCAATTACCTTCTACAGTCCAACACTCGCTGTTCCCTAATAATGATAGGTGAGGATTTGGAAACTGTCTTTATCTCTTTGCTAATTATTGGCAAGTATTTAGTGTCCTCCACTGTGATATCCCATAATTAAATGCTCCTTCTCATTGTCCAAAGGACCAACATTTACTTTAGCCACTCTTTTCTCATTCAATATAAAATTTTGCTATCTGTCTTTATAGTCTGTGCTAGTTTATTTTTCTCATGTTCTATCTTACGTTTCTTTCTCGCTCTTCTGTGGCTTTCTGTTGACCTTTAAAGTTTTCCCAGTTCTAGTTTCAGGCTGTTTTTGGCCACTTTGCATGCCTTCTCTTTCAATTTGATCGCTTTCCTTAGATACCCATTGCAGAGTATGCCTTTTCTTACACTCCTTCCTTTTCACTGGAATATACCATTGCTGAGCACTTTGTAAAGTGCCTTTGAAAATCTTCCACTGCTCATCAACTGTCCCACCATAAAATCTTTGTTTCCAGTCTACTTTATCTCCCTCATTCTATTGTAGTTCCCTGTGTTGAAGTACAGGACCCAGGTATTAGATTTTATCTTCACACTCTCCATATGTATTCTAAATTCAACCATACAGTGATCACTTCTTTCAAGAGGATCCCTAACTCTGAGGTCATTAATTATTCCTGTCTCATTGCACAGGGCCAGATGCTGGATAGATTGCTCCTTGTCGGTTACATTTCATACTGTTCAAGAAAACTATCATGGATACACTTAATGAAATCAAGGCTACCTTGACTGAGCTGGTTCGACCAATCTACATGTAGATTAAAATCACCCATGGTAATAGCCGTACCATTTTTACAGGCAATAGTTATTTCTTTGTTTATTGCCCATCCCAATGTGAAGTTATTATTTGGTGGCCTGAACACTACACCTGTCAGTGACTTTCTTGTTAGAATTTTGAATGCATCATTCCTGTTTCTCCTAATGTACAGCAATAACAACAATTACTTGCATTGTATGGAAACCTCCTAAGGTGTTTCATGAATGATCAAAGAGAATTGATTAAAGAGAATGATTTTAAAATACATCTGAAAAGAGGATAGAGAAGGTTAGGGAGGGTATTCCACAGACTTCTGCCCTTGACAGCACCATTCTTGGAGTGATATAAGTGGGGTGGGTTGGAAAGGGAACGTGCAAAGGGGAAATGAAGGAGCACAGGCAGTGCATAAGGTCTGAAGGACAGAGGAAGTTCCAGACTGAGTCTGTCTGTCAGAGAGTATGGCTGCCTCATGGAGTTTGAAGCTCTGCAATGGGTCCATGCATGTCACGTTAGTCGAGGAGAGTATAACGGTGGCTGAGAGAACTTTTGATGAGGAAAGGTCTCCTGAGGTAGTGTGGGCTGAGGTTAGAAACAGGAGAGGAGAGGTCACACTGCTTGGAGTTTCTTTTTTAGGCCTCCGCAGAGCTCCAGGGAGGGGGAAGAGAGGATTAGCAAAATTATTCTGGATAGAGTGAAAGTAACAGGGTGGTCATTATGGAGTCTTTAAATTCCCCATTGACTGGAAATGCTATAACTCTAATATGTCGGATGAATCGGTTTTTATCCAATGTGTACAGGAGGGTTTCCTGACACAATATGTTGAAGGGCCGACAAGAGGGGAGGCCACATTGGATCTGGTCCTTGGTAATGAACCAGACTAGGTGTTTGATTCAGTTGTAGGTGAGCACTTTGGAGAGAGTGACCATAATTCAGTTAAGTTTAGTTTAGCGATGGAAAGGAATAAGTACATGCCACAGGCCAAGAGTTATTGATGGGGTAAGGGCAATTATAATGCTATTAGGCAAGATTTAGATGCACAGAATGGGGTAGCAAAATGCAGGGGATGCAGACAATGGAAGTGTGGAGCTGGTTTAAGGAACAGATATTGCATGTCCTTGATAGGTATGTCCCTGTCAGGCAGGAGGAAATGATAAGGTAAGGGAACCGTGGTTAGCTGTGGAAACTGCATCTCTTGTTACGAAGAAGAAGGAGGCTTAGATGTTGATGAGGCAAGATGGTTCAGATGAGGGGATGGAGAGTTACAGATCAGCTAAGAAGTATTTAAAGAGTGAGATAAAAAGAGCAAAGAGAGGACATGAGTAGTCTTTAACAAATAGAATAAAAGAGAACCCGAAAGCTTTCTATAGGTATGTGAGGAATAAAAAGATGATTAGGGTAGGAATAGGGCCAATCACAGACAGAATGGGAAGATGAGTGTTGACCCTGTGGAGATCGGAGAGATGCTAAATGAACATTTCTCATCGGTTTTCACTCAAGAAAAGGAGAATATTGTAGAGGAGGAGAATGAGGTATGAGATATTAGACTAGAAATTATCAAGGTTAGTTAGGAACAGGTGTTATCAATGCTGAATGGAGTGAAAATAGACAAGTCCCCTGGGCTGGATGGGATTTATCCGAGGATTTTCTGGGAAGCTAGGGAGAAGGTAGCATAGCCTTTAGCTTGGATATTTGAGTTGTCATTGTCTGCAGATTTGATACCAGAGCACTGGAAGATTGCAAATGTTGTGCCGTTGTTCAAGAAGGGCAATGACCCAGGTAATTATACACCAGTGAACATTACTTCTGTTGGAGGAAAGGTTTAGGAAAGGATTAAGAGATAAGATTTATAATCATCTGGCAAACATCAATTTGATTTCAGATAGTCAACTTGGTTTTGTCAAGGGCAGGTCATGTCTCACAAACCTCAGAGTTTTTTGAGAAGGTCACCAAGCTTGTAGATGAGGGTAGGGCATTTGACGTGGTACACATGGACAAAAGTAAAGTCTTTGACAAGGTTCCACATGGTAGGCTGTTGGAGAAAATGCAGAGGCATAGAATTGAGGGCGATTTAACAGTTTGGATTAGAAACTTGCTTTCTGAAAGAAGGCAGCGAGTGGTGGTTAATGGAAAATATTCAGCCTGGAGTCCAGTTACTAGTCACGTGCCACCAGGATCTGTTTTGGAACCACTGCAGGTATAGGTGAATGGATTAGGAAATTTTCAGACGATACTAAAGTCAGTGTAGTAGTGGACAGTGTGGAAGAATGTTACAGGTTGCAAGGGGACTTGGATAAACTGCAGAATTGGGCTTAGAGGTGGCAAATAGAGTTCAATGCAACTAAATGTGAGGTGATGCACTTTGAGAAGAATAACAGGAAGGCTGAATACTGGCTCAACGGAGAAATTCTTGGTAGTGTTGTGTGCAGAGGGATCTTTGAGTCCATGTACATAGATCCCTGAAAGTTGCCACCCACGTTGATAGTGCTGTTAAGAAGGCAAACGGTGTGTTAGGTTTCATTCGTGGAGGGATTGAGTTCCGAAGTTGAAATACCATACTGCAACTATACAAAACACTGGTGCAGTCACACTTGGAATATTGTGTTCAGTTCTGGTGCCCATATTTCCGGAAGGATCTGGAAACATTGGAAAAGGTGCAGAGGAGATTTACCAGAATGTTGCCTGGTCTGGAGAGAAGGTCTTGTGAGGAAAGACTGAGAGACTTGAAACTCTTCTGATTGGCAAGAATAAGGCTAGAGGGGATTTGATAGAGACATACAAGATGATCAGAGGATTAGAAAGGTAGACAATGGAAGTATTTTTCCTAGGATGATGACATCAGCGTGGGGGGAATGGGGGTGGAACCCTGTTCATGACTCCACCTCCATTCCCCCCACTCCAGTTACAGGCTCCACTCCCACTCCAGCTCCACACCCACACCAGATCTCAGCTCCCAGCCCTGCCGAGTTTTCACCATCCCTCCAGACCTTCCCCTCACTGAGGACAAAGGGTCAGTTCTCAACAAAGGCCTCACCTTCATCCCCCTCCGTCCACATATCAATGAATTTAATACATGCCGTGACGTCGAACAATTCTTCCGTCGCCTCCGTCTCCAAGCTTACTTTCACAAGCAGGACCCCTGCCCACCTTCCGAGGACCCCTTAGCCCACCTCCAACACACTGCATCCACCTGGACACCCCACGCTGGCCTATTACCAGCCCTTGACCTCTTCATTTCATACTGCCGCTGGGACATTAACCGCCTCAACCTGTCTACCCCCCCTTCAAACTTTCACCCTCACAGCGCGCAGCCCTCCAATCGCTTGCTCCAATCCCAACCTCACCATTTCGCCAGCAGATAAAGGGGGCGCAGTGGTAATCTGGTGCCCTGACCTCTACACCGCTGAAGCCAAACGCCAACTGAAAGACACCTCTTCCTACTGCCCCCTCGACCATGACCCCATCCCCTATCACCAAACCATCATCTCACAGACCATACAGAACCTCATCACCTCAGGAGATCTCCCACCCACAGCTTCCAACCTCACAGTCCGGGAACCCCACACTGCCCGGTTCTACCCCCTTCCCAAGATCCACACGCCTAACCACCCTGGCTGACCCATTTTCTCAGCATGCTCCTGCCCCACTGAACTCATCTCTACCTACCACGACACTGTCTTATCCCCCCAGTCCAGGAACTCCCCATATACGTTCGAGACACCACCCAAGCCCTCCACCTCCTCCAAGACTTCTGTTTCCCCAGCCCCCAATGCCTCATCTTCACCATGGATATCCAATCCCTCTACACCTCCATCCGCCATGACCAGGGCCTCCAAGCCCTCTGTTTTTTCCTCTCCCGACGTCCCCAACAGTACCCTTCCACCGACACTCTCATTCATTTGGCCAAACTGGTCCTCACCCTTAACAATTTCTCCTTCGAATCCTCCCACTTCCTCCAGACCAAAGTGGTAGCCATGGGAACACGTATGGGCCCCAGCTTTGCCTGTCTCTTTGTTGGATACGTAGAACAGTTGATCTTCCGTAATTACACCGGCACCACTCCCCACCTCTTCCTCCGCTACATTGATGACTGCATTGGTGCCACCTCGTGCTCCCGCGAGGAGGTTGAGCAATTCATCACCTTCGCCAACACATTCCACCCTGACCTTAAATTTACCTGGACCATCTCTGACACCTCCCTCCCCTTCCTGGACCTCTCCATCTCCATTAATGACGACCGACTTGACACTGACATTTTTTACAAACCCACCGACTCCCACAGCTACCTGGTTTACACTCTTCCCACCCTACCTCTTGCAAAAATGCCATCCCGTATTCCCAATTCCTCCGCCTCCGCCGTATCTGCTCCCAGGGGGATCAGTTCCACCACAGAATACACCAGGTGGCCTCCTTCTTTAGAGACCGCAATTTCCCTTCCAACGTGGTTAAAGATGCCCTGCAATGCATCTCATCCATATCCTGCACCTCCGCCCTCAGTCCCAATCCCTCCAACCGCAACAAGGACAGAACACCCCGGTGCTCACCTTCCACCCTACCAACCTTCGCATAAACCAAATCATCCGCCGACATTTCCACCACCTCCAAACAGACCCCACCAGCAGGGATATATTTCCCTCCCAACCCCTTTCTGCCTTCTGCAAAGACCGTTCCCTCCGTGACTATGCCCCCCACAACCCACCCTCCCAACCTGGCACCTTCCCCTGCCACCGCAGGAATTGCAAAACCTGCACCCACACCTCCTCCCTCACCTCTATCCAAGGCCCTAAAGGAGCCTTCCACATCCATCAAAGTTTTACCTGCACATCCACTAATATAATTTATTGTATCCGTTGCTCCCGATGCGGTCCCCTCTACGTTGGGGAGACTGAACACCTCCTAGCAGAGGGCTTTAGGGAACATCTCCTGGACACCCGCACCAATCAACCCCACCGCCCTGTGGACCAACATTTCAACTCTCCCTCCCACTCTGCTGAGGACATGGAGGTCCTGGGCCTCCTTCACCACCACTCCCCTCACCACCAGATGCCTGGAGGAAGAACGCCTCATCTTCTGCCTCCCAACACCTCAACCCCAGGGCATCAATGTGGACTTCAACAGTTTCCTCATTTCCCCTTCCCCGACCTCATCCCAGTTCCAAACTTCCAGCTCAGCACTGTCCCCGTGATTTGTCCTGACTTGTCCTACCTGCCTATCTTCTTTTCCAACTATCCACTCCATCCTCCGACCGCCCCCGACCTATCACCTTCATCCCCTCCCCCACTCACCCTATTGTACTCTATGCTACTTTCTCCACACCCCCACTCTCCTCTCGCTTATCTCTCCACGCTTCAGGCTCTCTGCCTTCATTCCTGATGAAGGGCTTTTGCCCGAAACATCGATTTTACTGCTCCTCGTATGCTGCCTGAACTGCTGTGCTCTTCCAGCACCACTAATCCAGAATCTGTACCCCACCACATCACTTTGGCCCACAATCATGGTATCTGGCTGTGCACAAGGAGGAGTGGCACAGTCTGTACTGGGATGGCCTGGGGCCCTGAAACACATGGTAAAGACTAAAATCACCAGAGCATTGAGAGCTCCACCGCATTGTTTGCATGTTCTATTGTTTTTACTCTGTTCCTGCCTTCCCTTGTTTTTTCTTAATAAAGTTGTTATTATACACAGCTGGAAATGTGTTGCTGGAAAAGCGCAGCAGGTCAGGCAGCATCCAGGGAACAGAAGAATTGACGTTTCGGGCATAAGCCCTTCTTCAGGAATCAGGTGTTATTATACACACCTGCACAAGCTGTGAAATGAACTCAGGCATCTCGATCCAAGATTCGGGATATTTTCACCACATCACAAGGCATCGACTCTAACTTCCCTTGTCCCTTAGCCTGCTTAGTCGCGCCTGAATCAACTCCTCAATTGGGAGGAAGGGGCGGAACCGAAGGACCGAGCAGCGGCCGGTCGTCTAACCAGAGTGAGTGAGAAGCGAGGCCAAAGCATTCTCGGGGAGTGAACGCTTCAGGATTGGTCAGAAAGCAAACTATTTTGCAGGATTGATCATTCTCACTACATAGTGGAGCATTAAACCTCTCCCATGAATCAATGTGAGATTTCTAAGAAATAGTTGAGATGTAAATCTGATAACGTACATTAAGGAGATTTAAACAATCCTTAGATAAACACATGGGTGATTTTGCAATAGTGTAGGGGGCGAGCTGAGAATAATTCACAGGTCGGCGTGAATAATTCACAGGTCGGTTCACACAACTCGAATAAGAAACTTATTTTCAAACTCTCAGAACGATTGGTAATTTACATACCTGGCCGGTATGGTTAAATTGGACCGAACAATGTATTTGCATACTAACCATCTCAATGACTGTAACGCGACTGAGCAATTGTTAATGATTTGTATTTCACCCATGATCCTGTGCAGATATGAATATTCTCTATAAACTCACCGGTAATCTCAGACGCACGCGCAGTTTGGTTTCTATGTGGAGCATGCGTAGTGTCACATTGATCAGGGCACAGAGAGAGAGAGACATGGAGCTGCTTTCTCCGGCAGCGGCTGCGATCGGCTTCAGAGAGCGGCGCTCAGAGCCGGTGTGGGAGCCTCGCTGGGAGAAAGGAGCGGAGAGATTTCACAGGTCCTGGATACAGGTTAAAAATAACTCGGAAAAGACCCTCCAGGCCCGTGTAAGGAGGCGGCGGTCTCTGATCAGGAAAGCGGCCCAGGGTCACGGCCGCCATTTGTTTGAGGGAAGAGGGAGCGCGGGCCTGGGGGCCGCCATCTTGAGAAGGTCAAGGTGCAGGAGGGCGGGGCTCTCGGGGTCTGTAGAACAATCAGAGGAAAGGGAAGACCCATTGTTACTGATTAATCCCACGGACACAGCGTCACTGGGCGGTCCCGCAGGAATATCCTCTCAGTCCTGCTGGGATGGTTCACCCAGTCAGAACCAGCAGCTCTCCTCCTCTCTCAGCTCCCCTTCTGTCCTTCCTGCAGCATCTGTCCCCTGGGACATTGAGCTGCCTGTCCTGTCCCTTCCTCAGTTGTGTTTCTGTAATACCTGTGATATCCCAGTCCCATCTTAGATTACTTCACTAAAGACAGGAAGGCACCCGATGGGTTTTTCTTAACATCAGCAATTGTTTAATACTCACTTACAGGTTTATAATTACATCGTTTTTGAAGCATTTACTTCACATTCAATCATTTGCAATGGTGGGATTTGAACCTGTGTCCAGAGAACACTTGCTGAGTTTCTGGATAAATTTTCACACAATAATGCCACTAGGCCATCACTTCGCCTGCTCACAGTTTGTATATCCCAGTGCAACATGAATCACAACTCTTTCTTCCTGCACAATCGTTTGACCTGGCGCTCTGGTGATGTCACTCAGTGCCTCTCCATGTGGTATCCCTCACTGTGTGGGTCTAATTGCTGCCTCTGTCACCGTCTCTCACTTTTGAAGCTACTCCAGATCATGAGCCAACAGAATTCTCCACTCCAGAGAGATGAGGCAGCACAGGTCAGGAATGTAGACTGGGATTTTCCAGATCTCTGTGGGCTCAGTGCCATTCTATATGTGTCACCCTCAAAGCTTTAGTCTAATTTCCCATTCTGCCTATTTCTGTGTCTTTTACAGGTACTCATGGAGTTCCTGACTCAATAGACTTGCCAACTGCTGGTTGGGACGATGGTTGGTCAGCCAGAAAGACAAAGTCAGGGAGGTCGGGAGTCTTCAATAAATCCTGGTCCCAGGTAAGATCATTCCAGTGCACAGAGCAGAAAGTAATAAGGGGGGATCGAAACATCAGCTAACAAGACATGACATAGAGAAAGTGCTGGAGGGGGAGCATAGTACAGATACACCCCAGGTTCAATCACCACGCCTGTGGCAAGTTTTGTTGTAATGAGACAGCGTCGGGAGTTGTCAGTTATCAGTCCAGGCCTGTGCTTTCTTAGGGAGCATCAGAACAACTGAGGGGAAAGCAGGCCTCCCACGAGAGGGTGGTAATGCTGCCTGGGATCTTTCTGTTCCCTATTCCCTCTCCAACACTGTATCAATGGCTTGTATTGAGGACCAGTGTCTTCAATCATTCTAATTCCTATAACAGTTCCTATCTCTGTCATCTCCTCCCCTCTCACCAATTATTTCACATATTTGAAACCTCCAGTGACCATCCTTATCGCTGTAACTTGCTTCAGTCTCTACAACATGCCTAGTCTCGATCGTCTCCTCCTCCAACAACTGGAGTAATGGGTTCTGTTTCTGTGCAGCATGACTCTTCGGCCAAGGTTCCCTAAATGGAATGAGTCGCGTTTGCCTGTGTTTGGCCCATATCCCTTCAAACCTTCTCCTCTCCATGTACCTGCCCGAGTGTCTTTTCCATGTTGTAATTGTACTTGGTTTTTACCATTTCCTCTGGCAGTCCATTCCGTCTATGCACCATCCTCTTTGTATAATATTGCCCCCCAGCTCCCTCTTTAAATCCTTGCTGTCACACCTCACGTTTATGCCTCTAGCTTTGGACTCACCTACCCTTGGCAATTCACCTTACCTCGGCCCTACATGGTTTCATAAACCTTTATAACGTCACCCTGTGGCCTCCTCTGCCCAGGAGAAATATTGACGACAGTGTTACCAATTTCTCCAACTCATGTACTCAATGCGCTGACCAATAAAGACAAGTATGCCAATTGCCGCTTTCAACACCCTGTCGCCCTGTGATGCCAGTCCAAGGAACAATGTAATTGCACCCCTTGGTGTCTCCCTTCTCTACAACACTGTCCAGGGCCCAACCATTAACTGTGTTAGTCCTCCCTGGTTTGTCTGAACTAAATCCAACACCTAAATTAATCTCCATCTTTCATTCCTTGGCCCACTGGCCCAGTTGATTAACATCCCCTTCGATAACTATATTCCCTGCCCATTCTTCCACTAATCTTGGTATCCACAAACATACTAACAGGGACTGCTATCTTTTCACTCAGATTGTTTATGTAAATGGTGCACAACAGTGGTCCCAGCACCAATCCTTACAGCACACTGCTGGTCAGAGGCCTCCAGTCTGAACAACAACCCTCTCCCACCACCCTCTGTCTCCTACTGTCATCCCATTTTGTATCCAGTTGGCAAGCTCTCCCTGATCCTTTGTTATCTACTGTTACGAACCAATGTATCATGCTACACCCTGAACAAGGGTTTGCGGAAGCCAGAAACAGTGTCTGTTGCCCTGCCTTCGTCTATCTTTTTGGTCATATCTTGAGCAAACTCCAGTCAAGTTTGTGAGACATGTTATCCCATGCACAAAGCCATGCTGGCTGTCCGTAACCAGGCCTTATCTTTCCACATGCATGTAAGGTCTACCTCTCAGAATGACCTCCAACAACTGACCCACCCTGATGTCTCAATCATCAGTCTGTTGTTCCCTGGCTTTCTCTTGCAGCCTTTCTTAATTAATGACACAACATTATAATCATAGTCAGAGAGTCATACCGCACTGTTCGGTTAACGCTAACCATACTCTAAAATGGATCTCATCCCACCTGCCTGTTCCTCGATCATATCCCTTCAAACCTTTCCTATTCCTGTACTAATCCAAATGTCTTTTAAACATTGTAATTGTCCCCATGTTCACCCCTTCCTTAGGAAGTTCATTCCACACACAACCCACCCTCTGTGTAACAATGTGCCTCTCATGTCTTTTTTTATATATATCTCTCCTCTGAAATTAAAAATGTAGTGCCTTGTCTTGAAACTCCTCTGTCCATGGGAAAAGACAACTCCCGTTAACTCTATCTATCCCCCTCATGATTTTATAAACTTCTATGAGGTCATCTGTCAACATTCAAGTTTCTGTGAAAAATACCAACCTATTAAGCCTTTCTTTATACTGAAGCCTTTCGTACCGAGTCACATCCCAGTAAATCTCCTCCCAACCCTTTCCAGCTTAATAATATCCTTCCTATAACTGTTCGACCAGAACTGGACACAGTATTCCAGAAGAGGACTCACCAATGGCCTGTATAATCTCAATGCGACTTCCCAACTCCTACATCCAAAGGACTGAGCGATGAAAGCAAGTGAGGCAAACACCTTTTTTTAAACCCTCCTGTCTCTCCATGTTGCAAACTTCAAAGAACTATGTAGCTGAACCCTGAGGTCCCTCTGTTCAACAACACTACCGTAGGTCTTGCCATTAATTGTATAATTCCTGCCCGTGTTTGTTGTACCAAATGCATTACCTCGCATTTATTCAGATTGAACTCCATCTACAGTTTTTCAGCCGTTCACACATTTCATCAGGATCCCTTTGTAAACGCCTTTTCTCGGTTAACTCCTCAGGTTCCCATGTTCAACTGAAAACATTCCCAGCCTATTCAGGCTTTTCCCTGAAGCGCAAACCCTCCAACCCTGGCAACATCTTTGGTCATTTCTTCTGAACCATTTCATGTTTCACGATATCCTTCCGATGGCATTGAGACCAGAATTGCACACAGTATTCCAATAGTGGTCAGGCCAAACATTGTTTAGTTCCCTGAGTGCCCCAGTCTTTATCCACAGTAAGTTCCAAAGTGAAATATTTGTTTCGGATCTTGTAGTTTCACACATCGTTGGCTTCATTGATCATTAAGGATACCGGGTTTGTCCCGAGCTCTTCTTTTGCTCTTAATACACTTGTAGAGTCTCTTTGGATTCTCCTTAACTTTCTCTGCCAAAGCTATCTCGTGTCTCCTTTTTGCATTCCTGATTTCCATCCAAAGTGTATTTCTACTGCCCCGATGCTCCTGAAGGGATTCCCTTGAGTCAGCCAGTTATATCTGACATGTGAGCCCTTTTTTCTTGACCAGAGCCTCGAACCTCAGCCAGTGTTTCCTAATTCAGTCAGCATTGAGCTGCACACTAACAGGAACACGTTGGCGCTGAACGCTCCTTTTATCTCAGTTTTAAAATATTCCTACTTGCCAGACTTCCCTTTATCTGCAAATAGCCTCCCCAGATCTACTTTAAAAATTCATGTCTAATACTATCTTGCTCCATTGAATAACTTTAACTTGTGGACCAGGCCGTCCTTTTCCATCGCTATTTTCAAACTAATACAATTGTGGTGACTTTCCCAAGTGCTTCCCCTCTCACACCTCAGTCCCGTTCCCTACCTTGTTTCCCAAGGGGAGGTCAGGTTTAGCCCCATTCTCCAGTCGGGCCACTTACATAATGACTGGGAGGTTTCAGAACACACTTAACAAATTCCTTCCATCCAAATGCTTAACTTAGTAGCAATCCCAGTCCAGGTTTGGAACAGTTAAGATCCCCTATCATTACAACCCTATTATTCTAAGAGATATCTGAAATCTCCTGACATATTTGCTCCTTCATCTCCCATTGCCTATCGCTGTAGTCCGACCGAAAACTAATGGCCAATTTTTATTTCTCAGTTCCACTAATATCGCTTAACTGGGCGATCCTGCATGAATACTCCCTCGAGGTACTGCTGGGATGTTTCCCCCAATCAAAACCACCAGCTCTCCTCCTGTTTTGCCTCCTGTTCTATCCTTCCTGGAGCATCTGTCTCCGGAACATTGAACTGCTGGTCCTGTTGCTCCCTCAGCTGTGTTTCTGTCATACTTATGGTATCCCAATCCCATGTTCCCATCCATGCTCTGGGTTCATCTGCCTTATCTGTCTGGCCCTTTGCATTGAAATAACTGCAGTTTAATCCACCAGTTTTCCCTAATTGTCTGCTATGTTCTTGCCTGCCTTGTCTACTTATATTGTTCTCTTCAACATTTGTACCAGCCACAACTTTCTTTCTGGCCTTACGACTCTTTGGGGTCACACAGCCTTGCCAGACGAATTTCAATCCTCTCGAGCAGCTCCAGCAACGCTCCCCACCAGGATGTGGTTCCCCCTCCTGCTCCCAGTTCAGGTGTATTCCCCACCCTGTCTATCTGTGCTGACACCTCCAGAGATCTCCGGACTTGCCCAGCAAGGTCCCTGTGTTCCTCAGTACTCCAGGAGGACCTACCATTCATGATGTATATCATTCGTTTATTAGACTTCCCACAGTGCATTACCTCACAGTGATCAGAAGTAAACTCTGTCTGCCATTACTCTGCTCAGTTTATCATCTGATCGATATCAGACTGCAGCCTGAGTCCATCCCGCTCACTGTAGACAACACCCTCCATCTTTTATGTCATCTGCAAACCTGCTAGTGATTCCTTCTGCTTTTCCATCCGAGCGATTAATGTACGTAACATCCAGCCATGGTTCCTGCACAGATCCCTGTGGTACACCCGCTGGATAATGGCTTTCAATCACAAAAACAACCCTCCACCTATTGAGGACCCAATTTACCAACTTGCCTTGGATCCCTTGGGCTCTTCCCTTTTGAACCAGCCTTCCATCTGGGACCTCGTCAAAGACCTTAATGAACTCCATATAAACCACATCATCTGCACTGCCCTCATCAATATCAGAGGACAGTCGTCTACCAACTCCATACAGACAATCCCAAATGAAATTGCGCGGGTATCCGTTTTTGGCGAATACATTGTAGAGGTGTTCTTCTTCCTCTTTTTGCAGTTCTGGTGTGTTGTGGCCCTTTTGAACAGTGTCTTGATGCAACCTCTTTTGTGTGTGTTGGGGTGGTTGCTTTCATAGTTTAGGACTTGGTCTGTGTGTGTGGCTTTCCTGTATACCTTTGTGGTGAATTCTCCGTTCGGTGTTCTCTGTACCATCACGTCTCGGAATGGGAGTTGGGTGTCCTTTTCTTCCTCTCTAGTGAATCCGATTCCTGTGAGTGTGGCGTTGATGATCCTGTGTGTGTTCTCTACTTCTCTGCTTTTAATGATTACAAAGGTATCATCTACATATCTGACCCAGAGTTTGGGTTGAATTTGCGTTAAGACTGTTTGTTCTAATCTTTGCATTACCGCTTCTGCTATGAGTCCAGAGATGGGTGAGCCCATGGGTGTGCCGTTGATTTGTTCATATATTTGGTTGTCGAATGTGAAGTGTGTTGTGAGGCACAGATCCAGTAGTTTGAGTATGCAGTCTTTTTTGATAGGTTCACCGTCCTGTTGTCTGTTCTGTATGTCCAGCAGGTTGGCTATTGTTTCTCTGGCTAGGGTTTTGTTGATAGAGGTGAACAGTGCCGTGACATCAAATGAGACCATAGATTCTTCCTTGTCTATGTGTCCAAGAATTCCTGTGTTGACTGTACAAAGTGTCTGGATCCGCTGATCAGGTGTTTCAGTTTCTGCTGTAGTTCTTTAGCCTGTTTGTGTGATGGTGTCCCTGGTCGTGATACTATGTGTCTGAGTGGGATGTCTGGTTTGTGCACTTTAGGTAGTCCATAGAATCTGAGGGTGTTGTTGCTTTCAGGTTTCATTCTCTGTAGGTCAAACCTGATTATCTGTCCTTTTTTTTTTTTGCAGGTTTCTCAGTGTGTTGTTTATCCTATTGGTGAGCTGCGGGGTGGGGTCAAACTCCACGCAATTTCATCCACAGATGCCTCAGGGAAAGACAACGGAACGAGGACATGCCGCAACCCAAAGGACTAGCCACACTACCATACATCAAGAACATTTCTGAACTGACAGCCAGACTACTGCGACCACAAGGACTCATAACGGCACATAAACCAACAGCCACCCTCAGACAACAACTCACCAGGACGAAGGACCCGATACCCAACATGAGCAAAACCAATGTAGTGTACAAAAACCCATGCAAAGACTGCACAAAACACTACATAGGACAAACAGGAAGACAGCTAACAATCTGTATCCATGAACACCAACTGGCCACGAAACGACACGACCAGCTATCCTTAGTAGCCGCACACGCAGATGACCAGCAACGTGAGTTCGACTGGGACAACACTACTATATTAGGACAAGCCAAACAGAGAACAGCCAGGGAATTCCTAGAGGCATGGCACTCATCCACAGTTTCAATCAATAAGCACATCGACCTGGACCCAATATACCGGCCACTACAGCGGACAGCTGGAACTGACAACCGGAAGCGGCAGGGACAGACCACTATAAATGCCGGAGGAAACATCACAGAAGCGCTTCACAGGAGGCTCCCTGAGGATGTCACCTAGACAGGGGACGAAACGTCTGCAACACAAATTCCCAGCTCGGCGAACAGAACCACAACAAGGAGCACCCGAGCTACAAATCTTCTCCCAAACTTTGAACCCTTGAGACTCTACAAAGCTCCGTCATGAACAACAAGCCACCATCTCTCTATTTCCTTTGCCTTCTTCAGTGTCTGCAACTCTCGCTCCATTAACGTTCTTTAGTCACTGCAGGTCTGCCGAGCTCCCCAGATAACCTGTTTCATCCCCTACAGCTCCCTCAATCACTGTAACACCCTCTGCTCTGTCTAATCCTCCTCTTTCCCACTGTCTTCCAGGCACAACGGCGATCCTGTAAGAGAGCAGTGCGGAATGGGATGTTATAAATCTCAGCTGAGGCTTGATGCCGACCATTACCTGGGAGTCACAAGGGGAGAGACCCGAGCGAGTGCAGCACAGAGCGGGAGAATATAAATCAGCAGCGAGGGTCAAGGCCGACTGGGACCTGGATTTGGATAAAAAGCAGAGCAGGAGGCTCGAAATCCGCACCGAGTCACAGAGGGAGTGACCGTGTGAGGGAGCAACTTGGAGCAGGAGCTTGAGACTGACTCACACCTGGGAGAATATAAATCAGCACCGAGGATCGAGGCCTAGTTGTACCTGGGAGTCACAGAGACGGTGACCCTGTGAGGGAGCAGACTGGAGTGAGAGCTGGACGATTACACGTCCGAGGAGACACATCACTGTGTGTGCACGTGTCCCTCCATTGTTCTGTGTTTGTGTGTGTGTATTTATGCGTGTGTGTCCCCTTCCCTCGCTGTGTGTGAGCATGTCCCTCCTTCACTGTCTGTGTGTGTGTGTGTGTGTGTGTGTGCGTATGTCTGCGTGTTTCCCTCCCTCACTGTGTGTGTCTGTCCCCTCAGTGTGTGTGTGCGTGTGTGTGTGTGTGTGTGCGTGTGTAAGTGTGTGTGTCCTCTAGCTTTCTGAGCACATGTCCCACCCTTGCATGTGTGTGCGTGTCTCAACCTCGCTGTGTATGTGTGTGTGTCCCTCTTGCTGTGAGTGTGTGTGCGCCCCTCTTGCAGTGTGTGAGTGTGTCCTCCCCTCTCTCTGTATGCGTATCACTCACTCACTGTGTGTCTGTGTGTCCCTCCCTCGCTGTGAGAGTATGTGTGTGTGCGTGTCCCTCTCTCACTGTGTGCGCGTCGCTCTTGCTGTGTGTGTCCCTCATGCTGTGTGTGTGTGTGTCCCTCCCTCGCTGTGTGTGTGTGTGTCCCTCCCTCGCTGTGTGTGTGTGTGTCCCCCTCCCTCGCTGTGTGTGTGTGTGTCCCCCTCCCTCGCTGTGTGTGTGTGTGTCCCCCTCCCTCGCTGTGTGTGTGTGTGTCCCCCTCCCTCGCTGTGTGTGTGTGTGTCCCCCTCCCTCGCTGTGTGTGTGTGTGTCCCCCTCCCTCGCTGTGTGTGTGTGTGTCCCCCTCCCTCGGTGTGTGTGTCCCCCTCCCTCGCTGTGTGTGTGTGTGTCCCCCTCCCTCGCTGTGTGTGTGTGTGTCCCCCTCCCTCGCTGTGTGTGTGTGTCCCCCTCCCTCGCTGTGTGTGTGTGTGTGTCCCCCTCCCTCGCTGTGTGTGTGTGTGTCCCCCTCCCTCGCTGTGTGTGTGTGTGTCCCCCTCCCTCGCTGTGTGTGTGTGTGTCCCCCTCCCTCGCTGTGTGTGTGTGTGTGTCCCCCTCCCTTGCTGTGTGTGTGTGTGTCCCTCCCTCGCTGTGTGTGTGTGTGTCCCCCTCCCTCGCTGTGTGTGTGTGTGTGTGTGTGTCCCCCTCCCTCGCTGTGTGTGTGTGTGTGTCCCTCCCTCGCTGTGTGTGTGTGTGTCCCCCTCCCTCGCTGTGTGTGTGTGTGTCCCCCTCCCTCGCTGTGTGTGTGTGTGTCCCTCCCTCGCTGTGTGTGTGTGTGTCCCTCCCTCGCTGTGTGTGTGTCCCCCTCCCTCGCTGTGTGTGTGTGTCCCCCTCCCTCGCTGTGTGTGTGTGTCCCCCTCCCTCGCTGTGTGTGTGTGTCCCCCTCCCTCGCTGTGTGTGTGTGTCCCCCTCCCTCGCTGTGTGTGTGTGTGTCCCTCCCTCGCTGTGTGTGTGTGTGTCCCTCCCTCGCTGTGTGTGTGTCCCCCTCCCTCGCTGTGTGTGTGTGTGTGTGTGTCCCTCCCTCGCTGTGTGTGTGTGTGTCCCTCCCTCACTGTGTGTGTGTGTGTCCCCCTCCCTCGCTGTGTGTGTGTGTGTGTCCCCCTCCCTCGCTGTGTGTGTGTGTGTGTCCCCCTCCCTCGCTGTGTGTGTGTGTGTGTCCCCCTCCCTCGCTGTGTGTGTGTGTGTCCCCCTCCCTCGCTGTGTGTGTGTGTCCCCCTCCCTCGCTGTGTGTGTGTCCCACTCCCTCGCTGTGTGTGTGTGTCCCCCTCCCTCGCTGTGTGTGTGTGTCCCCCTCCCTCGCTGTGTGTGTGTGTGTCCCTCCCTCGCTGTGTGTGTGTGTGTCCCTCCCTCGCTGTGTGTGTGTGTGTGTGTGTGTGTCCCTCCCTCGCTGTGTGTGTGTGTGTGTCCCTCCCTCGCTGTGTGTGTGTGTGTCCCCCTCCCTCGCTGTGTGTGTGTGTCCCCCTCCCTCGCTGTGTGTGTGTGTGTGTGTCCCTCCCTCGCTGTGTGTGTGTGTGTCCCCCTCCCTCGCTGTGTGTGTGTGTCCCCCTCCCTCGCTGTGTGTGTGTGTGTCCCCCTCCCTCGCTGTGTGTGTGTGTCCCCCTCCCTCGCTGTGTGTGTGTGTGTGTCCCTCCCTCGCTGTGTGTGTGTGTGTGTCCCTCCCTCGCTGTGTGTGTGTGTGTGTCCCTCCCTCGCTGTGTGTGTGTGTGTCCCCCTCCCTCGCTGTGTGTGTGTGTGTGTCCCTCCCTCGCTCTGTGTGTGTGTGTGTGTCCCTCCCTCGCTGTGTGTGTGTGTGTGTGTCCCTCCCTCGCTGTGTGTGTGTGTGTGTCCCTCCCTCGCTGTGTGTGTGTGTGTCCCCCTCCCTCGCTGTGTGTGTGTGTGTGTCCCCCTCCCTCGCTGTGTGTGTGTGTCCCCCTCCCTCGCTGTGTGTGTGTGTCCCCCTCCCTCGCTGTGTGTGTGTGTCCCCCTCCCTCGCTGTGTGTGTGTGTGTCCCCCTCCCTCGCTGTGTGTGTGTGTGTCCCCCTCCCTCGCTGTGTGTGTGTGTGTCCCTCCCTCGCTGTGTGTGTGTGTCCCCCTCCCTCGCTGTGTGTGTGTGTCCCCCTCCCTCGCTGTGTGTGTGTGTCCCCCTCCCTCGCTGTGTGTGTGTGTGTGTCCCTCCCTCGCTGTGTGTGTGTGTGTGTCCCTCCCTCGCTGTGTGTGTGTGTGTGTCCCTCCCTCGCTGTGTGTGTGTGTCCCTCCCTCGCTGTGTGTGTGTGTGTGTGTGTCCCCCTCCCTCGCTGTGTGTGTGTGTGTGTCCCTCCCTCGCTGTGTGTGTGTGTGTGTCCCCCTCCCTCGCTGTGTGTGTCCCCCTCCCTCGCTGTGTGTGTGTGTGTGTCCCTCCCTCGCTGTGTGTGTGTGTGTGTCCCTCCCTCGCTGTGTGTGTGTGTGTGTCCCTCCCTCGCTGTGTGTGTGTGTCCCTCCCTCGCTGTGTGTGTGTGTGTGTGTGTCCCTCCCTCGCTGTGTGTGTGTGTGTGTCCCTCCCTCGCTGTGTGTGTGTGTGTGTCCCTCCCTCGCTGTGTGTGTGTGTGTGTCCCCCTCCCTCGCTGTGTGTGTGTGTCCCCCTCCCTCGCTGTGTGTGTGTGTCCCCCTCCCTCGCTGGGTGTGCGAATGTCCCTCTCTTGCTCTGTGTGTGTTTTTGTGTTTGTGAATGTCCCTCCCTCACTGTGTGTGCATGTCCCTTCCTAGCTCTGTGTTCGTGTCCCTCTCTCGCTGTGTGTGTCTGTAATTGTGCGCATGCGTGTGTCCCTCCCTCGCTGTGTGTGCGTGTCCCCCTCTAGCTGTGAGTATGTGTGTCCCTGTTGCAGTGTATGTGAGTGTCCTTTCCTTGCTGTGTGTGTGTATGAGTATGTGTGTCCCTCCCTCGCTGTGTGCCTGCGTGTATCCCCTTAACTGTGTGTATGCGTGCATGTCCCTCCCTCGCGTTGTGTGTGTGTGTGTGTGTGTGTGTGTGTGTCCCCCTTGCTCTTTGTGTATATCCCCCTCAGTGTGTGTGCTAATCTCCCCTTGCTGTGTGACTGCATGATCCCCTTGCTGTGTGTGCATGTGTCCCTCCCTCGCCGTGTCTGTGCGTGTCACCTCTCGCTGTGTGTGTTTATGTATGTCGCTCCCTCGCTGTGTGTGTGTGCATGTCCCTCCCACGGTGTGTGTGTGTGCATGTCCTTCCCTCGCTGTGCGTGTGCGTGTCCCTACCTCGCTGTGTGTCTCAGCAAGCCTCTAGCTCACTGTCTGTGTCCCTCGCTCGCTGAGTGTGTGTGTGTGTGTGTGTATACATGTCACACCGTCACAGTATATGTTTGTGTGTTGCCCCTTCGCAGTGTGTCCCTCACTCGCTGTTTGTGTGTCACTCCCTCGCGTTGTGTGCGCGTGTCCCTCCCTCACTCTGTGCGTTTCCCTCCCTCGCTGTGTGTGTGCGTGCCCCTCCCTCGCTGTGTGTGTGCGTGCCCCTCCCTCGCTGTGTGTGTGCGTGCCCCTCCCTCGCTGTGTGTGTGCGTGTCCCTCCTCGCTGTGTCTGTGTGTGTGTCCTTCCCTCACTGTGTCTGTGTGTGTCCCTCCCTCGCTCTGTGTGTATGTGTGTGTCTCTCCCTCGCTGTGTGCGGTCCCACCCTCGCTGTCTGTGTGTGTGTGTGTGTGTGCCTCCCTTGCTGTGTATGCGTGTGTCCCTCCCTCGCTGTGTGTGTGTGCGTGTCCCTCGCTGTGTATGTGTCAGTTCCCCCCCGAATGTGTGTGTGTGTCCCTCTTGATGTGCATGTGTGAGTACATGTCCACGTTTGCTGTGTGTGCGTGTCCCTCCCACGCTGTGTGTGCATGTCCTTCTCCCCCTTGCTGTGTGTGTGTGTGTGCACGCGCGCGCATGTCCCTCCCTCGCTGTGTGCGTGTGTACCCCTCTTGCTGTGAGTATGTGTCCCTCTTGATGTGTATGTGAGTGTCACTCCCTCACGGTGTGTCTATTTGTCCCTCCCTCGTTGTGTCTGCGTGTATCCCCTTAACTGTGTGTATTTGTGCGTGTCCCTCCCTCGCTTTTTGTGTGTGTCCCACTTGCTGTGTGTGCGCGTGTCACTCCCTTGCTGTGTCTGTGCGTGTCCCCTCTCCCTGTATGTGCGTGCTTCCTGTCAGTTTCTGTGCACATGCCCTGCCCCTCACCGTGTGTGCTTGTCCCTCCTTCCCTGTGTGTGTGTGTGTGTCCCTCGCTTGCTGTGTGTGTGTCCCTCGCTTGCTGTGTGTGTGTCCCTCGCTTGCTGTGTGTGTGTCCCTCGCTTGCTGTGTGTGTGTCCCTCGCTCACTGTGTGTGTGTCCCTCGCTCGCTCTGTGTGTGTGTGTGTCCCTCGCTCGCTCTGTGTGTGTGTGTGTCCCTCGCTCGCTCTGTGTGTGTGTGTGTGTGTGTCCCTCGCTTGCTGTGTGTGTGTCCCTCGCTCGCTCTGTGTGTGTGTGTCCCTCGCTCGCTCTGTGTGTGTGTGTGTGTGTGTGTGTGTCCCTCGCTCGCTCTGTGTGTGTGTGTGTCCCTCTCTCGCTCTGTGTGTGTGTGTGTGTGTCCCTCCCTCGCTCTGTGTGTGTGTGTGTCCCTCCCTCGCTCTGTGTGTGTGTGTGTCCCTCCCTCGCTCTGCGTGTGTGTGTGTGTGTGTCCCTCCCTCGCTCTGTGTGTGTGTGTGTCCCTCCTTCGCTCTGTGTGTGTGTGTGTCCCTCCCTCGCTCTGTGTGTGTGTGTGTCCCTCCCTCGCTGTGTGTGTGTGTGTGTGTCCCTCCCTCGCTGTGTGTGTGTGTGTGTGTCCCTCCCTCGCTGTGTGGGTGTGTGTGTCCCTCCCTCGCTGTGTGGGTGTGTGTCCTCACTGTGTGGGTGTGTGTGTGTCCCTCCCTTGGTGTGTGTGTCCCTCCCTTGGTGTGTGTGTGTGAGTTTCCCCCCTTGCTGTGTGTGTGTGTTTCCCTCTTAGTGTGCGTGTGTGTGCTTGGACCTCCCTCGTTGTGTGAGCATGTGCCTCCCCCGTCGCTGTGTGTGCGCGTGTCCTTTTCTTGCTCTCTGTGTGTGTTTGTGTGTCTCCCTCCCTCACTGTGCATGCATGTCCCTCCCTGGCTGTGTGTGTGCGTGTCCCCCTCTCGCTGTGTGTGTCTGTGTTTGTGTGCTTCCTCATGCGCGTGTTGCTCCCCCGCTGTGTGTACATGTCCCTCTCTCACTGTGTGTGTGCGTGTCCCTCCCTCCCTCGCTGTGTGTGTGTGTCCCTCTCTCGCTGTGTGTGCGTGTCCCTCTCTCACTGTGTGTGTGTGTGTCCCTCCCTCCCTCGCGGTGTGTGCGTGTCCCTCTCTCACTATGTGTGTCTGTTTGTGTGCTTCCTCATGCACGTGTCACTCCCTCGCTGTCTGTGTATGTGTGTCCCTCCCTCACTCTGTGTGTGTGTGTGCGCGCACGCGTGTCCCTCTTGCTGTGACTGTGTGTGCCTGGCCCTTCCTCACTGTGTGTGCATGTGTCGCCTTCTTGCTGTATGTGCATGTGTGTTCGTGTGTGTAGTCCCACCCTCGCTGTCTGTGTGTGCGCGTGTCCCTCCCTCACTGTGTATGTATGAATTTCCCCCCTTGCTCTGTGTGTGTGTGTGTGTGTGTGTGTGTGTGTGTCCCTCTTGCTGTGTTTGTGTGTGCCTGGCCCTTCCTCGCTGTGTGTGCATGTGTGTCCTCCTCGTTGTGTGTGCGCATGTCCCTCTCTTGCTCTGTGTGTGTGTGTGCATGTCTCCCCCTGGCTGTGTGTGACCCCTCTCACTGTGTGTGTCTGTGTTTGTGTGCTTCCTCATGCGCGTGTCACTCCCTCACTATGTGCGCGTGTCCCTCCCTCGCTGTCGGTGTGTGTGTCCCCCTCCCTCGCTCTGTGTGTGCATGTGTGTCCCTCCCTCGCTGTGTATGTGTGAATTGCCCCCTTGCTGTGTGTGTGTGTGTGTGTGTCCTGCTGTGCATGTGTGTGTGTGTGGCCCTCCCTCGCTGTGTGTGCATGTGTCTCCTCTTCACTGTGTGTGCGCGTGCCCCCCTCTTGCTGTGTGTGTGTGTCTGTGTTTGTGTGTGTCCATGTCCCTCACTGGCTGTGTGTGTGCGTCTGTAATTTTGTGCTTGCGCATGTGCGTGTTCTTCCCTCGCTGTGTGTACGTGTCCCTCTTGCAGTGTATGTGAGTGTCCTTCCCTTGCACTGTGTGTGTGTGTGTGTGTGTGTGTGTGTGTGTTACTCTTGCTGTGTGTGTGTGTGGCCCTCTCTCGCTGTGTGTGCTTGTGTCTCCCCCTCGCTGTTTGTGCGCGTGTCCCACTCTTGCTGTGTGTGTGTTTGTTTGCGTGTGTCCATGTCCCTTGCTGGCTATGTGTGTGCGTGTCCATCTCTCGCTATGTGTGTGTGTCCCCTCTTGCTGTGAGTATGTTTGACCCTTTTACAGTGTATGTTAGTGTCCTTCCATCGCTGCGTGTGTGTCTGTATGCGTGTCACTCCCACAGTGTGTGTGTGTCCCTCCCTTGCTGTGTGTCTGTGTGTATGTCCCTCCCTCACTTCGTGTGTGTGTGTTCCCCTCGCTGTGTGTGCGTGTGTCCCTTCCTCACTGTGTAAGTCCCTCCCTCGATTTGCGTGTGTGTCCCTCCCTCGCTGTGTGTCTGCGTATATCCCCCTCACTGTGTATGCATGTCCCTCCCTCGCTGTGTGTCTGCAGGTATCTCCCTCGCTGTGTGTGTGTGTGTGTGTGTGTCCCTCCCTCGCTGTGTGTGTGTGTGTGTGTCCCTCCCTCGCTGTGTGTGTGTGTGTGTGTCCCTCCCTCGCTGTGTGTGTGTGTCCCTCCCTCGCTGTGTGTGTGTGTCCCTCCCTCGCTGTGTGTGCGTGTCCCTCCCTCGCTGTGTGTGCGTGTCCCTCCCTCGCTGTGTGTGCGTGTCCCTCCCTCGCTGTGTGTGCGTGTCCCTCCCTCGCTGTGTGTGCGTGTCCCTCCCTCGCTGTGTGTGTCTGTGTGTCCTTCCCTCACTGTCTGTGTGTGTGTCCCTTCCTCGCTCTGTGTGTGTGTGTCCCTCCTTCGCTCTGTGCGTGTGTCCCTCCTTCGCTGTGTGTGCGCGTGTCCCTCCCTCGCTGTGTGTGCGCGTGTCCCTCCCTCGCTGTGAGTGCGCGTGTCCCTCCCTCGCTGTGAGTGCGCGTGTCCCTCCCTCGCTGTGTGTGCGCGTGTCCCTCCCTCACTGTGTGTGCGCGTGTCCCTCCCTCGCTGTGTGTGCGCGTGTCCCTCCCTCGCTGTGTGTGCGCGTGTCCCTTCCTCACTGTGTAAGTCCCTCCCTCGATTTGCGTGTGTGTCCCTCCCTCGCTGTGTGTCTGCGTATATCCCCCTCACTGTGTATGCATGTCCCTCCCTCGCTGTGTGTCTGCAGGTATCTCCCTCGCTGTGTGTGTGTGTGTGTGTGTGTCCCTCCCTCGCTGTGTGTGTGTGTCCCTCCCTCGCTGTGTGTGTGTGTCCCTCCCTCGCTGTGTGTGCGTGTCCCTCCCTCGCTGTGTGTGTGTGTGTCCCTCCCTCGCTGTGTGTGTGTGTCCCTCCCTCGCTGTGTGTGTGTGTCCCTCCCTCGCTGTGTGTGTGTGTCCCTCCCTCGCTGTGTGTGTGTGTCCCTCCCTCGCTGTGTGTGTGTCCCTCCCTCGCTGTGTGTGTGTGTCCCTCCCTCGCTGTGTGTGTGTGTCCCTCCCTCGCTGTGTGTGTGTGTCCCTCCCTCGCTGTGTGTGTGTGTCCCTCCCTCGCTGTGTGTGTGTGTCCCTCCCTCGCTGTGTGTGTGTGTCCCTCCCTCGCTGTGTGTGTGTGTGTCCCTCCCTCGCTGTGTGTGTGTGTGTCCCTCCCTTGCTGTGTGTGTGTGTCCCTCCCTCGCTGTGTGTGCGTGTCCCTCCCTCGCTGTGTGTGCGTGTCCCTCCCTCGCTGTGTGTGCGTGTCCCTCCCTCGCTGTGTGTGCGTGTCCCTCCCTCGCTGTGTGTGCGTGTCCCTCCCTCACTGTGTGTGCGTGTCCCTCCCTCGCTGTGCGTGTGCATGTCCCTCCCTTGCTGCATGTCTCAGCAAGTCCCTTGCTCGCTGTGTGTCTCTCACTCGCTGTGTGTGCGTGTCCCTCCCTCTCTGTGTGTGTGAGTGTCCCTCCCTCGCTGTGCATGTGTGCATGTACCTCCCTTGCTCTGTGTTTATGTGTGTGTATGTATGTGTGCATGTCACTCCCTCGCTTTGCGTGTGTGTCCATCTCTTGTGTGTGTGTGTGACCAGCTTGCTGCGTGCACGTGTCCCACCCTTGCCGTGTCTGTGTGTGTCCTCTCTCGCTGTGTGTGTGCCTCCTCTCAATTTCTGTGCATATGCCCTCCCCCTCGACATGTGTGTGCTTGTCCCTCCTTCGCGGTGTGTGTGTGTCCCTCCCTTGCAGTGTATGTGCGTGTTCCTCCCTCACTTGCTCTGTGTGTGTATGTGTGTGCGTGTCCCTCCATTGCACTTTGTGTATATCCTCCTCACTGTGTGTGCGCTTCTCCCCTCGCTGTGTGAGTGCTTGTCCCCCCTTGCTGTGTGTGCGTGTGTCCCTCCCTCGCCGTATCTGTGCGTGTTCCCTCTCGCTGTGTGTGCGTGTCCCCTGTCAACTCCTGTACACATGCCCTCCCCCTCGCCGTGTGTGTGCTTGTCCCTCCTTCCCTGTGTGTGTCCCTCCCTCGCTGTGTGTGCGTGTCCCTCCCATGCTGTGTGTGTCTGTGTGTCCTTCCCTCACTGTGTGTGCAAATCCTTCCCTCGCTGTCTGTGTGTGTGTCCCTTCGCTGCGTGCCTCTCCCTTGCTGTGTGTGTGTGTCCCTTCCTCGCTGTGCGTGTGTGTGTCCCTTCCTCGCTGTGCGTGTGTGTGTCCCTCCTTCGCTCTGTGTGTGTGTGTCCCTCCTTCGCTCTGTGTGTGTGTGTCCCTCCTTCGCTGTGTGTGTGTGTGTCCCTCCTTCGCTGTGTGTGTGTGTCCCTCCCTCGCTGTGTGTGTGTGTGTCCCTCCCTCGCTGTGTGTGTGTGTGTCCCTCCTTCGCTGTGTGTGTGTGTCCCTCCCTCGCTGTGTGTGTGTGTGTGTCCCTCCCTCGCTGTGTGTGTGTGTGTCCCTCCCTCGCTGTGTGTGTGTGTGTCCCTCCCTCGCTGTGTGTGTGTGTGTCCCTCCCTCGCTGTGTGTGTGTGTGTCCCTCCCTCGCTGTGTGTGTGTCCGTGTCCCTCCCTCGCTGTGTGTGTCCGTGTCCCTCCCTCGCTGTGTGTGTCCGTGTCCCTCCCTCGCTGTGTGTGTCCATGCTCCCTCCCTCGCTGCGCGTCTCAGCGTGTCCCTCCCTCGCTGTGTGTGTGTCCCTCCCTCGCTGTGTGTGTGGTCCTCGCTCTCTGTGTATGTGCGCGTGCATGTCCTTCCCTCGCTGTGTCTGTGTGTGTCCCTCCCTCGTTGCGTGTGTGTCCCTCCCTCGTTGCGTGTGTGTCCCTCCCTCGTTGCGTGTGTGTCCCTCCCTCCCTCGCTGTCTGTGTGTGTGTCCCTCCCTCCCTCGCTGTCTGTGTGTGTGTCCCTCCCTCGCTGTCTGTGTGTGTGTGTGTGTGTGTCCCTCCCTCGCTGTGTGTGTGTGTGTCCCTCCCTCGCTGTGTGTGTGTGTGTCCCTCCCTCGCTGTGTGTGTGTGTCCCTCCCTCGCTGTGTGTGTGTGTGTCCCTCCCTCGCTGTGTGTGTGTGTGTCCCTCCCTCGCTGTGTGTGTGTGTGTCCCTCCCTCGCTGTGTGTGTCCGTGTCCCTCCCTCGCTGTGTGTGTCCGTGTCCCTCCCTCGCTGTGTGTGTGTGTGTGTGTGTGTGTGTGTGTACCTCCCTCGCTGTGTGTGCGTGTGTCCCTCCCTCGCTGTGTGTGTGTGTGCGTCCCTCCCTTGCTGTGTGTGTGTGTGTGTTTCCCTCTTGGTGTGCGTGTGTGTGCTTGGCCCTCCCTCGTTGTGTGAGCATGTGTCTCCCCCCTCGCTGTGTGTGCGCGTGTCCCTTTCTTGCTCTCTGTGTGTGTTTGTGTGTTGTCCCTCTCTCGCTGTGTGTGTGTGTCCCTCTCTCGCTGTGTGTGCGTGTCCCTCTCTCATTGTGTGTGTGTCCCTCCCTCCCTCGCGGTGTGTGCGTGTCCCTCTCTCACTGTGTGTGTCTGTTTGTGTGCTTCCTCATGCACGTGTCACTCCCTCGCTGTCTGTGTATGTGTGTCTCTCCCTCACTCTGTGTGTGTGTGTGCGCGCACGCGTGTCCCTCTTGCTGTGACTGTGTGTGCGTGGCCCTTCCTCACTGTGTGTGCATGTGTCGCCTTCTCGCTGTATGTGCATGTGTGTGCGTGTGTGTAGTCCCACCCTCGCTGTCTGTGTGTGTGCGTGTCCCTCCCTCACTGTATATGTGTGATCTTCCCCCCTTGGTGTGTGTGTGTGTGTGTGTGTGTGTGTCCCTCTTGCTGTGTTTGTGTGTGCCTGGCCCTTCCTCGCTGTCGGTGTGTGTGTATCCCTCCCTCGCTCTGTGTGTGCATGTGTGTCCCTCCCTCGCTCTCTGTGCATGTGTCTCCTCCTCACTGTGTGTGCACGTGTCCCTCTCTTGCTGTGTGTGTGTCTGTGTTTGTGTGTGTCCATGTCCCTCACTGGCTGTGTGTGTGCGTGCCCTTTTCTCACTGTGTGTCTGTAATTTTGTGCTTGCGCATGTGCGTGTTCTTCCCTCGCTTTGTGTACGTGTCCCTCTTGCAGTGTATGTGAGTGTCCTTCCCTTGCAGTGTGTGTGTGTGTGTGTGTGTGTGTGTGTGTGTGTGTGTGTGTGTGTGTGTCTGTGTGTCCCTCCCTGGCTATGTGTCTGTGCTTGAGCATGCGCGTGTCCATCTCTCGCTGTGTGTGCATGTCCCCTCTTGCTGTGAGTATGTTTGACCCTTTTACAATGTATGTTAGTGTCCTTCCATCGCTGCGTGTGTGTCTGTATGCGTGTCACTCCCACAGTGTGTGTGTGTCCCTCCCTTGATGTGTGTCTGTGTGTATGTCCCTCCCTCGCTGTGTGAGTGCGTGTTCTCCTCGCTGTGTGTGCGTGTGTCCCTTCCTCGCTGTGTAAGTCCCTCCCTTGATTTGCATGTGTGTCCCTCCCTCGCTGTGTGTCTGCGTGTATCCCCTCACTGTGTGTGTGTGTGCATGTCCCTCCCTCGCTGTGTGTCTGCGGGTATCCCCCTCACTGTGTGTGTGTTCATGTCCTTCCCTTGCTGTGTGTCTGCGTGTATCCCCCTTACTGTGTGTGTGCGTGTCCTTCCCTCGCTGTGTGTCTGCGTGTATCCCCCTCACTGTGTGTGTGTGTGCATGTCCTTCCCTCGCTGTGTGTCTGCGGGTATCTCCCGCACTGTGTGTGTGTGTGTGTGTGTGTGTGTGTGTGTGTGTGTGTGTGTGTGTGTGTGTGTGTGTGTGTGTGTGTGTGTGTGTGTTTGCGTGCATGTCCTTCCCTCGCTGTGTGTCTGCGTGTATCCCCCTTACTGTGTGTGTGTTCATGCCCTTCCGTCACTGTGTGTCTGCGTGTATCCCCCTCACTCTGTGTGTGTTCATGTCCTTCCCTTGCTGTGTGTCTGCGTGTCTGCGTGTATCCCCCTTACTGTGTGTGTGCGTGTCCTTCCCTCGCTGTGTGTCTGCGTGTATCCCCCTCACTGTGTGTGTGAGTTCATGTCCTTCCCTCGCTGTGTGTCTGTGTGTATCCCCCTCACTGTGTGTGTGTGTGTGCATGTCCCTCCCTCGCTGTGTGTCTGCGTGTATCCCACTTACTGTGTGTGTGCATGTCCTTCCCTCACTGTGTGTCTGCGTGTATCCCCCTCACTGTGTGTGTGTGCGCATGTCCTTCCCTTGCTGTGTGTCGCCGTGTATCCCCCTCACTGTGTGTGTGTTCATGTCCTTCCCACGCTGTGTGTCTGCGTGTATCCCCCTCACTGTGTGTGTGTGTGTGCATGTCCCTCCCTCGCTGTGTGTCTGCGTGTATCCCCCTCACTCTGTGTGTGTTCATGTCCTTCCCTTGCTGTGTGTCTGCGTGTATCCCCCTTACTGTGTGTGTGCGTGTCCTTCCCTCGCTGTGTGTCTGCGTGTATCCCCCTCACTGTGTGTGTGTGTGCATGTCCTTCCCTTGCTGTGTGCCTGCGTGTATCCCCCTCACTGTGTGTGTGTGTACATGTCCTTCCCTCGCTGTGTGTCTGCGGGTATCTCCCGCACTGTGTGTGTGTGTGTGTGTGTGTGCATGTCCTTCCCTCGCTGTGTGTCTGCGTGTATCTCCCTCACTGTGTGTGTTTGCGTGTCGCTGCCTTGCTGTGTGTGTGTGCCCAAAATTTGCACCATCAGAGGATTGGCCATCATAAATTGACTGTAGTATTCAGGAATGTGTGGTTTAAGTAAGTTCACCACGAGAAATGCAGGGTTTAATGTACAGGTAGAGGCGTGGGTCTGGGTAGGATGCTCTTCAAAGGTTTGGAATGGACTGGTTGGGCCAAATGGCCTGGCTCCACACGATGGTGATTCTGTTCAGGTTATTGTCCAGCCCTGTCAACCATCCCCGTCTCTTACACCTGGCCTGATCCCCAATGTTCTCCTTAACACTGTGATCTTCTCCAGACTCTAAAACACTCCTTGCCGATATAACCTTCTCCAGTCCTTGCAAAGATCGATATGTCTGTCACCTCTTCCTGCTTTTAGAACCCTCCCTATAACTATTACCATTTGGTATAGCACTCCCAATCACTGTTCCCTCTTGAAACTCCCATAAACATTTGTATCTCTGAAAACTCATCTGGACTGTCTCAACTTTTTTTGACAGTTACGTGCTGAGACCTGCTCTATTTCAGTGAAGTAATTAACTCTTGGCAACACTGACTGTTATAATCTCCCTCCAGCCTTACAGCACTGAGGATCTGTAGAAGCTCTTTTCAACCCGACAGCCATCTCTGTGTCTGTAATCTCCTCCACCCCCCATAATACATTCTCTCTGAGCTCCTCTGTAGTCCACTAAACACTCCCTAACACTGTCTGTATCAGTGTAACCTTCTCCAAAAACACAACCTTCTCTATCTGTGTAAATCCCTACACCAGTCCCTGTCCCTCTCAGCTCCGCCTAACAATACAACCCTCCATGTCTGTGTATTCACCTTCAGTCCCTACTCCCCTCCCTATCTGTGTAACCTTCTCCATGCATTTTTGCTACAGTCTCTTCAACGGTCCCTGTCAGTGTAACCTCTTCCAGACCCGAAAGCCCCCCTCTCTTTAACTTCCTCAGGCCACATACCTCTCACTATCTGTAAGCTACTCCTGTCGGAGAACCCTCCCTCTGTGAACTGCTCCTACTCTTTAACTCTCCATCAGCTTCTGCAGCTCTTACAGCCCTCCCTATCTACCAAACCTCTTCCAGTCCCGAAACACCAACAGTCTGTGGAGACCCGACCATCATCCCTATCAGTGTAATCCTGTCAGGTCCCTGCAGTACTCCTGGTCTGTCGAACTCACTCCATGCCTGTGCCTCTCCCAATCCAGTCCCTACAAAACCCACTATCTATTTAACAGCCACCTGTCGCTATCACCCCCATGTCAATGTAAGTTCCTCCTGTGTCTCCACCATCTACCCATCTCCATAACCTTGTCCAGCTCTTACCCAACTATCTGTTTAAACGTTACCCTCCCCTACAACTTCCTCCTGTTTGTGCTATGCTCCCTTACCTGTGAAACTGTCTCTGACCAAAATTGCTATCCCAATCTCTGAAACAAAATCCAGATTCTACAACCTGCATAACCCCTAGAACCTAAGCCTTCCCTACATCTATTAACATCTCCAGTCACGACTACCCAGCATATCTCTGTTTGTTCTTCCAGTCGATACAAACATCTTTATCTCTGTAATCTGCTCAGCTCCCTAAAACACTCCCTGCGGTGATCCAGCCCTGTCCTACAATCATCCTTATCCCTGTAAGCTTCTCCATCCCTCCCAACATTCCCAACTCCATGAACTTCTGCAGGCCCTATAGCTGTCCACATTTCTGTAACCTCCTGTGGGTCTATGGTCCTTCTTCTCTGTGTAACCTTGTTCAGACCCCATACTCTCCAGTTTCCTGAATCCTCTTCCTGCATTGCAACCAAAACAACATGTTTATGTAATATCCACCAGTGCTTAAACCCTCCGCAACTCAGTAACAACTCGCAGTCCTAACAAAACAACTAAACTGTGAAACCTTTCATTTCACTACAATCCTCCCTCCCTCCCTCCTCAAATGCCTTCGTCACCATGAAACCTCACAATTACTGAAGCCACCTTTTGGCTCTGCAACCCTCCTAATGTCTACAAAATCCTCCTGTCCTGATATCCCTCTCTATCTCTGTAATCCCCACCACCCTCCAGTGCCCTTCTGGGGAACATGGCAGAGGAGGGAAGATTTGCAGAGTCCGGGCCATGTTACGGAGGTAGAATTCTGTGAATTACAGATTTGGTCGAATGTCTGTGGTGTGCAGAGTATTGGCGAGGGTTCTAAAGACAGGGTGTATGACTATTTGGGAAACCATAGTTACATTAGAGACAGTCAGCACGGGTTTGTGAGGGGTCAGGTCATGCCTCACAAACCTTATTGCATTCTTTGAGGATATGACAGAATACGTTGATGGCTCATTCAGAAATGAAGGATGATTTTGGTTACAGGGGAATCTGTCTGTCTGGATACAGGATTGGATACCCCAGAGTAGACAGAGGGTGGCAGCAGATGGAGAGTATTGAGCCTGGAGCTCAGTGACCAGTGGTTTTCTGTAACAGTCGGCTCTGGGACTCTGCTCTTTGTGATTTATTTTAAAAATAATGTGCATGTGGATGTTGGAGAGTGGGTTTGTAAGTTTGCCAATCACATGAAGGTTGGTGGCGTGGTGGGGAATGTGGAGGGCTGTTGTAGGTTGCAATGGAACATTGACAGGACGCAGAGCTGGCAGGACGTGACAGATGGAGTTCAATCTGGAAAAGAGTGAAGTGATTCATTCTGGAAGGTCGAATTTGAATACAGAATACAGGCTGAAAGGCAGAATACTTGGCAGTGTAGAGAAACAGAGATCATGGGGTCCGTGTCCATAGATCCCTCAAAATCACCACACACGTTCATAGGGTTGTTAAAAAGGCATATGTTGTGTTGGCTTTCCTTAGCAAGGGGATCGATTTTAAGAGCCGCGATGTTTTACTGCATCTTTATAGCGTCCTGGTGAGACCACACTTGGAATATTGTGTTCAGTTCTCGTCCCATCTTTACAGGAAGGATGTGCAAGTTTTAGAGAGTGTACACAGGAGATTTACCATGATGCTGCCTGGAATGGAGAGCATTTCTTATGAAGAAAGGTTGAGGGAGCAAAGGCTTTTCTCATTGGAGTGACGAAGGGGGCGGGGCAACTTGGTAGAGGTGAACAAGATGATAAGAGGCACAGAGTGAGTGAATAGTCAGAGACTTTTCCTCCTATGGCATAAATGGCTATTACAAGGGGGTGTAATTTTAAGGTGAATGGAGGATGGATCAGAGGGTAGAGAATGGTAGGTGGTTGGAATGCACTGCCAATGGTGGGAGTAAAATTAGACACATCCGGGACATTTACTAGACTCTTGGACAGACACATGGATAATAGTAAAATGAAGGGAATGTAGGTTAGTTTGATCTTACAGTTGGAATAAAGGTTTGCATGAAATGTCCGAAGGGTTTTGAGCGGAACTGTTCTGTGTGGTAAACTGGGTAATAAGCTCAGATCAGTGCAAAAAGAATATGGCATTCAGGAGGAGCTCGTGAACTGGATACAAAAGTTGCTTGATGGTAGGAGCCAGAGGGTGGTGGAAGACATGTTTTTCTGACTGCAGGCATGTGACCAGCGGTGTAGTGGGCCCACTGTTGTTTGCCATTTGGATAAATGGTTTGGATGGGAATATTGGTTTCCTGGTAAGTAAGGTTTTTGGGTGACACTGACATTGGTGGTAAAGTGGTTAGTGGAGAAAATTACATATGATACAACAGGATGAACAGTACTGCTGGGATAGTGGGCTGAAGAATAGCAGATGGAGTTTAATTAGATAAATGTGAAGTGTGCCATTTTGGTGAAACAAACCAGGGTGTTACTTGTACAGTTAATGTTCGGGCCCTGGGTAGTGTTGTCAGTCAGTGACCCAGTGACCCACGCACACAGTTCTTTGAAAGTGGTGTCACAGGTAGACAGGCTAGTGAAGCAGGTGTTTGGGATGGTTACCTTCATTGGGGAGAGCATTGAGAGTAAGAGTTGGGATGTCATGTTGTGGCTGTAAAAGACATTGGTGGGGCCACCATTAAAACATTGTTGATCAGTAGGAAGAACTCATCTAGTTCACTAACCTCCTTTCGGGAAGGACACCAAATATTCTAACCTGGTCTGGCTGACATGTGACTCCAGACCCACAGCAATATGGCTGACTCCGAGCTACCCTCTGGGTAATTACCAGTGTGGTCAAAAAATGTTAGTTCAGGCAGTAACACCCACATCCCATGAATAAATAAATAAAACTAAATATGTTCTTCCCTACCTCTGCAACCCCTCCAGCTGCAGCAATCCGTACTGGCTTTGTAACACCATTCAGACCCTGACCACTCTCTGTAACACTCTCACCACCTCCAGCACCTTCACCTCTCCCTGTTCCTAACGTGTCTATAAACCCTGACAATGATTCCCCTTCCCTCTGCCCTCCTCCTGGGAGCAGACCCATTCCAATACATTAACATTTACTCCTAAAGCACACTTTTCAGGATTTTAAGTACTTTTTGGTGATCTTCTCAGCCTTATAATCTAGCCTTTTGTCCTGAGTGAGGGATAAGTGGGAATTTCTTGCTGAGGTGTTTACTGTTTCAATGGAGTGTTCTTTTGTTGAGTGTTTTACACTGTTCCTTCAAATGGTTCCCACTTTTCATTTACAGACATATGTTTCAGTCTGTTTAGCCTGTTTACCTTGGTCAGTTCTCCTCTCAAACCCATGTAATTTGCATTTTTGTTTCTAGTTGTAGCTTGTCCTTTCTGTGATTCACTTTAAAACTTTATATTTCTTCAAAAACTGCACTTTATCACAATTTCCCAGAGGATCTCTCCAGGTGACATTACTCATTCACTAAGTTTCATCACACAACGGTCGCTCTGCGATAGTTATGTCCCTTGCCAGTTGCACAATGTGTTTTTCAAAGAAACACTGAAAAAAACATTCTCCGAACTCCTCTTCCAATATCACTGTTGACCGTGTGATTGTCCCAGATTATACAAATATTGAAGTTTTCCAAAATTGTCACCATGTGTTTGTCAAAACATTCCAATGAGTTCCTGTTTAATGCAGTGATGAGCAATGGAATGCTGTTCAGTGGTTAAAACTGTTCTGTTGCTTGTGTCCTTGGCAAGTAGTAGCCAGAATTTACATTCAGACTGACTCTACTTCATGATCTGATGCCAAATGCTTTCTCTGTAATGCCTTTGTTACCCATCATTGTTAGCGTTGCCCATTTTGCCTGAGTTTCTGCAAGGTTGTGAACCATTGAATATTTATGTCCATCTTTTGTTCACCCTGTAACCACATCTCTCTGGTGTCTAAATTTCTTCTATCTCTGTGTCAGAAATCCATCTGTCTTATTGATGAGACTTCGTCCATTCAAAAAAAACCCATAATTTACTCTTTCCCACAATTTCCTGTCACAAACCTATTCCCTGATGTACAGTTTTAGTTAATCGCTGTCCCATTCTGTTCCTTCTTGCTTGTCTTCAGTCACATTCCCATGCTGTTCCGATGCTCCACCTTTTCTCTTTGGATTTGGAAAGCTCCTTTCACCTGGACCCTGTCCCTGCATCCTCTCTGTCAGTTTAAAGCCCTGTCCTTAAACCAACTGACATGATTGGCCAGGACACTGGTCCCAGCACAGTTCCAGTGGGACCATCCTAATGGATTACTTTTTTATAAATCAGGTAGGGGATGTGGGTGTCTCTGGCTGACCAGCCTTTCTTGCCCATCCCTAGCTGCCCACGAGCTGAGTAGCTTGCTCGGCCATTTCAGAGGGCAATTGAAATGCAAACACTTTGCTGTGGGTATGTCATGAAGACCACGTGAGCATGATCAGATCTCGTTGTCGAAAGGGCAAGTGGGCTCAGTGATTAGCACTCCTGCCTCACAGCACCAGGGTTCCAGGTTCGATTCCAGCCGCGGGTGACTGTGTGGAGTTTGCATATTCTCCCCGTGTTTGCGTGAATTGCTTCCGGATGCTCCGGTTTCCTCCCACAGTCCAAAGACGCGCAGGTCAGGCGAATTGGCCATGCTAATTTGCTCATCATGTTAGGTGTATTAGGCTGAGGGAGATGGGTCTGAGTGGGTTACTCTTCGGAGTGTTGGCATGGACTGATTGGGCCGAAAGGCCTGTTTCCACACTGTATGGAATCTAATCTAAGGGATTGGGATTTTTGTACATCAGCAATGGTTTCATATTTGTTTATGGATTGTTAATTGCTATTTTTAAAATTATTGGTTTTAAATTCCACCATATCTTATGATGGGATTCAAACCTGCCTCCCCTGAACATTAGCTGAGGTTTTGGATAAATGCCCTAACAATAATGTTACAAGGCCATCACTTCACCTGCTCACTGGTTGCTCATCCCTGACCACTGATACGTGAAGCTAAACCCATTCTTCTAACATGACTGTGTGATCCTGAAGTCTTCCAGAACTCTGGTGATATCACTCAGTCTCCTTCTGTGTGGTATCCCTCACTGTGTGGGTCTAATTGCTGCCTCCCGCTCTTGCAGTTACTCCAGTTCCTGAGCCAACAGAATTCTCCACTCTCAAGATACACAACAGCTAGGCCAGGGATGGAGTTTGGAATTTTCCAGATCTCTGTGGGGCTTATTTCCATTCTCCATGTGTAACTCTCGCTGCATCAGTCTAATTTCCAATTCTGTCTATCTCTCTGTCTCCTCTAGGTACTCAGGAAGTTCTTGACCGAATAGATTTCCCAACTGCCGGACGTCTCATCCAACACCCCATTGAAGATGGTTGGTCAGCCAGAGAGACAAAGGGAAGGGGGTTCTTGAGCCTTCAATAAATCCTGCAGTGTGGTAAGATCACTCACAGTGCATAGAGCAGGGAGCAATGAGTGGGCTCCAAGAATCGGCTAACAAGACATGATATAGATACAGTGCTGGAGGGGAGCACAGTATAGGCACACCCCAGACTCAATCACCACATCTACTTTAACCTATGTTGCACTGCGACAGCATCGAGAGTTCAGAGTTATCAATCCAGGCCTGCGCTGTCTTCGTGACCATCAGGACAACAGAGGTTAAAGCAGGCCTCCTACGAGAGCTTGGGAATGCTGCCTGGGATCTTTCTGTTCTGTGTTCTCTCTCCAACACTGTACTAAGACTCACTACTCTGCAACACTGTACCTATGGCATGGCTTGTGCACCAGTGTCTTCAGTCATCTTTAACTCCTATAAGAGTAGTTGTCCCTGTAACCTACTCCATTCCCGATTAGTCCCTCCACATATTTGAGATGTACTGCACTCCAGATTACCATCCCTATCGCTGTAAATTGCTTCAGTGTCTACACCATGCCTTATTTCGGTACTGTAATCCTCTTTAACTGGATACAGAGTGATACAGCATGGAAACAGAACCTGTGGTCCAACTCCTCAATGCTGCCCATGTTACCTAAACTGAACGAGTCTCATTTGCCTGCGTTTGGCCCTTAGCTCTTCAAACCTTCTCGTCTCAATATACCTGCCCAAATGTCTTTTCCGTGTTGTAATTGTTCTTGTTTCTCCCATGTGCCTGAGGCAGTCTGTTCCATCTATGCACCATCCTGTGGAGATAATGTTCCCCCTCAGCTCCCTCTTTAAATCCTTGGTCTCTCACCTCCCGTTTATACCCTCTAGTTTTGGAATCACCTACCCTTGGATATTCACCATTCTTAGGCCCCGCATGGTTTTGTAAAACTTTATAAGGTCACCCCGTGGCCTCCTCTGCCCAAGGGAAATATTTAGGACAATGTTACAAATATACCTAATGTATGTAACAAAGTGCTGGCCAATGTTGGCAAATGTGCCAAATGTCGCTTTCCCCACCCTGTCCACCTGGTATGCCACTTCCAAGGAACAATGTAACTGCACCTCTTGCTCTCTCTCTGTTGGACAATACTGCCCAGAGCCCTTCCATTAACTGTATTAGTCGTCCATGGTTTGTCTTAACAAAATCCAACGGCTGAATTAAACTCCATCTTTCATTCCTTGGTCCACTGGCCCAGTTGGTCACGATCCCCTTTGATAACCGTATTTACTGCCCACTACACCATTCATTTGATCATCAACAAACGTTCGCACAATCACTCCTATATTTTGAACCAAATCGTTTATGTAGATGATGCACATCAGCGGACCCAGCCCTGATCCTTTCTTCAATAATGGAATAAAACCATATTCTTGTCATAGAGCCATACAGCATGGAAACTGACCCTTCAGTTGATACCCACTATAATCTAAAACTAAACTCTTCCCAGCTGTCTGAAGATGGTCCATATCACTCCAACCCTTCCCTATTCACCTGTTTATCCAAATATCTTTTAAATGTTGTAATTGTACCCACATCAACCCCTTTCTCAGGAAGTTCATTCCACACTCAAACCACCCTCTGTGTAATAAATTGCCCCATATCTTTTTTTGAACATCTCTCTCCTCTAACCTTAAAAATGTGACCCCGCCTCTTGAGACTCCCCCATCCTGGGGAAAAGGCAACTACCATGAAATCGACCTATATATCTCATTTTTTTTCATAAATCTTTATAGCATCATGTCTCAACCTCCAGGCTCCAGTGAAAAAAGACTCAGCCGACCCAGCCATTTTTCAGAACTCAAGCTTTCCATACCCAGCAATATCCTGGTAAATCTCTTCTGAATGCCCTGCAGCTTAATAATATTCTCCCTGTTAACTGGGTGACCAGAACTGGACAGAGTATTGCAGAACAGGCCTCACAAATGTCTCTTTCCTCATTCCTGAAGAAGGGCTTATGCCCGAAACGTCGATTCTCCTGTTCCCTGGATGCTGCCTGACCTGCTGCGCTGTTCCAGCAACACATTTTCAGCTCTGATCTCCAGCATCTGCAGACCTCACTTTCTCCTCACAAATGTCTGCGCAATCTCAACATGACGTCCCAAATCCTCCACTCAATGGACTGAGCAATAGTCAGGCATGCCAAGCACTGTCTTATCCATCCTGTGATTGCAAGCTTCAAGATTTATGTAGCTGAACCCAGAGGTCCCTCTGCTCTAAAAGACTAACCGAAGCCTTAACATTAATTGTATAAGCTCTACCCTTGTTTGTTGTACAAAATGCATTATCTCGTATTTATTCAGATTGAATTCCATCTCTACTTTTTCAGCCCATTCACTCACTTCATCAAGATCCCTTTGTAATCTCAGAAAACCTCCTTCACTGTCCATGATGCCACCCTCCAGCCTGCCAGCCCATCACACATGGCTGTCAGTAGTACACATACCTTTGCTAGGGGCTCCACAATTTCTTCCCTAACATCCCACAGTGTCCTGTGATACACTTAATCAGGTTCTGGGACTTGCCATAGCTTCGAGTTTTAAAACCTCCATCACCACCTCTTCTATAACATGCACTCTTTTCAAGTCATAGAGATATACAGCATAGAAACAGACCCTTCGGTCCTCAACTCGTCCAGGCTTACCAGAAGATCTAAATAAATCCCATTCCCTTTTCCAGCATTTGGCCCATATACGTCTACACCATAACTATTCAGATGCCCATCCAGACACCTTTTTAATGTTGTAATTGTATCAGTCTCCATTACTTTCTCTCTCAGCTCATTCCATACACACATCACCATGTGTGTAAAGAAGCTGTCCCTTCAGTCCCTCTGTAAACCATTCACCTCTAACCTTAAACCTATGCCCTCTAGTTTTGGACTCCCCAACTTCTGGGAAAAGACCTTGAATGCTTACCCAATCCATACCGCTCATGTTCATATAAACCTCTGTAAGGACATCCCTCAGTCTCCGATTCTCCAGTGACAGTAACCCCAGCTTATTCAGCAACAACCCGGGCAATATCTTGTTAATCTTTTCTGAGCCCTTTCAAGTTTCACAACATCCTTCCTGTAGCAGAGAGACTGGAATTGCAGAGAACTCCAATTGTGGTCTAATGTATTACTCTTGTTGCCTGAGTTCCCCAGTCTTTCTCCACAGTAAGTTCTGGAGTGAAAAAATTGTTTTGGATCTTAGCAAATATCCTGCAGTTCCACAGATCGATGGCCTCATTGATCTTTAATGGACACTATGTGTCCTGAGTTACTTGTGCACTCTTAATATACTGATACAATCACTTTTGGATTCCCCTTTCCTTCTCTGCTGAGGCTATTTCATTTAGCCTTTCTCCATTCCTGTTTTCTACTCAAAGTGTATTCCTACAGCCCCTGTATACCCTCAGGGATTCCCTTGATGCAGCTGACTATACCTGACATGTGCCCCCTTTTCCTTGACCAGACCCTCAATAGACAGCCAGTGTTTCCGAATGTTGTCAGCGCTGACCTGCACACAAACAGGAACATGCTGGTGGTGATCGATCAGTTTATCTCACTTTTAAAATATTCTCACTTGCCAAACTACCCTTTTCCTGTAAATAATTCCCTTCCCCAATCACATTTTGAAAGTTCCTGGCTAATACGATCAAGATTGGTCAGGCCCCATTTTATAACTTGAACCTGTGGACCAGGCCTGTCCTTTTCCAAAGCTATTATCAAACTACTACAACTGTGGTCACTTTGGCAAAATGCTTTCCCACTAACACCTCAGTTCCTTTCCCTACCTTAATTCCCAAGTGGAGGTCAGGTTTTGCCCCTTTCTCTTTTCAGGCCATTTACATATTGATTGGGAGTTTTCTGGAATAAAATTACCAATTTTCTCCCTTACAAACCCTGAACACTGGCTGTCCCAGTCGAGGTTTGGAAAGTTCAAAATCCGTACCATAACAGCCTTATTATTATGGTTGATATTTAAGATGTCCTGACATATTTGTTCCTCAGTCTGCCACAGATTATTCGGGGTCAGCAGTTGATCGTATCAAGATGATGACCCATTCTTATTTCTCAGTTCCACTAACATAGCTTCACTGGGCGATCCCACAGGAATATCCTCTCTAAGTACTGCTGTGATGATTCATGCAATCAAAACCCACCACCACACGTCCTCTCTTGCCTCCCCTTCCTGTAGCATCTCTACCTTGAAACAATGAGCTGCCAGCCCTGCCCCTCCCTCAGCTGTGTTTCTGTAATAACTATAATATCCCAGTCCCATGTTCCAATCCATGCCTTGAGTTAATCTTCCTTAGCTGTCAGGCCCCTTGCATTGAAATAAATGCAGTTTAATCATCAGTTTTCCTCCATTCCTTGCTATGTTCTTGCCTGCCTTGTCTGCTGAAATTGCTGTCTTTAACTCATGTACCAGCCTCAATCTTCTTTCTGGCCTATGTTTATTTAAGGTCCAACACCCTGCCAGACTAGGTTATATCCTCTCAAGCATCTCTCGCAATTCACCCCACCAGGATATGGGTCCCTCTCCCGCTCTCAGTTGAGGTGCCTTTCCCACCCTGTCTCCCTGTGCTGACACCTTCAGGGATCTATGGACTTGTCCACCAAGGTTCCTGTATTCCTCAGTACTCCGCAAGGTCCTACCATTCATTATGTCTGTCTTTCGCTTATCGTACCTCCCACAGAGTGTTACCTCACTTCGATCAGACCTAAACTTTGCTTAGATTATCATCCAATCGACATCAGACTGTAGCCTGAGACCATCCCCCTCACTGTGGACTACACCCTCACCTTTCATGTCATCCGCAAACCGACTAACGATACCTTCTGCTTTCACATCCGAGTTATTAATGTTCTATGGTTCCTGCACAGTTCCCTGTGGTACACCCGGTGGTGAAAGTATGCTATCCACCAATTTTGCATCCAATTTGCCAACTTGCCTTGTCATCCAGTCCTTTTGGACCAGCCTTCCATGTTGGATCTTGTTTAAGGACTTATTCGAGTCTATGTAAACCACATCATCTGCACTGCCCTCATCAATATACTTAAGCACCATTTCAAAAAAAACTGAACTGAATTCCTCAGACAGTATCTTCCTCTGCCAAATCCGTGATGACTAAACCGAGTTGATCCTTACCTTTAAGTGTCGGTTTATCCTCACAATTGTTTCCAATAATTTCCCTCCCCCTGCTGTCAGACTATCTGCTCTGTAGTTACCTGGCCTACCCCTGCTGCCCTTCTTGAACAAAGGAACCACATTAGCGATCCTCCAGTCATTCAGCATTTCACCTGTGGCCAGCAAAGTATTAAATATATCCACCAGGGCCCCAGCAGTCTCTGGGTAATTAGCATGGGGTCAAAGAATGCTGGTCTAGGCAGTGACACCCACATCCCATGAATGAATCAATAAAAATACATATGTCTCTCCCTACCTCTGCAAACCCCTCCAACTGCAGCAATTCATACTGGCTTTGTAACACCATTCAGGCCCTGGCCCCTCTCTGTAACACTCTCACCACCTCCAGCACCTTCACGTCTCCATGTTCGTATTGTGTCAATAAACCTTGACAACGATTTCCCTTCCCATTGCCCTCCTCCTGCTAGCAGACCCATTGCAATCCCTTTAAAACTTACTCTAAAACTCTCTCTTACTTCAGGATTTTAAGTACTTTATGGTGATCTTCTCAGGTGATGGAAATGTGTTGCTGGAAAAGCGCAGCAGGTCAGGCAGCATCTAGGGAACAGGAGAATCGACGTTTCGGGCATTAGCCCTACTTCAGGAAGCCCGGTGATCTTCTCAGCCTAATAATCTAATATGATCCATTTTGTCCTGAGTGAGGGACCGGTGGGGATTTCTTGCTGAGTTTTTGTCTGTTTCAGTGGAATGTCCTTTTGTTGAGTATTTTACACAGCTCCTTCAAATGTTTTCCACTGTTCATTTACAGGCACATATTTCAGTCTGTTCAGCCTGTTTATCTTGGTCAGTTCTCCATCAAGCTCATGTAATTGGCTATTTTTGTTTCTAGTTGTAGCTTGTCCTTTCTGTGTTTCACTTTAAAACTTTATAGTTCTTTAAACTGAACTTTATCACAATTTCCCAGAGGATCTCTCCAGGTGACATTACTCATTCACTAAGTTTTATCACACAACAGTCACTCTGAGACAGTTACGTCCCTCGCCAGTTGCACAATGTGTTATTCTAAGAAACACTGAAAAAAATTTTCTGAACTCCTCTTCCAATATCACAGTTGTCAGTGTGATTGTCCCAGACTTTGTGAATATTGACGTTTCACTAAATGTTCACCATGCCTTTATTAAAAATTCCAATGAATTCCTATTTATTGCAGTGATGAGCCATGAAATGCTGTTCGGTGCATAAAACTGTTCTGCTGCTTGTGTCTTTGGCAAGTAGTAGCCAGAATTTACATTCAGACTGACTCTACTCCATGATCTGATGCCAAATGGTTTCTCTGTAATGCCTTTCTTACCCATCATTGTTAGCGTTGCCCATTTTGCCTGAGTTTGCACAAGGTTGTGAACCATTGAATATTTATGTTCCACCTTTTGTTCGCCCTGTAACCACATCTCCCTGGTGTCTAAATCCCTTTTATCTCTGTGTCACAAATCCATCTACCTTGTTGCAGAGACTTTGTCCATTAATAAAAAAAGATAATTTATTCGTTCCCACAATTTCCTGTCACAAATGGATTTGCTGATCTACAGTTTTAGTTAAACTTTGTCCCATCCTGTTCCTTTCTGTTGTCTTCGGTCACATTCCCCGTGCTGCTCTGATGCTTCACGTTTTCTCTTTGGATTTGGAAAGCTCCTTTCACCTGAAGCCTGTCCCTGCATCCTCTCTGTCAGTTTAAAGCCCTGTCCATAAATCTACCAACGTGATTGGCCAGACATTGTTCCACTGGAACTGTGCTGGGACCAATCTGAATGGATTTTTTTAAAAATCAGGTATGGGATATGGGTGTCTCTGGCTGACCAGCCTTTATTGCCCATCCCTTGCTGCCTTGAGCTAAGCAGCTGGCTCGCCCATTTCACAGGGTAATTGAGAGGCAAACACTTTGCTGTGGGTATGTCGTGCAGACCACATGAGAGTGAACTGTTGTCTTTCTCTGAAGGTCAAGTGTTTGGATTTTTATCAATACTTATTTATGGATTGTTAATTCCAATTTTTAAAACATATATTCATTTAAAATTCCACATGGTTAGAAGTTAGAAAGAAGAAGGGGGTGGTCACTTTGTTGGGACTGTATTGTAGACTGTTGTAGACCCAACAGATACCAGAGGAGCAGATGTGTAGAGAGATTGCAGATAACTATAGGAATAATAGAGGGGTGCAGGCTGGAGATTTTAATATTCCCTGTACTGACTGGGCCACCTAGAGAATAAGAAGACCTGGATGGAGGGCAATTTTTCAAATGTGTCCAAGGAATGTTCCTAAATAAATATGCAGAGGGCCCTACTCTACTCAGGCAGGTGCAACACTGGACCTCCCCTCAGAAAACGAGGTCGGGCAAGTGAGTGAAGTGTCATTCAGAGAGCACTTTGGGTCCAGTGCCCATAACTGTCTTCGTTTTAATATACTTATGGAAAAAGATCAGCAGGTCCACAAATTGAAGAGGAAAACTGAAACAGGGCCAGGTTTGGGGCCATTCTGCAGGACCTGGCTAGCGTCAATGCCGTGAATTTAAAATTGCACAACGCCCAGTTATAATCCAACTCGCTTTGGAAGCGCTGGTCATCACTGTAAAGATGAAAGGCTTAAACTAAATTTGTTTGATATTATATTCCATGACATGCCATCCTGTACCTTAGGATTGTGCTCCACAACCACCTGATGAAGAAGCAGTGCTCTGACAGCTAGTGCTTTCAAATAAACCGGTTGGACTGGAACTGAGGGTCGGGTGATTTTTAACTTTGTCCACCCCCAATCCGACACCGGCACCTCCATATTATGATTCTAATCGATTGGGTGAGTCTGTTTGAAGGAAAAGGAACAACTGGCAAATGGGAGACTTTTCAAAGTGTGATCTCAAGAATCCAGGGCCAGTATGCTCCATTTGGATAAAGGGAAACGCTGGCAGGGTTAGGGATCGTTGGCTGATGTGGGATAATAAGGCTCTGGTCTTGAAATGAAGACTGCATGCATTGGGTTTAAGATTTCCGTATCTACATAAACTCTTCTATTCTTAAAGACATGCTCAATCTGTGGAGACCCTACAATCTTCTCAGTCCCTGTAATACTCCCAATCTGCAGAAGTCATTCCAATGCCTGTGACTCTTCCAATCCAGTTCCTACAAGACCCTCTGTCTGTGATATATTTTCATTGCCAGCACCCACCCTGTCAATGTAAGCTCCTCCAGTGTCTCCATCCATCTACTCATTCCCATAATCTTCTCCAGCTCTTACATGTGTAAACATCACCCTTCCCCACAACCCTTCCCACTTTGACCAAACTGGAGGAGGTTACTAATGCTCCCTAATCTGTGAAACTGTCTCCAACCAAAATTGCTGTCTTTATCACATGGAAAATCTGTATGATTCCACACCCTCCATATCTAAATAACCTGCAGAACCTCAGCCTTCCTGTATCTATAAACATCTTCAGTCACGACTACCCTCCATATGTCTGTTTGGTTTTCCAATCAGTACAACCCACTTTATCTCTGTACTCAGCTCCATTCACCTGAAACATTCCTGTCTGTGTAAAACACCCCAATCTACCAACATCCTTACCAAACTGATCCATCCCTCCCAACGTCCCTAGCTCCATGAAACCCCTGTAGGCCCTACAGCTTTCCACATTTCTGTAACCTCTTGTGACTCGATGCTCCTCCCTCCCTGTGAAACCACCACCAGTCCCCACAACCCTCTGTCTCTGTTACCTCTTACAACCTTAGCAACGCCTCCTCTTTGTGTCTCTTCATTCAGACCCCATCCTCTTCAGCTTTCCGAAACCTCTTCCTGCCTTCATAACCCTCGCTATTTAGAACATAGAATAGGACAGCCCAGTACAAGCCCTTCAGCCCTCGATATTGTGCTGACCTTTTATCCTACTCTTAAGACTAAACTAACCTACATACCCTATATTTTGCTATAATCGCTGTGCCTATGGAAGAGTTGCTTAGATGTCCATAATGTGTCTGAATCTACTACCACGGCTGGCAATCCATTCCACGCACCCACCACACTCTGTGTAAATAACGTACCTCTGATATCTAAGCTAAATCTTCCGCCAATTGCCTTAAAAATAATCCCCTTGTGCTAGCCATTTTGCCATGGGAAGTTGTCTCTGGTTATCCACGCGATCGATGCCTCTCATTGCCTTGTACACCTCTATCATGTCGCCATTCTTCCTTCTTCACTACGATCAGAAAAAGCCTAGCTTCCACAACCTAACTTCAATTGGCATGCCCTCCAGTGCAGACAGCATCTTGCTAAGTATCCTCTGCGCTGTCTTTAAAGCTTCTACATCCTTCCTATAATGAGGTGAACAGAACTGTTCACAGTATTCCAAGTGTGGTGTAATTAGGGCTCTATAGATCCAGCTCTATAGACCTGGATCTCTTAAACTCAATCCCCCGCTAACGAAAGCCAACGCACCATATGCCTTCTTAATACCCTCTCAACTTGGGGTGGTAACTTCAGGGACACAAGAACCCTCTGTTCGTGCACACTGCTAAGTATCCTGCCTTTAACCATGTAAACTTTTTTTTTCCTTCAGAATCCTCCAATGTGAAACCATCCCTATCTTTGTAACTTCCTCCAGTCCCTGCAACACTCATAAACTGTGAAACCTCCTCAAGTCCCTATATTCCTAATACCTGCAAAATCCTCCAGTCCCAATATCCCTCCCTAACTCTGTAAATGCCCTTCTGGGGAACACTGCAGAGGAAGGAAGAGTTGTCGAGTCCGGGCCATGTTACAGAGGTAGGAAGGGCTGCAGAACCTGGAGGATGGTGCAAACATGGGAAGGGACGTGGGTCCTGTAGGAGTGTAGAGGGAGCGGGATTCATAGAGCCTGCAAGATGGAACCAAGAATGGATTACAGAAACTGGAGGATGTTATGATTTGAACCACAGATAATTTTCGATTGGACCATTCAGCCCCTCTTCGAATCATAGAGATGTACAGCATGGAAACAGACCCTTCGGTCCAACCCGTCCATGCCGACCAGATATTCCAACCCAATCTGGTCCCACCTACCAGCACCTGGCCCATATTCTTGCAAACCCTTCCTATTCATATACCCATCAGATGCCTTTGTTTCAGCCTCCACCACTCCTCTGACAGCTCATTCCATACACGTAGCACCCTCCGCGGGGGAAAAATGCTCCTTAAGTCTTTTTTATATCTTTCCCCTCTAAACGTAAACCTATGCCCTCCAGTTCTGGACTACCACAGCAAAGGATAAAGACTTTGTCTCTTTACCCTCTCCATGCCCCTCATGATTTTATAAACCACAATAAGGTCACCCCTCAGCCTCTGACACTCCAGGGAAAAACAGCCCCAGCGTATTCAGCCTCTCCCTCTAGCTCAACCCCTCCAATCCTGGCAACATCCTTGTAAATATATTCTGAACCTTTTCAAGTTTCACAACATCCTTCCGATAGGAAGGTCACCAAAATTGCACACAAATTCCAAAAGTGACCTAACCAATGTCCTGTACAGCCACAACATGACCTCCCAACTCCTGTACTCAATACTCTGACCAATAAAAGAAAGCATACCAAATGCATTCTTCACTATCCTACCTACCTGTGACTCTGCTTTCAAGGAGCTATGAACCTGCACTCCAATTTTTACTGTATTCAGCAACACTTTGTCAGACCTTACCATTACGTGTATAAGTCCTGCAAAGATTTGCTTTTGCAAAATACAGCACCTCGCATTTATCTGAATTAATCTCCATCTGCTACTTCTCAGGCCATTGGCTCATCTGGTCCAGATCCTGTTGTAATCGGAAGTAACCTTTTTTGCTGATGACTACACCTCCAATTTTGTTGCCAAATGGACACTTACAAACTATACCTCTCATGCTCACATCCAAATCATTCATGTAAACAATACAAAGTATTGGACCCAGCACTGATCCTTGTGGCATCCACTGTTCACAGGCCTCCAGTTTGAAAACCAACCCTCCACCACCACCCTCTGTCTTCTACTTTGAGCCAGTTTTGTACTAATTGGCTAGTTCTCCCTATATTCCATGAGATCTAACCTTGCTAACCAGTCTCCCATGGGGAACCTTGTTGAACGCCTGACTGAAGTCCATATAGATCACATCCACCGCTCTGCCCTCATCAATCCTCTATGTTACTTCTTCAAAAATCTCAATCAAGTTTGTGAGACATGATTTCCCACTCACAAAGCAATGTTGACTGTCCCTAATCAGTCCTTGCCTTTCCAAATACATGTACATTCTGTCCCTTACGATTCCCTCCAGCAACTTGGGGGCGGCACGGTGGCACAGTGGTGGGGGCGTCACGGTGGCACAGTGGTGGGGGCGGCACGGTGGCACAGTGGTTAGCACTGCTGCCTCACAGCGCCAGAGACCCGGGTTCAATTCCCACCTCAGGCGACTGACTGTGTGGAGTTTGCACGTTCTCCCCGTGTCTGCGTGGGTTTTCTCCGGGTGCTCCGGTTTCCTCCCACAGTCCAAAGATGTGCAGGTTAGGTGAATTGGCCGTGCTAAATTGCCCCATAGTGTTAGGTAAGGGGTAAATGTAGGGGTATGGGTGGGTTGCGCTTCGGCGGGTCAGTGTGGACTTGTTGGGGCGAAGGGCCTGTTTCCACACTGTAATCTAATCTAATCTAAACTTGCCCACCGATGTCAGGCTTAACAGCCTATAGTTTCCTGGCTTTTCTTTACTGCCTTCCTTCAATAGTAGCAACACGATAGCCAACCTCCAGTCTTCTGGCTCTGATGTCCTTTTTCTAGAGATCTTTACCGGAACGGGTGAGCACAGCTTCAGATTGCCAGGATGGGAGATGTGAATTCAGATGTGAATCTATTTGCTCATTCTGTCTGTGTGCCTGACACTGACCTGATAGAAAGCACTGTCTGTACATTGTGGTAACCTCCAGATCTACATGACTGACCACAGCTCACTTAATCAAAGCCTTCATTTAGAATGTTCTTTATTTTAATATTTTTAAATGGCAGTTATGTGAAATGCAGGAATTGAGGAGTTGTGATTTTTAAAAGAATGAAACTTTTGTCATTGACCCTGACCCATGCAATGGGGATTCGTGGATTCTGTAGTTCCCTGCAGACAATCACTCAGAGGGTTGTATCACCAGGGAATCTGAGTGCAGATAATCTTTGCTTAGTTGAGTGTCAATTTACCATTTATGTCGGCTAGGACAGTGTTTCTGGAGAATGTATAGCTGTGTAAATACCTCACTGACAGGTTCAGGGGTGAGTGCACTGGGCCCTGAGCACCAACAGCTGGGAAACCTCATGCTGTTTGTATGTTGCAAAATTGAGAATTGCAGATGCTGGAGATCATGGTCTCGATTAAGTGGTGCTGGAAAAGCACAGCAGGTCAGGCAGCATCTGAGGAGCGTGAAAATCGACGTTTTGCCCAATGTCAATTTTTCCGCTCCTCAGATGCTGCCTGACCTGCTGTGCTTTTCCAGCACCACTCTAATCTTGACTCTGTGGGGCTTGGCACAGACTGGGTGAGAGCAACTCCATAAATAAATGACAGGTATGGAGCTTGGGATCCTCCTGCTGTGTTTGACCTTGTGCCATATCGTCATCTCCCTCTCATGAGTGAGCGTGTCATGTTTCCCAGTCCTGACAGTGTCCACTCCCTGGAAACCCTTCCAGCTGTTGAACATCTCCCTTCTCTCTCACTGCCTCCAGTCCCTCCAACCTGGCCTTGGTCTTGTATCTCCTGCAGTTCCAAAAAGATCTTGCTCTTTGTTATCGCACTGCATTCCTTTGAGCTGTGTGGGAACAAACCTGAAGGAGATTTGGGCCATTGGAAGAAAAAGACAACTCCCCCTTCTCCACCTTTGTCAAACAGAGTCTGCTTGTTTGTCTCTCTCCCATAAGGGGAAGTGGGCATCCTTTCAGCATCCACCCTATCCATTCCCCTGAGGATCTGTACATTTTAATGAGGACAACTGTCCTCCTGATGACCCGCAGTGGCACAGCACCGAAGTGACAGGTATATGTTCCTATAATGTTTACGACCACTTCCTTTTGCTCGACCCCTTCATCATTCTGAAACCTCCCCCAGTCTGGACAGTGTTCCAAACCAATCATTACTGAGAATGCTCCACCCTCCCAACCTCTTTAAACTCCTCACCCTGCGACAATCCTCCTTGTCTGCGTGAACCCCTCCAAGTTTCTACAGTCCATCCAACTTATTCCATCTCCTCCAGCCCTCACCATCTCCGTATGCTCCAGTCACTACATTTCTCCATGCCTCTGTAAACCCCTCCAGCCCCTCCAAATCTACCTATCTCTTCAAGGTCCAACAGTTCCAAAAAGCATCCCTCTACCTGGAACTTCCACCAGAGACCACTAGCCTCCAGATCTCTCTCATCCCCTGCACTTCTCTCTATCTCTGTTCCCAGCTTCAGTCCTGACAACCCTACTTCCATGTACAACATCATCAAGTCCATGCAATCCTCCCGAACTGTGGGACCTCCAAAAGACCTTACAATTCTATCTCGGTGTCTGACTGCCTGCAGTGATTTGAAACTTCCCCAATTAGCGTCAGAGAATCATAGAGGTGTACAGCATGGAAACAAACCCTTCGGTTCAACACGTCCATGCCAGTCCAGTCGCACCAACCAGCACGCGACCCATATCCCTCCAAACACCTCCTATTCATGTACCCTTCCAGATACCTTTTAAATGTTGAATTGTGCTAGTCTCCACCACTTCCTCTGGCAGCTCATCCAAACATGTACCACCCTCTGTGTGAAAACGTTGCCCCTTAGGTCTCTTTTATATCTTTCCCCTCTCACCCTAAACCTATGCCTTCTAGTTCTGGACTCCCCAAATTCAGTGAAAAGACTTTGCTTATTTATCCTATCCATGCCCCTCATAATTTTGTAAACCTCTATAAGGTCACCCTTCAGCCTCTGAAAATCCAGGGAAAACAGCCCCAGCCTGTTCAGCCTCTCCCTATAGCTCAAATCCTCCAACCCTGGCAACATCCTTGTAAATCTTTTCTGAACCCTTTCAAGTTTCATAACATCCTTCCGATAGGAAGGAGACCAGAATTACACACGGTATTCCAAAGTTGGCCTAACCAATGTCCTGTACAGCCGCAACATGACCTCCCAACTTCTGTGCTCAATACTCTGAATAATAAAGGAATGCATACCAAGTGCAGCCTTTGCTATCCTATCTACCTGTGACTCTACTTTCAAGGAGCTCTGTACTTCATTTGAAAAATTGGAGAGACAGATGGAGTAGCCTGAGGTCTTGTGGGTAAAGCTAGTTCAGTCTAAACTGTTAGGCAGAGCCAGTGAGGTATTTGTAGTGCTGTTTCATGAGTGGTCAGGAGATTATGCGCATGTCAAACAGGCTATTTTAAGTGCTTGTGGCTTAGTACCAGAAGAACTATTAGTGCCATTACAAAAGAGAAAGTGCTAGAAAAGCTAAAAGGTCTTAAAATTGATAAATCTCCTGGCCCCGATGGGCTACATCCTAGAGTTCTGAGGGAAGTGGCTGAGGAAATAGCGGAGGCGTTGGTTGAGATCTTTCAAAAGTCACTGGAGTCAGGGAAAGTCCCAGATGATTGGAAGATCGCTGTTGTAACCCCGTTGTTCAAGAAAGGATCAAGACAAAAGATGGAAAATTATAGGCCAATTAGCCTAACCTCGGTTGTTGGTAAAATTCTAGAATCCATCATTAAGAATGAGGTTTTTAAATTCTTGGAAGAGCAAGGTCTGATTAGAACAAGTCAACATGGATTTAGTAAGGGGAGGTCGTGCCTGACAAACCTGTTGGAGTTCTTTGAAGAGGTGACAAGTAGGTTAGACCACGGAAACCCAGTGGATGTGGTCTATCTAGACTTCCAAAAGGCCTTTGATAAGGTGCCAAACAGGAGGCTGCTGAGTAAGGTGAGGGTCTATGGTGTTCGAGGTGAGCCACTGGTATGGATTGAGGATTGGCTGTCTGACAGAAGGCAGAGAGTTGGGATAAAAAGTTCTTTTTCGGAATGGCAGCCAGTGTTGGGGCCACAGCTGTTCACACTATATATTAATGATCTGGATAAAGAGACTATGGACATTCTAGCAAAGTTTGCCGATGATACAAAGTTAGGTGGACAGGCAGGTAGTACTGAGGAAGTGGGGAGGCTGCAGAAGGATCTATACAGTTTGGGAGAGTGGTCCAGGAAATGGCTGATGGAATTCAATGTGAGCAAATACGAGGTCTTGCACTTTGGAAAAAAGAATACAAGCATGGACTACTTTCTAAACGGTAAGAAAATTCATAAAGCCAAAGTACAAAGGGATCTAGGAGTGCTAGTCGAGGATTCTCTAAAGGTAAACATGTAGGTTGAGTCCGTGATTAAGAAAGCGAATGCAATGTTTTCATTTATCTCAAGAGGGTTGGAATATAAAAGCACCGATGTGCTACTTATAAAGCTCTGCTTGGGTCCCATTTGGAGTACTGTGTCCAGTTTTGGTCCCCACACCTCAGGAAGGACATACTGGCACTGGAGCGTGTCCAGAGGAGATTCACACCGATGATCCCTGGAATGGTAGGTCTAACATATGAGGAACGACTGAGGATCCTGGGATTGTATTCATTGGAGTTTAGAAGATTAAGGGGAGAGCGAATAGAAACTTACAAGATAATACATGGCTTGGAAAGGGTGGACGCTAGGAAATTGTTTCCGTTAGTCGAGGAGACTAGGACCCGTGGACACAGCCTTAGAATTAGAGGAGGTAAATTCAGAACAGAAACGCGGAGATATTTCTTCAGCCAGAGAGTGGTGGGCCTGGGGAATTCATTGCCGCAGAGTGCAGTGGAGGCTGGGACGCGAAATGTCTTCAAGGCAGAAATTGATGAATTCTTGATGTCACAAGGAATTAAGGGCTACGGGGAGAATGCGGGCAAGTGGAGTTGAAATGCCCATCAGCCATGATTGAATTCGGAGTGGACTCGATGGGCCGAATGGCCTTACTTCCACGCCTGGGTCTTATGGTCTTAGTGTATCGACAGCGGTTCAAAACATAAAGAAGGAACCAGGACAGACTTATGTAGAGTTCTAAAGCATTAAACATAGTAATCTTTCTGCAACATCTCCAGTCTCCATGCCCCTCCCCATCATGTTGAGCTGCTCCAACCCCCACAAGCATTCCTGCCTGTGTACACGATCAAGTTGATACAACTCTTCAGATTTCTGTCGTGTCCTGCAGACCCGTTTTTTGTGAATTCTGCCGATCACTAATACTCTCCCCATCTGTGTAAATGTTTCCAGCCATTACAATTCACTTTACTGTGCAGCCCCCACCAGACCTGACAGCCATCACTATCTGTCAAAGCTACTTCTGGTCCATATCCTCCGAATTGTTGAAACCTGCTCTCACCATTATTTCCTAACGATGTTGTCTCTAAAGCCATCCCTATCAGGTTAATCTCCTCCACTGCATACAACACTCCCAGTCTGTGTAATCTCTTCAATTCCTTCAGTTCCTATATATCTATGTATAGGTGTGACTGCTTTGTGGCCATTGTATCCTTGTTTATATCTGCAAAAGGCTCTGCTCACTGTAACACATCCTATGTTCATAAGTGAACCTGGTCTCTCACAAGCCTCTCCATGACTCTCTCCTCCAGTCTCTACAAGCTTCCCTATCCCTGTCGCATCTTGCAGCATGCACACCACTCACTCTCTCTGACACTCCTTCCAGAACATAAAATCATCTCTCCTTCTACCTTTATCCATTCGACAACTTCCTCCCTCTCCCTGCAACATTCCCCAGTGTATATCATCGTCCATGTGGTTGCAACATTCTCCAGTCCATACCAGCCTCCCTTTCCCTGTAATATTCTCCAGTCCATACCATCCTCCCTATTGCTGTGATATTCTCCAGATCCCACAACTGTTGTTAAATGTACGACGTTCTGGAATCATGCGAATGTTTCTACACCCTGATCAACATAGTCCATGTAACGATCCACAACCCTACACACGTCCCTCTCTCTGAAGTCTAATCAAAGACGCTTTATCTCTCTAAAGGTTTTCTCCTGTCAACATTCTGTAGCAACTGTAACTATGTTTAACCCTGCAACATTGTCGCGTCCCCAAACATCTCTCCCACTCTGTGACCTCTATCCATCCCTCAAAGGCCCTCTCTCGGTGACACGCTCCATGCATTTGCAACAAGGCAGATGGAATGACAGCATTAACTGAAGGGAACAGATATGATCGAACTGTTATTGTGGAGGTGTGGCTGCAGAATGATCATGACAGCAATGTGATTATTGAGGGGTTGTAGGGAATTAGGCAGGATCAGCAAAAAACCAAACAAGGTCCCGTTTTGTTGTGAAGAAAGGACACAGTCAGTGCTTTCGTCAGACAGCCAATTTAGTCTGGGAATCAAAATATAGAATCATTTTGCATGGACAGCTTCCAACGAGCAAGGGGGATCTGGAAGATCAAATCACAATCCATGCTCGTTGGTAAGTTGGATACAATATTTTCTTGGTGAGAGTAGACAGAGGCATGTGGAGTGGTCACTTTCTGACTGGACGTCTGTGGGCAATGGTGTTTCACAAGGATCAGTGCTGCGATGTCTGTGTGTAATTTATATCTGTGATTCAGATGGAAAGGTCAGCAGTTTGAGTGGTAATTTTGCAGACGACATTTGGAAAGGCATGTAATGATTAGGGATAGTTAGGGGAATTGTGGACAGTGAGGAAGAGTGTTCAAGGTTGCAGCACTATGTCGATCAGCTGGAACGTTGGGCAGAGATGTGGCAAATTGAATTTCATCGGGACAAGTGTGAAGTGATGCATTTATGAAGTCAAATGGAAGAGAGAAGTGCACTAATTGACTAGTTGGAAACATTGATAAACAGAGAGACATTGGAAGCAAATCCATAGCTCCCTAAAAATAACAACCCAACAGGATGTGGTGGGAGAGGGGGTGGATGGTATGCTTACCTTTATTGGGCACAGTATTGAGTACAGACGTTTGCATGTCATGTTGTGACTGAATGAGACTTCATTTGGCCATGTTTGGAAGGTTGCGTGTCGTTCTCATCGCCACGCTACAGGAAGCATGTGGAGGTTTTGGGGAGGTTGCAACAGAGGGTTGGAAGAATATGGCCTGGATGTGAATGTGTTTACTGTAAGGAGGTTGGATGCAGTTGTATTGTTTTGCGTGAGTATCGGAGACTGAGGGGTGACCAGATACTGGTATACAGCATTAGGAGAGGCGTGAATAGTGTGGATAGTTGGAATCCTCCTTCCTATGTCGAAATGTCAAATACTAGGGCGCATCTGTTTAAGGTGAGAGTGAGAAGTTTTAAATGAGATGAATGAGGCCAGTTGTCTTTATCGAGAGGGTAGAAGCTGCTCAGGAGGTGGGAGAGGTAGCAACGAGAGCAAACATTTGAAGGGCATTTAGACAGAAACATCAACAGACAGAGAATAGAGGGATATCGCCCATGTGCAGGCAGATGGGATTAGTTTAGAATAGCATCATGGTCAGCACAGCCATGGTGGGCCGAAGGGCCTATTACTCTGCTGTTCTGTTCGATTTTCTAACTTAACGACATCGAACCTGTCAAAGCCCCTCCGAATCCTGGATGTTTCATTCAATTTCTCTCCCATTCTTCAAAACCCAATAGGTTCAAGGGCAATCTACTCCACCTCCTCTCATTGGAATATCCCGCCATCTCCAGGATCAGCCGAGTGAAGCTTCCCTGGCCTGCCTCCAATACAAGAATGTCTTTCCTTAGGGCACGCATACTGTTCATTATCATCTAGGTGTGGTCTGACTTGTACCTTGCATCGTTATAGCAAGACCTCCCCATCACTTCGTTTTGCTCACTGGTTGCTCATCCCTGAGTACTGATACGAGAGCAATATGAGGCTAAACCCATTCTTCCAACATGACTGTGTGATCCTGAAGTCTTGCAGCACTCTGGTGATATCACTCAGTCTCTCTCCATATGGTATCCCTCACTGTGTGGGACTAATTGCTACCTCTGTCAGTGCCTCCCGCTCTTCAAGTTACTCCAGATCCTGAGCCAACAGAATTCTCCACTCCAGAGAGACGCAACAACACAGGCCAGGGAAGGAGTTTGGGATTTTCCAGATATCTGTGGGGCTCATTTCCATTCTCCATGTGTAACCCTCACTGCATCAGTCTAATTTTCTATTATGTCTATTTCTCTGTCTCCTGTAGGTATTTAGAAAGTTCCTGACTCAATAGACATCCCAATTTCTGGGGTCTCGTCCAACACCTCATTGAAGATGGTTGGTCAGCCAGAGAGACAAAGGGCAGGGAGATGTGGAGTCTTCAATAAATCCTGCAGTGAGGTAAGATCACTCAGAGTGCACAGAGCAGAGAGCAATGAGAGGGCTCCAAACATCGCTAACAGGACATGATATAGATACAGTACTGGAGGGGGAGCACAGTACAATACAGACACATCCCAGACTCAATCACCACCTCTACTTTAATTTACGTTGCACAGAAACAGACTGGGGAGTTCATAGTTATCAATCCAGGCCTGTGCTGTCTTAGTGAGCATCAGGACAACAGAGGGGAAAGCAGGCCTCCAACGAGAGTTTGGGAATGCTGCCTGGGATCTTTCTGTTCTGTGTTCTCCCTCCATTACTGTGCTAAGACTCACTACTCTGCATCTCTGTGCCTATGGCATGGCTTGTGCACCAGCGTCTTCAGTAATTTTTAACTCCTACAACAGTTCCTGTCCCTGTAATTACTTCCCTTCCTGACTGTCCTCCACATATTTGAAACATAATGCATTCCAGACTACCATCCCTATCGCTGTAACTTGCTTCAGTGTCTACAACATGCTTTATTTCGGTACTGTAATCCTCTTTAGCTGTATACAGAGTGATACAGCACGGAAAAAGAACCTGTGGTACAACTCCTCAATGCTCTCCATGTTTCCTATAATGAATGAGTCTCATTTGCCTGAGTTCGGCCCTTAGCTCTTCAAACCTTCTCCCCTCCATGTACCTGCCCAAATGTCTTTTCCATGTTGTAATTGTTCTTGTTTCTCCATGTGCCCCTGGCAGTCTGTTCTGTCTGTGCACCATCCTCTGTGGATAATGTTGCCCCTCAGCTCCCTCTTTAAATCTTTGCTCTCTCACTTCCCGTTTGTACTCTCGAGTGTTGGACTCCCTTACCCTTGGCTGCTCACCATTCTTAGGCCCAATCCTTGTGGCAATCCACTGGTCACAGACCTCCAGTCTGATAAGCAAACCTCCACCACCACCTTCTACCTTTGAGCCAGTTCTGTATCCAAATAGCTAGTTCTCCCTGTATTCCATGAGATAGAATCTTGTTAATCAGTCTCCCATGGGGAACCTTGTCGAATGCCTTACTGAAGTCCATATAGATCACATCTACAATCCTCAGCCCTCTTCAATCCTCTTTGATACTTCTTCAAAAAACTCAATCAAGTTTGTGAGACATGATTTACCAATCACAAATCTCTATCTCTAATCAGTCCTTGCTTTTCCAAATACATGTACACCCTGTCCCTCAGGATTCCCTCCAATAACTTGCCCACCACTGACGTCAGGCTCACTGCTCTATAATTCCCTGGCTTGTCCTTACCACTCTTAAACAGTGGCACCACGTTAGCCGACCTCCAGTCTTCCGGCACCTCATCTGTGACTATCGACGATACACATATCTCAACAAAAGGCCCAGTGATCACTTCTCTAGCTTCCCACACAGTTTGAGTGTACACCTGATCAGGTCCTGGGAATTTATCCACCTTTATGCATTTCAAGACATCCAGCACTTGCTCCTCTGTAATATGGACATTTTGCAAGGTTTCACCATCTATTTCCCTACATTCTATATCTTCCATATCATTTTCCCCAGCAAAAACTGATGCAAAATATTCGTTTACTGTCTCTGTCTTTTAAACGTTGTAATTGTAACCACATCCACCCTTCCTCAGGAAGTTCATGCCACAATCAAAACACCCTCTGGGTAACAATTTGCCCCCATGTCTTTTTTTTTGAACATCTCTCTCTTCTAACCTTAAAAATCTGGTCCCTCCTCTTGAGACTCCCCCATCCTACGGTAAAGACAACTACCATTCAATAGATCTATATCACATTTTTTTATAATAAACTCTTATCATATCACATCTAAAACTCCAGGCTCCCGTGAAAAAAGACTCAGCCTATCCAGCCATTTTTCAGAACTCAAGCCTTCCATATCCAACAATGTCCTGGTAAATCTCTGCTGAACACCCTGCAGCTTAATAATATCCTCCCTATAACTGTGCGACCAGAACTCGACAGAGTAGTGCAGAAGAGGCCTCAAAAATGTCTGCACAATCTCAACATGACGTCCCAAATCCTCCACTCAATAGACTGAGCAATAGTCAGGCATGCCAAGCACTGTCTTATCCATCCTGTTATGCAAGCTTCAAGATTTATGTACCTGAACCCGGAGGTCCCTCCGCTCTAAAACACTAACCGAGGCCCGAACATTAATTGTATAAGCTCTACCCTTGTTTGTTTTACCAAGTGCACTACCTCGCATTTTTTCAGATTGAGTACCATCTACAGTTTTTCAGCCCATTCACCCATTTCATCAAGGTCGCTTTGTAATCTCAAAAACCCTCCTTCACTGCCCACTATGCCACCCTCCAGCCTGTCCAGCACATCACACATGGCTGTCAATGGTACAAATATCTTTGCTCGCGGCTCCACAATTTCTTCCCTCGCGTCGCACAATGTCCTGTGATGCACTTAATCAGGTCCTGGAGCTTTCCATTCCTTTGTGTTGTAAAATCTCCAGCACCACCTCTTCTAAAACATGCAGTCTTTTTAGAGATGGGCAGCATGGAAACAGACCCTTTGGTCCAACTCATCCATGCTGACCAGAAGATCTAAATAAATCCATCCCATTTACCAGCATTTGGCCCATGTACCTCTAAACCCTTTTTATTCATATACCCATCCAGATACCTTTTAAATGTTGTCATAGTATCAGTATCTGCTACTTTCTCTCTCAACTCATTCCATATACACATCACCGTGTGCATAAAAAAGCTGTCCCTTCAACCTTAAACCTATGCCCTCTAGATTTAGACTCTCCAACTCTTGGGAAAAGACCTTGACTGTTTACCCAATCCATACCCCTCATGTTTATATAAACCTCTGTCAGATCACCACTCAGTCTCCGATGCTCCAGGGAAAATAACCCCAGCTTATTCAGCAACAATCCTGGCAACATCTTGTTAATCTTTTCTGAACATTTTCAACTTTCACAACATCCTTCCTATAGCGGGGATACTGGAATTGCAGAGAACTCCAAATGTGGTCTAACGTATGACTCTTGTTCCCTGAGTTCCCCAGTTTTTGTCCACAATAAGTTCTGGAGTAAAAAATGTGTTTACGGTCTGAGCCATATCATGCGGTTCCAGACACCAATGGTCTCATTGATCTTTAAGGGACACTATTTTGTCTCGAGTTACTCTTTTACTCTTGATATGTTTTATACAATCACTTTTGGATTCTCCTTATCATTCTCTGCTGAGGCTATTTCATGTACCCTTCCTGCATTCCTGATTTCTACCCAAAGTGTATTCCTGAAGTCCCTGTGATCCTTAGGGATTCCCTTGATCCAGCTGGCTATACCTGACATGTGCCCCCTTTTCCTTGACCAGATCCTCAATAGACAGCCAATGTTTTCTAATGCTGTCAGCATTGGCCTGCACATAAACAGGAAAATGCTGGTGGTGTTCGCTCAATTTATCTCAGTTTTAAAATATTCTTACTTGCCAGACTTCCCTTTCCCTGCAAATATACTCCCCAATCACCTTTTGAGAGTTCCAGGCTAATATTATCAAGATTAGTCTGGCCCCATTTTATAACTTGAACCTGTGGACCTGCCCTGTCCTTTTCCATCGCTATTTTCAAACTAATAGGCTTGAGTCACTTTGGCAAAATGCTTTCCCACTCACACCTCAGTCCCTTTCCCTACCTTGTTTCCCAAGGGGATGTCAGGTTTTCCCGCTTTCTCTTTTCAGGCCATTTACATATGGATTGGGAGTTTTCTGGAACACAATTACCAAATTCCTCCCTTGCAAACACTGAACACTGGCAGTCCATGTCTAGGTTTGGAAAGTTTAAAAACCCCAACCATAACAGGCCTATTATTATGATCGATATTTGAGATCTCCTGATATGTTTGTTCCTCAGTCTGCCACTGATTATTCGGGGTCATTAGGACAATCGTGTCAGAGTGATGACCCATTCTTATTTCTCAGTTCCACTAACATAGCGTCACTGGGTGATCCTACAGGAATATCCTCTCTAGGTACTGATGTAATGATTCATGCAATGAAAACCCACCACCACACGTCCTCTCTTGCCTCCCCTTCGATCCTTCCTGTAGCATCTCCACCTTGAAACACTATCACCCACCCTGTCAATGTAAGCTCCTCCTGTATCTCCATCCATTTACCCATCTCTATAACCTTCTCCAGCTCTTAACCCTATATGTTGAAACATCACTCTCCACTCGAACCCTCCCTACCGCAGGAACTTCCTCCTGTTTGTGCAATGCTCTCTTATCTGTGAAACTGTCTCCAAACAAACTTGCTACCCCAATCTCTCAAAAACCAATCCAGATTCCACAGCCTCCATGTCTAAATAACCCCCAGAACCTAAGCCTTCCTATATCTGTAAATATCTTTAGTCACGATGACCCTCCATATCTCTGTTTGTTTCGCCAGATGATACAAACCTCTTTATCTCTGTAATCTGGTCAGTTCCCTAAAACAGTCACTGTCTGTGTAATCCAGCCCTGTCCTACAAGCATCCTTATCCCTGTAAATTTCTCTATCCCTCCCAACATTCCCAACTCCATGAATCCGTCAGCCCTACAGCTCTCCATATTTCTGTAACCTCCTGTGGGCCTATGGTCCTCCCTCCCTGTCAAACCACCTCCAGTTCCCATATCCCTCCCAATCTGGGTCCTCTGCTCCAGATCAGACCATTGCTGTCTCTGTAAACAGCTGCACTCCTGACAACCCTTCCCATTTGTATAACCTCGTTCAGACCCCATACTCTCCAGCCTCCTGAATCCTCTTCCTGCATTGCAACTAAAACCACATGTTTATGTAATATCCACCAGTGCTTACACCCTCCCCAACTCAGGAACCTCTTACAGTCCTAACAAAGCAATTAAACTGTGAAACCTCTCATTTCCCTACAATCCTCCCTCCCTCCCTCCTCAAATGCCTTCATCAACATGAAACCTCACAACTACTGAAGCCTCCTTTTGGTACTGCAACCCTCCTAATGTCTGCAAAATCCTCCTGTCCTGATATCCGTCCCTATCTCTGTAACACTTACCACCCTTCAGTGCCCTTCTGGGGAACATGGCAGAGGAGAGAAGATTTGTAGAGTCCAGGCCATGTTACGGAGGTAGAATTCTGGGGATTACAGATTTGGTCTAATGTCTGTGGTGTGCAGATTATTGACGAGGACCCTAAAGGCAGGATTTATGACTACTTGGAAAACCATAGTTAAATTAGTGACAGTCAGCATGGGTTTGTGTGGGGCAGGTCATGCCTCAAAAATCTTATTGAATTCTTTGAGGATATGACAGAATACGTTGATGGATCATTCAGAAAAGGATGATTGGGATACAGGGAAATCTGTCTGTCTGGATACAGGATTGGATGGCCCAGAGAAGACACAGGGTGGCAGCAGATGGACAGTATTGAGCCTAGAGCTCAGTGACCAGTGGTGTTCTGTAACAATCGGCTCTGGGACTTTGCTCTTTGTGATTTTTGTAAATGACTTGGATGTGAATGTTAGAGAGTGGGTTAGTAAGTTTGCCAATCACATGAAGGTTGGTGGAGTAGTGGGTAATGTGGAGGGCTGTTGTAGGTTGCAATGGGAGATTGACAGGACGCAGAGCTGGGCTGGAAGTGGCAGATGGAGTCCAATCTGGAAAAGTGTGTAGTGATTCATCCTGGAAGGTCGAATTTGAATACAGAATACGGGGTGAAAGGCAGAATACTTGGCAGTGCGGAGGAACAGAGAGATCATGGGGTCCGTGTCCATAGATCCCTCAAAATCGCCACGCACGTTGGTAGGGTTGTTAAAAAGGCATATGTTGTGTTGGTTCCCCTTAGAAGGGGATTGATTTTAAGAGCCGGAAGGTTTTACTGCATGTTTATAGCGTCCTGGTGAGACCACACTTGGAATATTGTGTTCAGTTCTGGTCCCCTGTTTACAGGAAGGATGTGCAAGTTTTAGAGAGTGTACACAGGAGATGTACCAGAATGCTGCCTGGAATGGAAGGCAGTTCTTACTAAAAAAAGTTTGAGGGAGCTAAGGCTTTTCTCATGGGAGTGAAGAAGGGGGTAAGGTGAACTGGTAGAGGTGAACAAGGTGATGGAGAAAGTGAGGTCCGCAGATGCTGGAGATCAGAGCTGAAAATGTGTTGCTGGAACAGCGCAGCAGATCGGGCAGCATCCAGGGAACAGGAGAATCGACGTTTCGGGCATAAGCCCTTCTTCTGGAATCCTGAAGAAAGTCTTATGCCCGAAATGTCGATTCTCCTGTTCCGTGAACAAGGTGATGCGAAGCACAGAGTGAGTGAATAGTGAGAGACTTTTCCTCCTATGGAATAAATGGCTATTACAAGGCGGCATAATTTTAAGGTGATTGGAGGATGGATAAGAGCATAGAGAATGGTAGGTGGTTGGAATGCACTGTCAAAGGTGGTAGTAAAATTAGATACTTTCGAAACATTTAATAGACTCTTGGATAGACACATGGATAATAGTAAAATGAAGGGTATGTCGGTTAGTTTGATCTTACAGTTGGATAAAACATAGGCTTGAAGTCATGGCCGAAGGGTCTTGGGCTGAACTGTTCTGTGTTCTATGTTCTGTCTGATAAACTGGGTAATAAGCTCAGATCATTGCAAAAAGGATATGGCATTCAGGAGGAACGAGGGAACTGGATACAAAATTGGCCTGATGGTATGAGACAGAGGGTGATGGGATACATGTTGTTTTTTCTGACTGGATGCATGTGACCAGCGGTGTAGTGGGTCCCCTGTTGTTTGTTATTTGGATAAATGGTTTGGATGGGAATATTGGTTTCCTGGTAAGTAAGGTTTTTGGTGGTAAAGTGGACAGTGAAGAAGGTATCTGTGATTCAACAGGATGAACAGTACTGCTGGGATAGTGGGCTGAAGAATAGCAGATGGAGTTTAATTAAATAAATGTGAAGTGTTCCGTTTTGGTGAAACAAACCAGGGTGGGAATTGTACAGTTAATGCTCGGCCCCTGGGTATTGTTGTCAGTCAGTGACCCAGTGACCCATGTACACAGTTCTTTGAATGTGGTGTCACAGGTAGACAGGCTGGTGAAGCAGGTGTTTGGGGTGGTTACCTTCATTGGGTAGAGCATTGAGAGTAAGAGTTGGGATGTCATGTTGTGGCTGTAAAAGACATTGGTGGGGCCACCATTAAAACGTTGTTGATCAGTAGGAAGAACTCATCTAGTTCACTAACCTCCTTTAGGGAAGGACATCAAATATTCTAAACTGGTCTGGCCGACATGTGACTCCAGACCCACAGCAATATGGCTGACTCTGAGCTACCCTCTGGGTAATTAGCACGGCGTCAAAGAATGTTAGTCCAGGCAGTGACACCCACATCCCATGAATGAATATATAAAAATACCTATGTCCCTCCGTACCTCTGCAAACTCCTCCAGCGGCAGCAATCCGTCCTGGCTTTGTAACACCCTGACCACTCTCTGTAACACTCTGACCACCTCCAGCACCTTCACCTCTCCCTGTTCCTATCATGTCAATGAACCCTGACCGTGGCTCCCCTTCCCACAGCCCTCCTCCTGCGAGCAGACCCATTACAATCCATTAACATTTACTCCTAAAACACACTCTCATTTCAGGATTTTAAGTACTTTTTGGTGATCTTCTCAGCCTCATAACCTAGTATGATCCCTTTTGTCCTGAGTAAGGGATCAGTGGGAATTTCTTGCTGAGGTTTTTACTGTTTCAATCGAATGACCTTCTGTTGTGATTTACCATGTTCCTTCAAATGTCTTCCACTGTTCATTGACAGGCACATATTTCAGTCTGTTTAGCCTGTTTACCTTGGTCAGTTCTCCTCTCAAACTCATATAATTGGCTATTTTTTGTTTCTAGTTGTAGCTTGTCCTTTCTGTGATTCACTTTAAAACTTTATATTTCTTTAAACTGCACTTTATCACAATTTCCCGAAGGATCTCTGCAGGTGACATTACTCATTCACTAAGTTTCATTACACGGCCGCTCTGCGATAGTTATGTCCCTTAACAGTTGCACAATGTGGTTTTCAAAGAAACACTGAAAAAAATTGTCCGAAATCCTCTTCCAATATCAATGCTGCCCGTGTGATTGTCTCAGATTATACAAGTATTGAAGTTTTGCAAAATTATCACAATGCCCTTGTTAAAAAATGTCAATGAGTTCCTGTGTAATGCAGTGATGAGCAATGGAATGCTGTTCGGTTGCTAAAACTGTTCTGCTGCTTGTGTCCTTGGCAAGTAGTAGCCAGAATTTATATTCAGACTGAATCTACTTCATCATCTGAGGCCAAATGCTTTCTCTGTAATGCCTTTGTTATCCATTATTGTTTGCGTTGTCCGTTTTGCCTGAGTTTGCACAAGATTGTGAATCACTGAGTATTTTTGTTCATCCTGTATTCATGTCTCCCAGCTGTCTAAATCTCTTTTATCTCTGTGTCTCAAATCCATCTTCCTTATTACAGCGACCTTGTCCCTTCAAAATAAAACACAACTTACTCTTTGCCACAATTTTCTGTCACAAATCTATTCGCTGATGTACAATTTTAGTTAAACTCTGCCCTATCCTGTTCCGTTCTGTTTGTCTTCAGCCACATTCCGATACTGTTCCGCTGTTCCACGTTTTCTCTCTGGATTTAGAAAGCTCCTTTCACCTGAAGCCTGTCCCTGCATCCTCTCTGTCAGTTGAAAGCCCTGTCCATAAGGAGAAAGTGAGGTCTGCAGATGCTGGAGATCAGAGCTGAAAATGTGTTGCTGGAGAAGCGCAGCAGGTCAGGCAGCATCCAGGGAACAGGAGAATCGACGTTTAGGGCATAAGATTTCTGAAGAAGGGCTTATGCCTGAAACGTCGATTCTCCTGTTCCCTGGATGCTGCCTGACCTGCTGCGCTTCTCCAGCAACACATTTTCAGCCCTGTCCATAAACCTACTGACATGATCGGCCAGGACACTGATCCCAGAACATTTCCAGTGGGACCATCCTAATGGATTATTTATTAAATCAGGCATGGGATGTGGGTGTCTCTGGCTGACCAGCCTTTCTTGCCCAGCCCTAGTTGCCCTTGATCTGAGTTGCTTGCTCAGCCATTTCAGAGGGTCTTTGAGAGGCACACACTTTGTTGTGGGGATGTCGTGCAGACCACGTCAGGATGGGCAGATGTCTTTCTCGAAAGGACAAGTTTTTGGGTTTATTTGTACATCAGCAATGGTCTCATACTTATTTGTGGTTTGTTAATTACTATTTTTAAAATTATTGATTTCAAATTCCACCATTTCAGATGGTGGGATTCCAACCTGCCTCCTTGAACATTAGCTGAGGTTTGGGATACATGCTCTAGCAATAATACCCCTCGGCCATCACTTCGCCTGCTCACACGTTGCTCATTCCTGACCGGTTATACCAGTGCATGATGAAGCGAAACCTGTTCTTCCAACATAATTATGTGATCCTGATATCTTCCAGTACTCTGGTGATATCACTTACTATCTCTCTCTCTCTCTCTCTCTCTCTCTCTCTCTCTCTCTCTCTCTCTCTCTCTCTCTCTCTCTCTCTCTCTCTCTCTCTGTCTCTGTCTCTCTCTGTCTCTCTCTCTGTCTCTCTCTGTCTCTCTCTGTCTCTGTCTCTCTCTCTCTCTGTCTCTCTCTCTCTGTCTCTCTCTCTCTGTCTCTCTCTCTCTGTCTCTCTCTCTCTGTCTCTCTCTATTTCTCTGTCTCTCTCTATTTCTCTGTCTCCTGGAGGTACTCAGGAAGGTCCTGACTCAGTAGACTGCCCAACTGCTGGGTGTCTCGTCCATCACCACATTGAAAATGGTTGGTCAGCCAGAGAGACAAAGGGCAGGGAGATCTGGAACCTTCAATTTATCCTGCAGTGAGGTAAGATCACTCACAGTGCACAGAGCAGAGAGCAATGAGAGGGCTCCAAATATCGGCTAACAGGACATGACACAGATACAGTGCTCGATGGGGAGCACAGTTCACACATACCACACGCTCAATCACCACTCCTGCTGTAAGTTCTGTTGTACTAAGACTCACTACTCTGTAATACTGTATCTATGGCATGGCTTATTCAGCAGTGTCTTCAATAATTTGTAACTCCTATAACAGTTCCTATCTCTGTGATCTCCTAGCCCGATTTTCCCTCCACATATTTGAAATGTACTGAATTCCGGACTACCATCACTATCGCTGTAAATTGCTTCAGTGTCCACAACATGCCTTTTCTCGGTAGTCTCCTCCTCCAATAACTGGAGACCATGCACCACGGAAACTTTTCCTTCAACCAAACTAGTCCATGCTGACCAGTGTCCATGAACGAGTCGCGTTTCCCTGCATTTGACCTGTATCCCTTCAAACTTCTCCTCCCCCCAAATTGAACATTTCTCTACCACTTCCCCTGAACATTTATTCCATAACTGCACCATCCTCTGTGTGGAAACTTTTCTCCTAAAATCGATTTTATGTCTTTCCTCTCCCATCTCATATTTTTGCCCACTGGAACACAGAACATGACAGCGCATTACAGGCCCTTCGGCCTTCGATTTTGCACCAACGTGTGGAACCAATCTGAAGCCCAAGTAACCAACACTATTCCAACTCTTGTCCATATGTCTATCCAATGACTGTTTAAATGCCCTTAAAGTTGGCGAGTCTACCACTGTTGCAGGCAATGCATTCCATGCCCCGACTAATCTGAGTAAAAAACCTACCTCTGGCATCTGTCCCATATCTATTTATTCATGTTAATATCTACCTCAATGTAAAGGTATCTCCCCTTGTGGTAGGCATCGCCATCCAAGAGAAAAGGCTCTCACTGTCCAACCCATCTCACCTGCTGATTATCTTATTTGTCTCAATTAATTGACCTCAAACACATTCTTTTGAACAAAAACAGCTTAAAGTCCCTCAGCCTTTCCTCATAAGACCTTCCCTCCATACTGCGTAACTTCCTAGTAAATCTCCTCTGAATCATTTCTAAACTTACACATCCATCCGGTAATGCAGTGTGAACAAATGTGGCCACACTCAGAAGTTTGTATAGCTGCAGCATGATCTAATGGTTCAGAAACTCAATCCCTCTACCAAGACAAGCTCACACACTGAATGCCTTCTTATAAAACCCATAAACCTAGGTGGAAACTTTTAATGATCTCTGTACATGGACATAGAGATCTCTCTGTTCATCTACACTACCAACAATCTTACCATTATTCTAGTACCCTTTTTTCCTGTTACTCCCTCCAGAGTGAATCGCCTCACACCTTTCCACATTAAACTCCATTTGCGAACATTCAGTCCAGCTGTGCAGCTTATCTATACCTTTCTGTATCCTACAACACCCTTCGTCACTATCCACAACTCTACCGACCTTAGTGTCTTCTGCAAATTTACTAACCCATCCTTCAATGCCCTCATACAGGACATTTATATAAATGACAGCAACAGTGGATCCAAAACACATCCTGGAAGTACCCACCAGTAACAGAACTCCAGGATCGATATTTCCCATCAACCACTACCCTCTGCCTTCTTTCAGTGCACCAATTTCTGATCCAAACTGCTAAATCACCCACAATCCCATGCCTCCGTATTATCGGCAATCGCCTACCATGGGGAACCTTAACAAAAGCCTTACTGAAATACATATATACCACATCAACTGCTTTATCCTCATCCATCTCTTTGTTTACCTTCTTAAAGAACTTAATAAGGTTTGTGAGGGCACGACCTGCCCCTCACAAAACCGTTTTGACTATCCCTAATCAACTAACTCATCTCCAGATGATTATAAATCCTACCCCCTACAAGCCTTTCCAACAGTTTACCCAGAATCAAAGTAAGGCTCACAGGTCTATAACTACCAGGATTTTCTCCACTCCCCTGCTTGGGGTGGCACGATGGCACAGTGGTTAGCACTGCTGCCTCAGAGTACCAGTAGACCTGGCTTCAATTCTTGCCTCAGCCAACTGTCTGTGTGGAGTTTGCACATTGTCTCCGTGTCTGTGTGGGTTTCCTCCGGGTGTTCCAGTTTCCTCCCACAGTCCAAAATGTGCAGGTTAGGTGAATTGGCCATGCTAAATTGCCCATAGTGTTAGGTGAAGGGGTAAATGTATATAAATATGTTTATATAAATGTCTGTAGGTTCACCCCTCAGTCTCCGATGCTCCAGGGAAAATAGCCCCAACCTATTCAGCAACAACCCTGGAAACATCTTATTAATCTTTTCGAAACCCTTTCAAGTTCACAACATCCTTCTGACAGCAGGGAGACGAGAATTGCACAGAGTACTCCAATTGTGTTGTAACCTAGTAATCTGAGTTCCCCAGTCTTGGTGCACAGTAAGTCCTAGAATGAACAAATTGTTTAGGATCTTAGCCATATCCAGAGGTCTTGCACATCGACGGCTTCATTGATCTTTAAGGGCCTCTACTTTGTCCCGAGTTAATCGTTTACTCTTATTGTATCTATATTATCTAAAATCAGTTTTGGATTTTACTCATCCTTCTTTGCCGAGGCAATTTCATGTCCTCTTTTAGCATTCCTGATTTCCATCCTACAGCCCCTGTGATCCTCAGGGATTCCCTTGATCCAGCTGGCTATATCTGACATGTGGCCCCTTTTCCTTGACCAGACCCTCAGTAGACAGCCAGTGTTCCCGAACGCTGTCAGCATTGACCTGCACACAAACAGGAACATGCTGGCGCTGATCGCTCAATTTAACTCACTTTTAAAATATTCTCACTTGCCAGACTTCCCTTTCCCTGCAAATAGACTCCCCAATCACCTTTTGAAAGTTCCTGGCTGATACGATCAAGATTGGTCTGGCCCCATTTTATAACTTGAACCTATGGACCAGGCCTGTCCTTTTCCATCGCTGTTTCAAACTACTAGAACTGTGGTCACTTTGGCAAAATGCTTTCCCACTAATGCCTCAGTCCCTTTCCCGACCTTGTTTCCCAAAGGGAGGTCAGGTTTTGCCCAATTCTGTTTTCAGGCCGTTTATATATTGATTGGGAGTTTACTGGAAATTAATTACCAAATTCTTCCCTTGCAAACGCTGGAAAGTTAAAAAAACATCTATCATAACAGCCCCATTATTATGATTGACATTTGAGATCTCCCGACATATTTGTTCCTCAGTTTGGCACTTGTTATTAGGGATTAGTAGGACAATCAAATTGGAGTGATGACCCATTCTTATTTCTCAGTTCCACTAACATAGCTTCACTGGGTGATCCCACAGGAATATCCTCTCTAAGTACTGCTATGATGATTAATGCAATCAAAACACATCACCACGCGTCCTCTCTTGCCTCCCCTTCGATGCTTCCTGCAGTCCCTCTACCTTGAAACAATGAACTGCCAGTCCTGCCCCTCCCTCAGCTGTGTTTCTGTAATAACTATAATCTCCCAGTCCCATGTTCAAATCCATGTCCTGAGTTCATCTTCCTTAGCTGTCAGGCCCCTTGCATTGAAATAAATGCAGTTTAATCATCAGTTTTCGCCCATTCCCTGCTATGTACTTTCCTGCCTTATCTCTTGAAATGGCTCTCTTTAACTTGTGTACCAGCCTCAATCTTCTTTCTGATCCTTCGACTGTTTAAGATACAACACCCTGCCAGATTAGATTGTATCCTCTCTAGCAGCTCCAGCAATTTGCCCCACTAGGATATGGGTCCCCCTCCCGCTCCCAGTTCAGGTGCCTTTCCCACCCGGTCCACCTGTGCTGACACCTTCAGCGATCTTTGAGTTGTCCATTCAGGTCCCTGTGTTCCTCAGTACTCCGCAAGGTCCGAACACTCATTACGTCTGTCCTTCGCTTATCATACCTCCCACAGGGTCTGACCTCACATCGATCAGAACGACACTCTGCTCAGATTATCATCTGATCGTCATCAGACTGTAGCCTGAGACCATTCCCCTCACTGTGAACAACACCCTCACCTTCCATGTCATCTGCAAACCGACTAATGATACTTTCTGCTTTCACATCGAAGTTATTATTCCCCAGAATAACCAGTGATCGTTCCTGCACAGATCCCTGTGGTACACCCGCTGGTGAAACAATTTCAAACACGAAAAAGATTATCCACCTATTTTGTATCCAATTTGCCAACTTGCTTTGGATCCCATGGGCTCTTTCCTTTTGATCCTTGCATTTGCAAGCGTTGATTCATCCTCAGAGTGGTATCCAATAATATCCCATCCCCTGCTGTCAGACTATCTGCTCTGTAATTACCTGGCCTATCCCTGCTGCCCTTCCTGAACAGATGAACCACATTCGTACCGCACTTAGGTGGTAGTGTGGGGGTTAAATTTAAGAGAAAAAAAACAGGAGATCAGGGTGCCGCACGCAGCAGTCCCCTGCAAAAAAGAGAAAAAAAATAAACAGGAGATTCCTACCCTCCCCTTCACTGTTTTGATCACACACCAAACGAAAGAAAAAAAAAATGAACCACATTCGTGATCCTCCAGTCATTCGGCACTTCACCTGTGGCCAGCAAAGTATTAAATATATCCACCAGGCCCCTGCAATCTCCTCTCTTACTTCCCATAGCAGCCTGGGATACATTTCATTGGGCACTGGGGAGTTCTCCACCTGTTTATGCCTGTGAAAATATTTAGTACCTCCTCCTTATTGATCTTAACATGTTATAGAACCTCACCTTCCCCGTCTGAAATCCCCGGCTACAATGTCTTTCTCCTGCATGAATACAGATGGGAAGTATTAATTGAAGACCTCACCTACTTCCTCTGGCTCCATGCACAGGTTGTTTATTTGGTTTCTAATAGGCCTCACCCTTTCCTCAGTTACCCTTTTATTCTAACTATACTGACAAAGTACCTTGTGGCTTTTCCTTCATAGTATCTGACAAGGATATTTCACAGCCATTTCTAAGGACCCCGTTGCACTCCCTATCCTTGTGAATGGCTTCACCTGGTTTTATTGCACTGTGTTTTCTTCATCAAACTCACGATATCGCCTGATCTGTATTCGCTGGGCTTGCGGCCTTTACTACTCTCTCTTCATGAACACAATGGGATCGGCTCCTGTGAAATGAGTATCAGGCGTTAGGTAAGAAGTTAAAAAGCAGGACCTCAAGGGCAGTGATTTCTAGATTACTCCTAGTGCCACATGCCCCAGTGAGGATAGACATAGAAAGATAGGCCGGGGGGGTGGATGTATGCCTGAGGAGCTGTTGGAGGGGGCAGGGTTTTCAGTTCTTGGATCATTGGGATCTCTTCTGGGGTAGAAGTGACCTGAATGGGGCGGGGGGGATGGGTTAGACTTGAACCAGAGGGGCACCAGTATCACTGCGGGGAGATTTGCTCGTGTTACCCTGGGAGGTTTAAACTAGTTTGGCAGGAGGTTGGGACTCTGACTAAGAGAGGGACCATCGAAAAGTCAGCGGAAAATACATTAGCCATCAAAAGCAAGTTTCCTATTCAGGATATCTAGGGGCACAGACGAGGGAGGGAAAAGACCTCTGGTTTAAAGGGCATTTATTTCAACGCATGAGGCCTGACTGGTAAGGCAGATAAGCTCAGAGCATGGATTTGCTCTGGGGACTGGGATATTATAGCCATAACAGAAACATGGCTGAGAGAAGGGCCGGACTGGCAGCTCAGTGTTCGAGGATACAGAAACTACAGGCGGGACAGAAGGACAAGTAAGTGAGGAGGGGAGTTGTCCTTTTGATAAGGGAGGACATAACAACAGTGATTAGAAAGGATATGCTCAAAGAGTCAACAAATGAGGCCACATGTTTAGAACTTAGAAACAAACCAGGGGTGGTCACTCTGTTGGGATGGTATTATAGACCCCTAAATAGCCAGCAGGTACTAGAGGAGCTGATGTGTAGAGAGATTGGTGATAACAGTCGGAATAATAGAGTAGTATTGGTTGGAGAATTTAATTTTCCCAGTATTGACTGGACCACCCAGAGAGTAAAAGGCCCGTACTGAGTGCAATTTGTCAAATGTGTCCAAGAACGTTTCCTAAATCAAGATGCAACTCTAACAAGGCCCAACTCTACTCAGGCGGGTGCAACACTGGACCTCCCCTCAGAAAACGTGGTCGGGCAAGTGACTGAAGTGTCAGTGGGAGAGCACTTTGGGTCCAGTGACCACAACTGTCTTCGTTTTAACATAGTTATGGAAAAAGATCAGACAGATCCACAGATTAAGGTGTGAAACTGGAGTAGGGCCAGGTTTGGGGCCATTAGTCAGGATCGAGCAGAGGTCGATTGGGTGAATTAAAAATAACACAAAACCAGGTTATACTCCAACAGGTTTATCTCACAGCACCAGCTTTCAAAGTGCAGATGATCATCCTAAAAGATGAAAACTTAAACTAAATGTGTTTGTTATTACATTCCATGACACTGCAATCCTGTTGCTATAAATTCTGTGCCTTATGATTGTGCTCCATAACCACCTGATAAAGCAGCGAACCAAAACCAATCGCTCCCAAATAAACCCACTGGACTGGAAGCTGGGGTTGTGTGATTTTTAACTTTGCCCATCCCAGTCACCACCGGCTCCTCCACATCATGCTACCGTCAACTGGGTGAGTCTGTTTGAAGGAAAAGGAATGACTGGCAAATGGGAGCCTTTTAAAAGTCTGATATTAAGAATCCAGGACAAATTTTTCCCTGTTAGAGTGAAGGGAAAAGCTGGCAGGTTTAGGGATTCGTGGCTTATGAGGGATATTGAAGTTCTGGTCCGGAAAATGAAAATGGTATACATTGGATTTAAGCTTTCCATATCTACCTCACCTAGCTCACCAGACTGATTGACACAATCTGTGAAGACCCTACAATCCTCTCAGGTCCCTGCAGCATTCCGATCTGTAGAACCCGCTCCAATGCCTGACTCATCCAATCCACTTCCCTATCTGCGTGACATCCAACCGTCGCCAGCACACTCCCTATCAATGCAAGCTCCTCCAGTCTCTCTATCTATCCGCCCATCTCTATAACCTTCTCCAGCTCTTACACCCCTATCTGTGTAAATGTCACCGTCCCCCACAACACTTCCCACTTTGACCAACTGTAAAAGATTAGTAATGCTCTCTTATCTGTGAAACTCTCTCCAACCAAAATTGCCCTTGTTATCTCCTGGAAAATCTGTCTGATTCCACATCCTCCATGTCTAAATAACCTTCACAACCCAAACCTTCCTGTATCTATAAACATCTACTGTCACGACTACCCTCCTTATGTCTGTATGTTCTTCCCATCTGTACAACCGTCTTTACCTCTGTCATCTGCTCCGGTCCCTAAACAATCCCTGTCTGTGTAAACCTCCCCAACCTAACAACATCCTTATCACAGTAAAGTGCTCCACCCCTCCCAATCTTCTTTGCTCAGTGAAACCCCTCCAGCTCTCCACATCTCTGCAGGATCCTGCAGTTCCACAAAACATCCCTCTATGTGGAACTTCCACCAGAGACCACTACCCACCATATTTGTAATCCCCTGCTGACCCCTCTATCTCTGTTCCCAGCTTCAGTCCCGTCAACCCTACTTCCATATACAACATCATCAAGTCCTTGCAATCCTCCAGATCTGAGGAAACTCCAGCAGACATTGTCACTCCATCATGATCTCTGACTGCCTACAGTGATTTGAAACTTCTGCAATTCAATAACATTTCCAGTCTCCGTGCCCCTGTCGATCATGGTGAACTGCTCCAAACCTCTCAACCCTCCCTGCCTGTGTTCATCATCAAGTTGATACAACTCGTCTCATGTCTGTAGTTCCCTGCAGCCGTACAATCTTCCCCGTTTTTGTGAAGTCTGCCTATCACTATTACTGTCCCTATCTGTGTAACTGCCTCCAGTTACTACAGCCTCTTTACTGTGTAGCCCCCATCAGACCCTAAAGCCATGCTATCTGTGTAACCTCCTTCAGGTCTATATCCTGCAACTTGCTGAAACCTGCTGTCACCACTGCAACCCCCATTATTACTCAACATTGCTTTGTCTTTAAAACCATCCCTATCAGTGTGATCTCTTCCACTGCGTACAATACTCCCAGTCTGTGCAATGGGCGATGCGTGGTTTTATAAAAGGGGAATTTAAAAAAAAATCTGTTGGATTCTATATTTTGGTGTGACCATAATAGACAGAATAGATAAGGGTGGGGGAGGCTAGTAGCGGTCGAAGTATATTTGAAATTTAGGAAGCATTTTGATAAGTTTCAACAAGGGTTAAATATTAGCTCAGGAGAGAATAGGGCCCCTGAAAGGTCAATGAGGCTGTCTGTGAGGAATCACTGCTGATGGGGGAGGTTCGAAACAAATATTTTGCATTTTGATTTACTTTGGAGAAAGACATGGAAGCTCGGGAACTTGGGAAAATACATAGTGATGTATTGAACAGAGTTCACATTGGATAGCAGGATGGTTTAAAATGAAAAAAGGTTGATAAAACCTTGGGACATGATCAGATGTATCCCAGCGCTCTGTGAGAAGCTCGGGAGGAATTTACAGGGCACCTCACAGGGATATTTGTATCATCAACAGCCACCTCAGACCAGTGAGACTGATAAAAGAGGTGGGTAAGTTGTTGGAGGAGATTCTGAGAGAAAGGATCATCATGCATTTGGAAAGGCAAGGATGGATCAGCGATGGTCAGCATGACCTTGTGCACGGGAAACCATGTCTCACAAATTGGATTGAGTGTTTGCGGAGGTAGAAAAGTGATAGATTTTGGCAGAGCAGTGGATGATGTCCACATTAACTTTAGCAAGGCCTTTGACAAGGTTTTGCACGGCAGACTGGTTAATAAGTTTAGATCACTCATAACCAGGGATCACTCACCAACTGGAAACAAAATTGGATTGACGGTAAGAGACAGAGCATGCTCATAGAGAGTTGCTGCTCAAACTGAAGTCCTGTGACCAACGGTGTGTCATGGGGTTCGGTACTGGGTCACTGTTGTGCATCATTTATATGAACGGTTTGGATGATAATACAGGAGTTATGGTTAGCAAGCTTGTAAGTGAGACTGGAAGTGGTGGTAAAGTGGACAGTGAAGAGGATTATCTGAGAGTGGGCCAGTGAGTTTAGGAATAGCAAGTGGAGAAATACACAGTGTTGCACTCTGGTAAAGCTGACCAGAGCTGGACTTGTACAGGCAGAGACCCAGGGATGCAGGTAAAAGGTTCTTTGAAAGTGGTGTCACAGATAGACAGGTTGATGAAGCAGATGTTTGGGATGCTTACCTTCATTGGTCAGTGCATGAGATTAGGAGTTGGGATACCATGTCATGTTATATCTGTACAGGACATTAGTGAGGCCACCATAAAAATAGTGTTGATTACCTGGAAAAACTTAACTGGTTCACGTCTGTCCTTTAGGGAAGGACATCTGACATTGTTACCTGACATCTGACACCATGGCTCACGTGTGAATCCAGACCCATAGCAATATAGCTGATTCTGAGCTGCCCACTGGGAAATTAGCTGTGGGGCAAAGAATGCTGACTCAATCAGTGACATCCTTATCGAATGAATGAATCCATTAAAAAAAAGTGTTCCTCCCTACCACTGCAATCCCCTCCAGCGCAGCAATCCGTACTGTATTTGTAACACCGTTCAGGCCCTTGGCCTCTCTGTAACACTCTCATCACCTCCAGCACCTTCACCTCTCCCTCTTCCTATCATCTGATTCCCCTTCCGACTGCACTCCTCCTGCTAGTAGACCCATAGCGATCCCTTTAACAAATACTTCCATATTTCTAAAGCATTGGCTTCTTCAGAAATTGTCTTCTGTGCATCGCTTAATGAAGTCTGGTAAATCCTGGGAATTACTGAACCAAGACCGTCCAAAGTGGGGGAGGAGCAGTGGGACGGCATCGAGCAGCTGGACACTTGATGTGGAGAAAAAGGGGAATCCAGGAGAAAACAGCACAAGGAGCACGCTGTCACACCAACGTCCCACCCACCCCATCCCACGGCCACCTTCTGCCCCAAGTGTGGAAGGCCACATCAGTCTGTACAGCAACACACAGACTCCCGTGAGAGTGGGAGAGAGTCAGCCTGGTTTGTGACCCACCGCCAATGAGATGGTGAGATAGGGAAGTTGAATCCCCTTTCAGTTGTCCTACTGTCTTTGTTTCAAATTCCAATAATTCCCTGTCCAATGCCATGCCTCACAATGTAATGCTGTAATGGGGCCTTAACACTGCCCTTCACCTTCTGTGTTCTGACTCTTATTACCCAGAATTTGGTTTCCTAATGTTTGATAGTGTGAGGCCACATATAATCCCATTGTTATCCCTAACGATGAGAGTTCCCCATTCTCCTTCCCACTCTGCCTGACTTACCACAATGTTGTGTAGCCGTGAATATTAATGCCCCACCTTTTGTTCACCCTGTGACCACGTCTCCCTGATGGTGATTAGATAGAAATCACAGTCACACCAGCATATCCCTTATTACAAATGCTTCGTGCATTCAAATTATGAAATAGTAATTTACTTTTGAAATCACAAATTCCTGTCACAAATCTATCTGCTGATGTATAGTTTTAGTTAAACTTAGTCTCTTCCTGTTTCTTCCTGTTTTTCCTCAGCCTCAGCCCCATGTTTCAATATTTGAACATTTCTCTATGGAATTGGGAATTTCCTTTCAGCTGAGCCCTGTCCCTCCTTGTCTGTGTCAGTTTAAAGCAGTCTACATTGTCCTGGTCATATGATTGCCCAGGACACACATTGGTCCCAGCACTGAACCATCTCAATAAAATAGCTGACTCCTCCCTGAGTACTGGTAGCAGTGCCCACTGCATCAGACCCACTTCTTCTGACACTATGGTTTGATCCTGAAATCTCTGGTGATATCCCTCAGTCTCTCTCCATTTGGTATCCCTCACTGTGTGGGTCTAATTGCTGCTCCTGTCAGCGTCTCTCACTCTTACAGCTACTCCGGATCCAGAGCCAAAAGAATCTTCCGATCCGCCACAGTACGGACCAGGGATGGAGACTGGGATTTTTGTGATCTCTGCTGGACTCAGTGCTACTCTACATGAGTTATCCTCACTGCATCAGTCTAATTTCCCATTCTCTCTATTTCTCTCTCATGCAGGTAATCAGGATGTTTCTAACTCCTGTCTCATCCATCACCTCATTGAAGATGCTTGGTCAGCCAGAGAGATGGAGAGGGAGATCTGGAGTCTTCAGTAAACCCTGAAGCCGGTAAGATCAATCATAGTAAACAGCACAGGGTGGAGGTAGTAGACTTCTATATTCAGACTGGAACACAGGACATAGCTACAATGCTGGGCAAGGAACAGCAACATTCTCGGCTTCATTCCCACCAACTTGTGAGGGCTCTGCTGTCACCTCTGCTGTACCGGAACTCCCTGAGACTGCACAGGAGGTCCCAGGCATCAGTCTTGGCACATACTCTATTAGTGATCTCTGTAATATACTACAGCCCCGATATTCCTTCCTCTATTTGGAATCGCCTCTAGTACACACAATGCTGTCTGTCTCTGTCAGGTTCTCCAATCCCTGACACCCTAATCCCTAGCCTTCACCAGTAGATACTAAATTCCTTCATCCCTGTAATTGCCGATCCCTGTCTATCCCTGTAAGCTCCTCCTACCAATGCCACCCTCCATGTAAATGTGTTTTGTCTCTAACCTCTCCATCCATCCTTATCTGGGTAAACTTCTCCAGCTCTTACAACCCTTCCTTACTTATGAAAAAAATCGTAACCTCCTTATGGTTCGACTAATCTTCGATCTTAATCTATTTAAACTTCACCCTCTCCCCACCAACCCTCCTGACCACAGGAACCTCTTTCATTTTGTGCAACCCTCCCCATTTGTGTAACTGTCTCCAGCCCAGTAACCTGGCATTCTCCATTGCCTTCCTATCTATGCAGCCTCCTGAACCTAGAAGCCTTCTTATATCTTTAAATATCTGCAACCTTCCATATCTCTGTCAATATACACAATAATCTCCTACTGAAACACTCCCTATCTGTGCCTCTCAGTCTGCCTGCCTCTCTCTATATCCATCCCTATCCCTATCTCCAGAATCTAATCCAGTTCCCTCTCCCTCTGTAAATTCCTCCAATCCGCAAACCCCTTTGTCCCATGAACATTATTGCCCAGATTTAGCTCGAAAATCCTCAAGTCCCTGTAAGCCTCCCTATCTCTGTAACCTCTATCCATCTGTTTAACCCCCTACTACTGAGGAATGACACCCTGCATTCGCCATAAGGCAGATGGAATGACAGTGAATAGATATGCTGGAACCGTCATTCTGGAGATGTAGCTGCAGAATGACCATCGCTGGGAAGGGACGATTGAAGGGTTGTTGGGATCTAGGCAGGATAGGCAAAAATCCAACAAGTTGTGAAGAAAGGATAGGGTTAATGCATTAATGAGATAGCCACGTGGAACTGAAGATCAAAATTTGGAGACTATTTGGATGGAGCTGGGAATGAACAAGCAGCTGCAGAAATCATTGGCTGGAATTCTTTTAAAGGAATCAACCAGTGATGGGAATGTCAATATGGTTACAGTCAGGACACTGAATGTACTTGTAGCAAGGGCAGTACAGTAACTGTATGTGACAGTGGTCTCCATCCCGACTGGATAACTAATGAGTATCAGGACTGTAATGGATGGAATCCTGGATTGTATACGAGATGGTTTTCTATAACATCATATCAAGGAGCCAGCAACAAAATTATCCATTGGATTTCAAATGCTGTGTAATAATAAATATCCAATAGTCCCATTTTAGAGGAGTTTTGTGAGGAAAGACCCATAGTGTTATAATGCAGATATTGAGTTCGAGTTAAGACCATAAGATGTCGGAGCAGAATGAGACCATTTGGCCCATTGAGGATGCTCTGCCCTTCAATCAGATCATGACGGATCTGATACTCTCCAACTCTACATTCCTGCCTTTTCCACAAAACCCTTGTTTCCCTGATCCATTAACATCTGACTATCTATGCTGTCAATATTCTTAATGACCCAGCCTCGACAGTCAGGAATTCCCACAGATTCCCTACCCTCTGAGTGAAGACATTCCTCCTCATCTCCATCTTAAATGTGTGAGCTCTTGCTGGGATTTTCTGGTTACACATTCTCTGACACAATTGAAACGAAAGGAAGTCACAAAGATAATTATTGCAGATGATATGAAAATTGGTGGAGTTGGTGTGAAAGAGCAAGGAGATCCAAGGTTGCAGGAGGTTACTGATCAGTTGGAAAGATGTGCAAAGAAATGGCAAATTAAGTTTAATCTGTACAAGTGTGAGGTCATGTCAAATTCAAGAAGAAAGTGAGGGTACTGAGGGACATTGATGTACAGAAGGATCTTGGTGCATTGAGTGGTAAGGTCCTAGGGAGTGTTACTGAACAAAGAGACCTTGGAGTCCAGGTTCATAGTTCCTTGAAAGTATAATCCCAGGTAAATAGGATAGTGAAGAAGGTGTTTATTCTGCTTGCGTTTACTGATCAGAGCACTGAGTAGAGGAGTTAGGAGGTCATGTTGTGGCTGTACAGGACATTGGATAAGCCATTTTTGGAATATTGCATGCAGTTCTTGTCTCCTCCCTATCGGAACGATAAATTGCAAGGTTTCAGAAAAGATTTACAAGGATGTTGCCAGGATTGGAAGATTTGAGCTAAAGGGAGAGGTTGAATGGGCTGGGGCTACTTGAGGCTGAGGGGTGACCATATAGAGATTTATACAATCATGAGAGGCATGGATAGGTTTAACAGACAAGGTCTTTTCCCTGAGGTAGTGGAGTCCAGAACCGGACGGCCTAGGTTCAGGGTGAGAGGGGAAATATATAAAAGGAATCTAAGGGGCAACTTTTTCAGGCAGAGGGTGATGCGTGAATGCAATGAACTGCTAGAGGAAGTGGTGGAGGCTGGTACTATTACTGCATCTAAAAGGCATCTGGATGGGTATACGAACAGGAAGGGGTGAGGGCGATTTGGGCCAAGTGCTGGCAAGTGAGACAAAATTACGTTAGCGTATGTGGGCAGCGTGAACGAGATGGACTGAAGAGTCTGTTTCTGTGCTGTACATCTCTACGACTAAATGTTTTGCACTGTTCCTTTCTGCTTGTCTTCAGCCACATTCCCATGCTGTTCCAATGTGTCCCCTTTTCTCTTTAGATTTGGGAAGCTCCTTTCACCTGAACCCTGTCGCTGCATCTTCTCTGTCAATTAAAGCACTGTCCATTTCCAGCCACAAACTTCACTGTTTCCCCTGTTTACCTTGGTCAATTCTCCCATGAAACACATGCTTGGTTGTGATTGTAGGGTGTGCTTTATGGTCCATCATCTCACTGAATTCCACTACACTACAATTTCCCAGAGGATATCTCAGTGTGACATTACTCCTTCACTCAGCTTCATCACCCAACGGTCGATCTGAGATAGTCACGTCCCTGGTCATTTACACACTGTGTTATTCAAAGAAACACTGACACAAACACTTGAAGAGGAGTTCGGAGAATATCATTTTTGACAAAGATTGAAGTCTCCCAAAATTATCACATTGCATTACACAGGAATTCACTGGAATGTGCAAACAGGGCTGAGCAATGAAATATTGTTAGGCAGCCTAACCACTGTTCTCTTGCTTGTGTTTTTGACACGCGTTACTCATAATCTGCATTCAGGCTGATTCAGCTGCATCATCTGAGGCCACATGCTTTCTCTGTTATGCCTTTGTTACCCATTACTCTCAGGGTTACCCATCCTGCACTCCCTGAGACCCCTCAAGGATGGGTACGATTGAATATTTATGTGCTGCCTTTTGCTTCTCCTCTAACCACATCTCCCTGGTGACTAAATCTTATTTATCTCGGTGTCACAAGTCTATTACCTTATTACAGATACATTGTTCATTCCAAAAAAACGAACATTGTAATTGACTTTTTCCCAGAATGTCCTGTCACAGCCTAATTCACTGATGTACAATTTTAGTTAACCTCTGTCCCTTCCTGTTCCTTTCTGCTTGTCTTCAGCCACATTCCCATGCTGTTCCAATGTGTCCCCTTTTCTCTTTGGAATTGGGAAGCTCCTTTCACCTGAACCCCGTCGCTGCATCTTCTCTGTCAATTAAAGCACTGTCCATAAACCCACCGACATAATTTGCCAGGACACGGATCCCAACTATGTTGTTTTCAATTCACTCAATGGGATGTTAGTGTTTCTGGCTGGCCAGCATTTCATGCCCCCCACCCCGAGCTGCCATTGAGCCAAGTGCCTTGTGAGGCTATTAGACAAGGCAGCTTAGAGTCAACCCTATTGCTCTGGATCTGGAGTCATATGTAGGTCAGACCAGCTGCCTATCGCAGATTTCATTCTTGAAAGGATATTGAGCATTCAGATGGGTATCCCTGCCACTGTCATTAAATTCTGGATGAACAGTCTAGTGAGAATAACACTGCCCCACTGACAGCTCCCTCATCCCTGAGCACTGATCCCAGTGCACCATGAATCAAAACCCCTTCTTCTTGACCGTGGTTTGATCCTGATACCTTCCTGCAATTTGATGCTATCACTCAGACTCACTCCATGTGGTATCTGTCACTGTGAGAGTCTAATTGCTGCCAGTGACTGCAGCTTTTGTCGTGTCGTGTGATAGAGTCATACAGCAAGGAGACATACCTTTCGGTCCAACGCATCTGTGCCAGTGTCTTGAATGCTTGTAATTCCCAGAAAAGTTCCAATTTCTGTAACCTCCACCCTTCCCATAATCCTGCTGTTTATTTGAAACCTTCTCCAATGCTGACGACGCTCCCTATGTATAATTTGCTCTAAACTCGGTAATTTGCCCAATCTCAGTAACCGCATCCTGCACTCAGTACAATCATCTCTATTTCTGTAGTTTTCCACAATAACTACAGTCCATCCTGTCTCTGTAAAATACTCCAGCCCGGACCAAAATACCCACCTGTGTACCTTCCTCAAGCTCCAAGAGAACATGATCTCACTGTAACCTTCTGCAGGCCAGATCACATTCCTGCCTCCTGGCCTATAGCACCACATGACCTCTGTAACCATCTCCCATCCCGGCCCAACTCCTTATCTGTGTAAACACCTCCAGACCCTTTTCCAGCTGTAACAACACTTCCCATCTCTGTGTGCTCCTCCCTGCCCCTCAAACACCCTCTCTATGTGTAGCTCTGCAGTTTGGGGTGGTTCAGTGGTGAGCACTGCTGCCTCACAGCGCCAGAGACGCAGGTTCAATTCCAGCCTCGGGTGACTGTCTGTATGGAGTTGGCACATTGTCTCTGTGTCTTCATGGGTTTCCTCCCACAGTCCAAAGATGTGCAGGTCAGATAAATTGGCCATTCTAAACTGACCGAGCGTTAGGTGCATCATTCAGAGGGAAGTGGGTCTGGGTGGATTACTCTTTAGAGAGTTGGTGTGGACTTGTTGGGCCGAAGTGCCAATTCCATATTGTAGTAGGGAATCTAATAAAATCTAAACTCTCCCTCTGCGTTCCATATTAATGACCCTAAAAATGTCCCTCTAACAATTAAACAGCTCCAAACATCCCAAACTCTGTAAACTACGACAGCTCCAACATCCCTCCTTATCGGTGTAACCTCTTCCTGAAAACCTCTCAACATGTGGAGACCCCACAGTCCTCCCTATCTGTGTAATCCAACAGGTCCCTGCATTACTCCCGATCTGTAGAACCCTGTGCCTGTGACTCTCCCAATCCAGTTCCTGCAAGACTCACTATCTGTGTAACAGTCTCCCGTCACTATCACTCACCCTGTCAATGTAAGCTCCTCTAGTATCTCCATCCATCTAATCATCTCCATAACCTTCTCCAGCTCTTGTACCCTATCTAGTAAATGCCACCCTCATCTATAACCCTCCCTACGGCAGGAACCGTTCCACAGATTCATCACCCTCTGGCTGAATAAATTCCCCCAGATCTCCATTCTAAAGGGTTGTTCCTTCCCTCTGAAGCTGTGCTCTTGAGCCCTGGTCTCTCCACCAGTGAAAACATCTCCCCAACCCCGTCCACTCCATCTAGGCCCCTCAGTATTCTGTAAGTTTGAATGAGATCCTGCCACCGTCAACTCTGAAAATTCATCAAGTACAGACTCAGAGACTTCACCAGCTTCTCATATGACAAACATTTCATCCTGGGCTCTTTCGTGTAAAACTATTTCTTGTACCCCTTCGCATCCTTTGTCCAGACAGTTAATGTGTAACATGAACAGCGTGGTCCCAACACTGACCTCTGCGGAGTTCCCCACGTCACCAGTTCCCATCGTGAAAACGACCCCTTTATACCAACTCTGTCTTCTGCTAATCAGCCAATCCTCTACCCATGCCAAGCATGTTGTTCTGAAACTGAAATTTTATTTCACAAACCCTGCTGGGTTTGTTTTCCTGTCTGGCTGTGAATAAGCAATGTAGATAAAAGGGAGGAATGGTTTGTCGGGGTTTTCAGAAACCTTTCAACATGGTCCCACTGAAGATGTGGATAAGCAAAATTGTCAAATGTGGGATTGGAGGGAATGTACTGGCATGGATTGGGAATTCTTTAACAGAAAACTAAGTGGGAATAAATGGATTAGTGCTTGACCCCCAACTATTCACAAAGGGATTCGATGCATTTGATGGATGGACAAAATCTACTGCTTCCATGTTTGTTGCTGACACAGAACGAGATGGGAATGTGGGTTGTGTGGAGGAAGCAAAGGGGCCATGAACAGTCCATGAGTTTCCCTTGTACAAATTCATTGATGTGATGTGGCCATCACTTGCTTGGCCATCATTACCTTCCCATTTGTAATTACCTGGAGAAGGTGGTGGGAAGCTGCCTTCCTCACCCATTGCGGTCCTTTAGGTGTAGGGACAGACACAGTGCTAGGAGGATGGAGCGTGGCTTGGAGGGCACCTTGGCAATGCTGAAGTTACCGTGCACCTGGAGCTCCTGTTCTTCCAGGGAATAGTGGTTCCGGGTTTGTGAAGTGCTGCTGAAGGGGCCTGCCTGAGTGATCTCAGTGCTTTTTGTAGATACTTTATTTATTTATTTATTCACTCGTGGTTATGAGCATTACTGGATGTATTGTTGATTTGGAGTTGTCCCTGAGAAGGTGGAGGTGAGCTGCCTTCCTGAACCACTGCACCAGCCATTGGAACTGTTGTTATCTGTGTCCCCTCCAGCAGGCGCTACATCACTCCACACATCTGTAACTGCATACAGACAATGCAGCTCTTCCTGTATATGTGACATCCTCCTCTGCCGACAACTCTAATTGTTCATCAGAATGTCTCACCACTTCCATTGCCATCTGTGCTAGTGATCTCTCAAATTTCTGTATTCTTGTTTAAACTTCTGATCACCCATAACCTCTTCCTTTCTAAATTTGTAACCCCTCAGTACCTGTAACTCTCCATATAACTGTATTCAATGACAGCACAGGTTCACTTCCTTAAATCTCTGTGAATTACAGCGGCTGGTTGTGCTGCATTGGTACTTTTCATCCTCCTCATCCATCCTAGTTCTCCCAGCCCCTGCAATCCCACTATTTAGAATGCTCCCATTCTCTGTACCTCCTTATGTTCTGAGGGTCCTTGAACACCACGAGTGCTTCAAATATCTGTAACCCCCCCCCCCCCCCCCCCCCAGCCCAGTTACTGCGAGTCTTCTAACTCTGTAACATCCAACAGTCTCCAGTGCCAATCAACACTCCCTGGCTGTCAATTTGAATTTGTTGAAGTCTTCACATCTCAGTAAGCAGCTCACAAAAATCCCTTTAGACTCTACAAGGCTCCATCACCAACAAGCCGCCATCTCTCTATTTCTTTTGCTTCCCTCAGTGCCTACAAACCTCCATGTATCTTCCAGAAACCTGCTTTAGACACTGCAGGTCTGCCTACCTCTCCAGATAATCTGTTCCATACCCAACAGCTCCCTCAATCACTTTAACACCCTCTGCTCTGTCTAATCCTTCTCTTTTCCACTGTCTTCCAGGCACAACGGCGATCCTGTGAGGGACCAGTGTGCAATGGGATGTTATACATCTCAGCTGAGGCTTGAGGCCTACCATTACCTGGAAGTCACAAAGGGAGAGAACCTGAGAGTGAGCACCACAGAGCGGGAGAATATTAATCAGCAGCGAGGATCGAGGCCGACTGGGACTTGGATTTGGAGAAACAGCAGAGCAGGAGGGGCGAAATCATCACCGAGTCACAGAGAGAGTGACCATGTGAGGGAGTAATTAGCAGGAACATGAGGCTCACTCATGCCTGGGAGTTACAGAAGCACCAAAGTGGGAGGATATAAATCAGCACTGAGGATCGAGGCCTAGTCATACTTGGAAATCACAGAGACGGTGATGCTGTGAGGGAGCAGTGTGCAGTGGGAGCTGGAGGATTACACGTATCTGGGAGTCACAGAGACGGTGACCCTGTAAGGGAGCAGAGTGGAGTGGGAGCTGGAGGATTACACACACCTGGGAGTCACAGAGACGGTGACGCTGTGAGGGAGCAGAGTGGAGTGGGAGCTGGAGGATTACACGTATCTGGGAGACACAGAGACGGTGACCCTGTAAGGGAGCAGAGTGGAGTGGGAGCTGGAGGATTACACGTATCTGGGAGTCACAGAGACGGTGACGCTGTGAGGGAGCAGAGTGGAGTGGGAGCTGGAGGATTACACGTATCTGGGAGTCACAGAGACGGTGACCCTGTGAGGGAGCAGAGTGGAGTGGGAGCTGGAGGATTACACATATCTGGGAGTCACAGAGACGGTGACCCTGTGAGGGAGCAGAGTGGAGAGGGAGCTGAAGGATTACACGTATCTGGGAGTCACAGAGACGGTGACCCTGTGAGGGAGCAGAGTGGAGAGGGAGCTGGAGAATTACACGTATCTGGGAGTTACAGAGATGGTGACCCTGTAAGGGAGCAGAGTGGAGTGGGAGCTGAAGGATTACACGTCCCTGGGAGTCACAGAGACGGTGACCCTGTGAGGGAGCAGAGTGGAGTGGTATCTGAAGGATTACAAGTTCCTGGGAGTCACAGAGATAACTTTCTGCTGCTGGGACATGCCTGCACTGCGTTTGAAAGAAGTGCAAGAGCCATTACAGAAAATGCTGTAAGTTCATTGGCTGATAAATTCGCTGTTATTAGCGACTGTCAGTTAATTGCTATAAGTTAGCAATTTTGTTTTCAACTTCTGAAATAAGGGTTGCACACAGAAATAAGAGGGAGAAGTAAAATTGTGAGCCAATATAATAAATTACCCTCAGTAAGCCACAGTTGAATAAGGGATTTAACCATATTGTTATTTCCTGGATGTTCACATCATTCTAAGTAATTAATTAAGTAACTCGAGACAAAATGCATTTTAGGACATGTTTGTCAGATGGAAAATGTGTTCTGTTACATTGGGAAGTCATAGCCCCTGCTCGTGTCTGAGATGCACACTGAGTCATGGAGCTCAGACAGTGACGAGAGACCCTATGGGACATCTGTGATGCTGAGTTATGTGGATAACACACTCGCAGAGCAGATCACCCTGCAGACATGACGGCCAGGAAGAAGGAAGGGTCTGGGGTCCAGGCAATCGGAGGGAAACAGTCAGGGAATACAAGCATAACCTGGTGTTTCCCTCCCAATGCAATTTCCCAGTTTGAGAGCTGATGAAGGTGTAGGCTGCTCAAGGGAGGGCAGTCAGAGCCATGTCTGTTCCCCCACAAGCAGCCTGACTGTACAGGAGAGGAGGGAGAAGGAAGGAGGGGCAATAGTCACAGGAGAGACAGGGAAGTGAAGAAGGTGTCAGCGTGTCTGTCATTCCAAGATAGTGGGGTTAAGAATGTCACTGTGACTGCAGGACATTCATCTGGGGGACAGTGAGCAGTCAAAGATCATGCCCATGTTGGTAGGAATGACCTGGGTAGGAAGGGTGAAGTGGTCTGGGAATCAGAATTTAGGGAGCTCGGTGGATGGTTAGCAAGCCGATCCACAGATGTAGCACTCCCTGGAATAGTCCCAGTGCCGTGTCCAAGTGAGAACAGGACTCAGAGTTTTAGGTAGATGACAGTGTGACTGGAACGATGGTGCAGCAGGAAGGGCTTCAGATTCTTGGGACATTGGAACTGGTTCTGGGGAAGACAGCAACTGTACAAACTGGATGGGCTAACGTGACAGAGCTGGGACTGAATTTCTTACGGGGTTTGGGAGGGATTGGAAATAACTTGGTGTGTGCTTAAGACCCAAAAAGAAATAGGAAAGGAGAGTACCAGGATTCTCAAAATAATGGGAGATACAGTTGGTACTAGTTTACAACAACACGATTAACAGTGGAAGACGGAGTGAGAAAGAAAGCCTTAATCTGAGGTTCTCTGCATGGACCTGAATACTGGGAGGGTGCGGAGTTACAGACGCAGATTGGTGTGTGGAAATCTGATGTACTGATCACTGAGAGCTGGCTCAGGGAATGGCAGGATAGGATGTTAAATATTGCTGGGTATAAAATATCCAAAATGATAGAAGGGAAGGGAAAGGATGAAGGTAGAAGTATTGGTTTAGATTAGCGTTAGTTAAGGAGTCCAAGAGAAAGAGGATCCGTCCAAGGACAGAATGAATTTGGCTGGAGCTACAGAACAAAAAGTGTATAATTACACTGTGAGGTACAGTCTGTCGGCCAGCAACCATTGGAAAGGATGGAGAGAATAAATATGCAGAGTCATTTGAGAGTGATGACAGTATTACAGATTAGTTATAATGAGAAACTTAATTTATTCAGATATTGACTGGGTTACTGGTGGTGCAGCGTCCTGAGGGGCGAGTGTTCCTGGATTACATGGAGGAGAGCTCACTGCAGGAGTATGTGTCCAGCCCAAGAGAGCATGTACTGTTGGCCCTGGTCCTTGGGGAAGAGGTGGGGTAAGTGGATCCATTGTTAGTAGGGGAACGTTTTGGGGGGTCAGCGATCATTTTATTGTAACGTTCAGGATGATGATAGAGAATGCTATGCAATAATTGAGAGTGAGAAACATTAGTTGACTGAGAGCAGCCTTCAATGGAGCAAGAATGAAGCTGGGAACTTTTCAACGAGGCCAGTGAAAGGTTAGCTTTAAATAGTGTGAACCAAATCAGATGGAGCTGGGATGATGGAGATGGGGCTGCAGTGTGACCATGACTGGGAACTGGATAATTAAAGGTTTTCCCCATTTTGACAGGAAGGATTAATAGACCAACACAGTGAAGTGGCTTTGTGTGTAAAGGATGGGATCAGTATTATTGTGATGCTAATCATTTACATACTGTTCCTCTCTGCCCTCATCCCTCATGCCTGTGTCCTATGAGATATTGATCCCATCAGATATTGGTAACCTTTTGAAAACTTCAGAAAACAGCAGTATAGGGGGGATGACTCTGTCCACTGTCTGCACTGGTCAAGATGTAATGTTTTGTAAAGCCCTAGTTCTGTCTCCCCGGACACTATTGGTCTTAGGGTGCAGATCCCGGCACCTTTTTAAAATGCTTTGAGAGTTTCTGCCTCTGCTCGGCTTCCATGTGTGCCTCCCAGATCCCGACCATACTCTGGGTGAAATAATAACTTTCCTCACCACTTCTCTAATACTTCAACCAATTATATTAAATATCCACCACCGGTAACTGAGCTCTCCAACAGGAACAAGGTGTTCGCTCCCTCTCTACCCAGGCTCCTGACAATATATGCACTCCAATCAAATCTCCTCTCAGCATCCTCCGTTCCAATCTTTCCTCATAACTGCACTTCCACTGTCACAGGGTGAAGAATCTCCTCTCTCCCCTCTCCAGTCGAATTCCAGCTTTCCATGTGATGGGGTGACCAGAACTGCACACAATCCCCAAGCTGTGACTGAGCTCATTATTTATACAGTTCCTGCATAAGCTTCCTGCTCTGATTTTCTACACTTTGGCTGATAGAGGAAATGGTGCCATTTGCTACATTAATGAGATTATTGGTGTTTCCAGCTACCTTCATTTATCTGCCCCCACTGACTATACTCTCATTTATTGTCCATTCCTCTCTATTGTGGATGTCCCCAAATGCCTTGCCTTGTACTTCTGAGTTGTTTGCTCCATTCACCCGGATCCTATAGTTTCTGTTTTTAAACAGCCTGCCATGGGATCTCTCATCAAATCCAAGTCAGTCACATGCAGTTACAAGTTACTGCCTCAAACCGACACAGTCAGATCAATTACACACGATCTTCCTTGAACAACTCCAGATCGATTGTCATGGAGTCCTTGGGACTTCCTTAGTGACCGTTTATCCACTGTCTCAGAATTCCAGCCGTGACCTATTCAGTCAGTCCCTTGCTCCACATTAAACAAAGCTGCAGGGTTCTCCAGGCCTCTGGCATCATCCCTGCATCCAGGGAGGATTGGATAATGTAGGTAACTATAACGCAGGGGATTTTCCCCGGCTCCTTTTAAAAGTCTGGCACATTGTGTTACCCCTTTTTAAGGATTTGAATCTCCTTTATAACTCACCGCTCCAAGTTTAGGTAAAAAAGATGACTGCAGATGCTGGAAACAAGATTCTGGATTAATGATGCTGGAAAAGCACAGCAGTTCAGGTAGCATCCGAGGAACAGTAAAAATCAACGTTTTGGGCAAAAGCCGTTCATCAGGAATACAGGCAGAATGCCTGAAGGGTGGAGAGATAAATGAGAGGAGGGCGGGGTGGGGAGAAAGTAACATTGAGTACAATAGGTGAATGGGGGTAGGGATGAAGGTGATAGGTCGGGGAGGAGGATGGAGTGGTTAGGTGGAAAAGAAATACTCATTTCCCCTTCCCCCACCTCACCCTATTTCCAAACTTCCTGCTCAGCACTTGTCCTACCTGCCTATCTTCTTTTCCACCTATCCACTCCTCCTCCCTGACCTGTTACCGACATCCCCTCCCCCACTCACCTATTGTCCTCTATGCTACTTTCTCCACACCCCACCCTCCTGTCATTTATCTATCCACCCTTCAGGCCCTATGCCTGTATTCCTGATGAAAGACTTTTGCCCGAAACGTCGATTTTACTGCTCCTCGGATGCTGCCTGAACTGCTGTGCTTTTCCAGCACCACTAATCTAGAATCCGTTCCAAGTTTGTTGCTCCCAATATTTCACACTTCATACCTGTTTTGATTCAGACAGACAGAGGCCGAAACCAACTTATGATGTGGTCAAGTCTCATTTTAGTCAGGTTTTATGGAAGGGGTTTCTCTCCACAAAGTGAAGTGCATTTTCTCATGAGACCATCCCCAATCTGCCTCATTAACTACCCTCCCTGCCCACGTGGTTGCCTTCTCATCTGATACTAACGCAATGATTTTTCCCCTTCATCATAACAGCTGCCCACTCTCTGGGTATCCCAGAATGCAGGTGCCTGTTCCAGGTGCCATTTGTCAAAAGGCATTACACTCTTAGATTGTCAATCTGAAACTGCCCTGGACATGGCAGAGAGGTATAACTGGGGCTTCACTTTGTGGACAAGCCTCTGAGGTTCTGGTGAATGACATGGCGTAGGAGAGGGACATTATCTTCCTCCAGGACTGGCAGGGAAAGCTATGACACCAGACTATGCCAGCTTGGTACGAGCCTGACCCCTGGGTCAGTGAGGTGCCAGCCTTCTGGGTGAATGCCCAGCAGGGTAGGAAGTAGGTCAGTGACCTTTCCCACTCCACCAGGGGAAGTGCCACCATCTGCATTTTGTGACCTTGCCCTCACTCTATCTCTGTTACTGAACCCACCTCCCACCAAGGCTCATGTTCTCCCACTGTCACTGAATGCAGCACCTTCTGTCAGTCTCTCCAATCTCATCACTGCCCCTCTACCCAACTCTGCCTGGTGTCTGTGCTGCTTAATCACTCATTCAGGACACCTCACCAGCTTACCCCACAGCTGTACCAGCACTAACAGCTGCACCAACCTTTTCCATCTTCCTTAAGACCTCATGCTAATTTTTACATTCCAGAACGAAACATCCCACAATAGGAGAGAAAGAGCCAAGAGAGATAGGCGTTTCCCAACATTCAGCTCCTCACCCCCTCACAGGGGAGGGATCCTGACCCTAACAACCACGATAAGCTGACTGACCGTGTCCAAGCTCCCAGATTGGGACTTGAGGCTCCCGTTGACTGACTGTGCTGGGCACCGTGACTGACTGTGGACAATGATATCAAGCACCCTGTGTTTGTGTCTGTGCTAAATACCAAGACAATACAGCAGGCGGATGAGTCTGATTGCTCTGGCTGAGGGGAAACACTGCTAAAGGCAGGGTAAGGCAAGGCAATAAGGCAAGGCAATAATTCTGTAAGTATTCAAGTCTGCTCAAAGTGAGTGTACAAACACGGAGTGAGCACACCAGCGGGGCAGTCCATGAGCTGAGTGTATGTCCCTGAGAACAGTGTCCTTGCGGCAGCATTGAGTGTGTACATACATGGAGTGAGCAGCCCAGCAGGACAGACCATGATCTGGGTGTGTGTCCCTGAGCACAGTGTCCTTGCACTAGTATTGAGTATGTACAAACACACAGTGAACAGCCCAGAGGGACATTCCATGAGTTGTGTGTGTATCCCTGAGCAGTGTCCATACAATTAGAGTTGTCAGTGCACCCCGAGCTGCAGCATTGAAGTACAGAAGTGTACTGTCAGTGGGTCGGAGATGTGCTGGGAATACATGGTGAGGCTGGCATGTGATAGATGCCAGCATTGGTTGGTGTGGAGTACATGTAGTTTCTGTTCGTGCATTGTCACCAGAGACGTTGGTTTCCAAGAGAGAAGGCCGCAGGAGCAAGGTGCAAGATGGAGTCACCAGTTACCAACTCTGGCATTCATGTCAAATTCTCCATATTGAGCTTCCCCACAGTGGGAGGGAGGATATGAAGTGAAAATTGATGAGGAGAGATCTACAATAATGTGGCTGTTGATCATCAGTCATCATTCAGTCAGCACCTCGTCACTGCTGCACTCAAATCTTGACTTAAAGAACAGTCCAGCACAGGAACAGGCTGTCCCGCCCAGCAAGCCCACACTGACACATGATACCCTTCGATTGTTCAAATGAAAGTTTTTGCTTCTACACATTCTATTTCATTCTTTTCGGTGCTTTCTCTTCTCTGTGCCAAGATACCTCTTAATTCTTGCTATATTAGCTCCTTCCCCTCTATCAGTGCATCCCAGTCACTTGCACATTCTGTCTGAAAAAGCAAAAAAAAACTTACCAATCATGTCTCTTGAACTTTCTCCATTTTAACTAAAACCTATGGTTCCCCCTAGTAATTGATATTTCTCCTCTGGGAAAAAGCCTCTAACTGTCCTTCTATCTATGCCTCTGACAGTTTTGTAAATATCTATCAGGTAGCCCCATAGTCAATGATGCCCAGGTGCAAACAAACCATGTGTGTTCAATTTCTCCTTCTGGCTAATACCCTCCAAACCAGACAACACTCTGGTAAACCTTTTCCATATCCTCGCCAACACTTCCACATCGTGTGGCAAGCAGTACTCGACAGAATATTCCAATGTGCACAAACTAATTTTCTCTACAGCTGCAATATGGCCTGCTAATTTTCATACTGTATGCTCCGATGCCTGTCTGCAAGTTTGCCGTCAGTCTTCGTGATCACCCTATCCACCCGTGTTGCCACTTTCAGGGAACTGTGGAGCTATAAACCTTGATCTCTTTGGATGTTGATGCGGCCAGTAGTTTTTCCATCCACTTCTCTCCTGCATTAGACATTCTAAAACACATCACGTCACAGTTGTCCAAATAAAGTTACATCTGTGTTTTCTCTGTCCAAGTCTGCAGCTGACCTATATCCTGCTGTATTCTGTGGTAATCATCCTCACAATCTGCAACTCCACCATCTATTTACAGATCTCCAGTCACACAAACACTGTTCCACCACTACTCTGTCTTCTATGACCAAGCAGTTCTCTATGCATCTTACTAACTGACCGCTGATCCTATTTCACTTCACCTTCTGTATGAGCCTGGCATAAGGAACCTTATCAAAGGCCATGCTAAGGTCCAAACGGCTAGCATCCATGCCCTCATCAATCAATTTTCTCACTTCCTCAAAATAATCAATCAAGTTTGTGAGACAGGATCTTCCCCACACAACTGTGTTGTCTGTTGCGAGTAAGTCCATACTAGAGTACTGTTGGAGCTGCACTCATTCAAATAATTGATTATTCCATCATATTCCCGACTTGAACATTGAAGAGTAGATTAGATTCCCTACAGTGCGGAAACAGGACTAGCGGCCCAACCAGTCCACAGCAACCTTCCGAAGAGTAACCCACCCAGACCCATTTCTCTCTGACTAAAGCACCTAACACTATGGGCAATTTAGCATGGTCAATTCACCTGACCTACACTTCTTTTGCCTTTGGGAGGAAACCCACGAAGACACGGGGGGGAACGTGCAAACTCCCCACATTCACACTAGGTCTGTGGTGCTGTGAGGCAGCAGAGCTAACGACTGAACCACCATGCCACTCTTGATGGTTACCGTAGAGAAGGAGGCATGTTGGACCGTGATGGTTACTGTACAGTGGGAGGTATGTCGGGCCGTGATGGTTACTGTACAGTGGGAGGTAGGTTGGGCCGTGATGGTTACTGTACAGTGGGAGGTATGTCGGGCCGTGATGGTTACTGTACAGTGGGAGGTAGGTTGGGCCGTGATGGTTACTGTACAGTGGGAGGTATGTCGGGCCGTGATGGTTACTGTACAGTGGGAGGTATGTCGGGCCGTGGTGGTTACTGTACAGTGGGAGGTATGTCGGGCCGTGGTGGTTACTGTACAGTGGGAGGTAGGTTGGGCCGCGATGGTTACTGTACAGTAGGAGGTATGTCGGGCCATGGTTACTGTACAGTGGGGGTTATGTTGGGCTGTGTGGTTTCAGACCTAATGAGTTGTGCAGAATATGATTCTGCTCCTGCCGATGGCCCTCTACACTTCATGGATGCATCATTATTAGTTTCTCAATCTATTTGAAGACTGTGCCATTCACTGCCCAGGGGGCTACATATCATGTTGAGGTGGGTCTGCAAAATGTAAAGATAGCCCTTGCTCCCCATAAGAACTGTGCAGTGACCTATTCTTACCGATGTATGAAATGGAGTGGTGTACCTGCAGCAGGCAGATCGGTGATGATGTGGTCAGTTATAGGTTTCCCTTTTATTGATTCCCCCATAACCAGCCACAGAGCAGTCCCGCAGCCACAGGATTCAGCATCAATACCGAGCACTATACTGACTATATACCAAGGAGCTGCCCCCTCAGCCTGGCTATGTGCTTCCAGTGGGGCAGACCCCACCAGAGAGGGTGGTGATGTTGCCTGGGACATAGTCCTGTTCACAGAATCCTGCTTTACAGACAATATCTGACTGTTGCTTGATTAGTCCTTGGGAAATATACAACAGGTCACTTTTCCTTTTTGTATAATGAAGAGTTAACATCATTTTTCTTACATATTTGAAAGAAACTAACATCATTATTTTTCAGTTGAAAACAATTGAAGTGAACAATAATTGAAATACCAGAGCGCACAGCTAACTATTACACAATTCAGTGACTGTAGTAAACAGCTCATTGATGTTCAGATGAATGAACACACCATCTTGCAGGCAGCAAAGCTGTTGAAAAAGACTTGGAGAAAAAGCCTGAATTCAGACACAGTGTTACTGGGCCTCACCATGACCTCCAAAACACTGGCCATCTCCAAAATCTGTCCAGAGAGCTTCCAAACTGGAGCTGGGCAGTTACTGACATAATCCCTCACAACGGACTGGTTCGAGACATACCTGAACAGCAGGGAGATGTGAGTGGGGAAAACTGGCCAATGGAATAGCACATGGCGCTGGTCTCGACCCAGTTCAACATTTGTAACAATGACCTGTGAACAGCCATGTCTTGCAAGTATATCTCTTCTGATATGGTCCCTAAACTCTGTAATTCTGCACCTTGGACCCGATCCTGAATGAAGGTGTTATAAAGGTGATGGGCTCCTGCAACACATCATACATTGAATCCCTCATAAAACATATCCAGTGTTATAATATGCAATATCCAAACAGAATTGTGTAGCTCCATTGAAGGCCAGTATGATCCCAGCCCAACAACCTTGTATGTAACTTGAGCTGGAAATATCTGTGTAAATGTTTACAGCGTTGTTTTAACCGTTAACAGCAAAGTCTCTTTACTGAAGGTATGATAGCCTTTCATAATACCAACTTTTAGATTGTCCAATAAGCCCAAAATCCACCCATTTATTCCGTTCACTTTTATAACAACGATATGATGAAAACACTGCCCAACTCACGGTCAGGAGCATTGAAATGTTGAGTCTCATTACCACACCCAAGATCAAATTATTATTAAGTGCAAGGACTTTGAAAATATGCAATTATTTTCCTTTGTATTACTATTGTGAACTAATAGTTGACCCTCCTGTTCCTCAGATGCTGCCTGAATGGCTGTGCTTTTTCAGAACCACACTTTTTGACTCTGATCTGCAACATCTGCAGTCCTCACTTTCTCCCTGCTAATATCCATTCATAATCATTTTCGTGGCAACAATATCACTGTGTGTTTAAACATGTTACAGTCAGATATGGATATATTTTCAATTGCTTCTGCCTATCATAGAACTTAGTAATATGGGATGTGAATGTCAGTGTATGTGTGATGCTCGGTATGTAGGCCATGCGTCTGAAAGACTGACAGATTATTTCAAACAATATATCCCTTCAGCTGTTCAGAACAAGCAAGATACTGCCTCGACCCAACCAGCCTGAGCTCACAAAGTCCAATACTCAGGGTCCAGCATTTGGCATGTTTGGACAATATTTTTCATTTTAATTTCTTCATGGAATATGATTGGGACGGTATTTCTTGCCTGTTTCGCTTTGCCCTTGAGAAGGTGGTGTTGAGCTGTCACATTGACCCGTTGCAGTTCATGTGATGTAGATGTGCATTAGCGAGGGTCTTTGAAACAGTGGCACTGAAGGAACCGCAATATACTTCCTAAATCAGGATGGTGGACAGCTGGGATCGGAACGTGAACATGGTGGGGGTCCCATGTATCTGTTTCCTTTGTCCTTGTTGATGGTCGGGCTTCAATGGTACGTTGTAAGAAGCCTTGGTAAATTTCTGCAGAGCACCGTGTAGATGGCAGGTATTGCTGCTATTGGGTGTCAGTGGATGAGGGGTGAAGCTGCACTAACACAGGCAAACGGTGGGTATTTCATCACACACACATTCAGTGTGTGTCTTCTAGATGGGTGACAGGCTTTTGGAAATCATGAGGTAAGTTATTTCTGCAGGATTCCAAGCCCCTGACATATTATTGTAGCCGATTAATTTATATGCATCAAAGTGTAACACTGGACAAGCACAACAGGTCAGGCAGCACCTGAGGTACAGGAAACTTGACATTTTCGCAATAGCCCTTCACAGGAATGGGTAATGAAATTATATGGTCAGTCCAGTTCTGGTTAACGGTAACTCCCGGGATATTGCGAGGTGGGAGTTCAGTGATGGTGGTGGCATTGAACGTTAGAGAATATGGTTCAATTTTCTATTGTTAGAGGTAATCGTTGTCTGGCACATGTGCAATGGAAATGGTACTTGTCAATATTAAGCACAAACCTGCATATTTCCAGGTCCTTGTTGCATTTGGATAAGGATTGCTTCAGTGCCTGAGTAAATCACAAATAGTGTCGAACATTGTCCAATCATTAGCAAGCATCTCCACTTGTGATTTTAAAGCTTAGGGATAGTCATTTATGATTAGGCTTAGGGCAAAGAGCACTCTGAGAGCTCACTGATGCTGCCCCTCTCTCTGAGCTAGGAAGCTGGCTTCGAGTTCGACCTGCTCCAAAGGATTCTGACAACATATCGGAACGGATTAATGTTACAATATTTATCCCAAGGAGCTGAGTGAGGACTTGGTTAGCTCAATCGGTTGGACGGTTAGTTATTAATGTCAACAATATGGGTTCAATTCCTGCACTGACTGGGATGACTAACGGACTGTCCTACTCAACCTCTCCCTTACTTGAGGCATGATGACTGTCCAGTTAAATTGCCACCAGTCGTCTCTGTCTAGCAAGCGAGCATCCCTATCATCCTGTAGGAGTATGGTGGCTTACTCTTCCATTTCTGATCTACAGGCTTACCCAGAAACCCCTCCCTTGGAGAACTGGAGCTGAGATGGCTGCTGCCCACCAACCCCAGCCACCTTCCTTTGTACCAGGTATCACTTCAGCCAGTGCAGACAATTCCTATTTGCTCCAGTTTTGCCGTTAATCCTGGATACGACACTTGATCAAATGCAGTTATGATGAAACTAAGTGCAGTCCCTGTCGCCTCATCTCTAGAATTCAGCTGTGTGTTTTCTTGTTGTATATCGTTCAACCAAGGCTTCAATGAGCACAAGGGATGAGAGCCCAAACTGAGCTTCAGTGAGCAGGTTGGTGCTGAGGAAGTGCTGCTTGATCCCACTGTGAGAGACATCTTCCATCACTTTATTAATGATAGGGATTAGAGCAATGGGGCAGTCATTGATTGTCTGATGTTTTGTCTGTGTGTACAGGACACACCCGGATAGTTTCCCACATTGTCAGGTAGGTCCCAGTGCAATATCCCTGCTGGAATAGTTTGAATGGAATGTTATCAGAGCCCCATCAATTGCATTATCCCATCCCTCCAGCCGTTTGTAGATACCATACATAGTGAATCAAATTAGCTGAAGACTCCCATCTGGAGAAGACTAAAGTAGATCATCCCATCGACACTTCGGTCTGTACATTGTTGTGAATGTTTCATCCTTAGCTTTTCCTTTGTTGTGCTGGGCCCTTCCATAGTTGAGGAAGGTGATATTTGTGTATCCTACTCTTCCAGTGAGTTGTTTAATTGACCACGCAATTCACGCTGATTGCATATGACAGGATTGCAGAAATTAGGTCTGATTTGTTAGTTAGATTTGTCTGTCACTGGCTGTTTATGCTATTTGGTGAGTAAGTGGTCCTGTTTGGTAATGTCACATCATTGTGAGGTGTATCTAGTGCTGCTCTTGACCGGCCATCCTGTGTACTTCATTGAACAAGGGTTTATCCCCTGGCCTGATGGTCAGGGTATTGTGGAGCACAGGCCAGGCAGTTACAGTGAAAATTGTGCAGGAGTACAATTCTGCTGCTGTTGGTAATGACCCGAATCACCTCACACACGCCAGTGCTGAGTTCTAGATCTCTTTGAATTTTGTTCCGTTGAACATGTTGATGGTATCTCTCACATGTGTGCTCGTGTGTATACACACTCACACACTCACACTCACTGTCACTGTCATTCTCACTCTCACTAACTCTCACAATCACAAACACAATCACACTCACACTCACTCACTCTCTCACTCTCACACTCTCACATTCTCTCATTCTCTCACTCTGACTCTTTTACTCTGACACTCACTCTCTCACTCACTCACTCACTCACTCACTCACTCACTCTGTCACACTCTCACACTCACAAAATTCACAATGTAAAATCGGGACTTTGTCTGTAGAAATACTGTGTGTGGTAGTCACCTTTCCCAATCCGGTCATCGATCAATGTGCCTGCAGCCGGTAGATTAGATTAGATTAGATTACATTACATTACAGTGTGGAAACAGGCCCTTTGGCCCAACAAGTCCACACCGACCCGCCGAAGCGCAACCCACCCATACCCCTATATTTACCCATTACCTAACTCTACGGGCAATTTAACATGGTCAATTCACCTAACCTGCACATCTTTGGGATTGTGGGAGGAAACCGGAGCACCCGGAGGAAACCCACGCAGACATGGGGAGAATGTGCAAACTCCACACAGTCAGTCGCCTGAGGTGGGAATTGAACCCGGGTCTCTGGCGCTGTGAGGCAGCAGTGCTAACCACTGTGCCACCGTGCCGCCCACAAAGGTTGGTGGTTGGTTGGTTGGTAGGTTGGTGAAGATAAGGTCAAGAATGTTTCTCCTTCTCAGTCGTTCCCGTCCCACTCAGTGCAGACCCTGTCTTGCAGCTATGTCCTTTTGGACCAGACCGTCTTGATTAGCAATGCTGCTGCTGAGCCCCTCTGGATGGTGGTTTTGAAATAACCACCCAGGATACCTTTTCCAGCGTTGTCACTCTCTCAGGGCTTCCATTAGGACACTGATCCATCAGCTGAGGGAAGGGAGTCAGCAGGAGGTTTCCGTGGCAGTGTTTGATCTGACACAATGAGGTTTTGTTACGACACGTTGTTGCTTGAGGAGTCTGTTGGTGTCTCTCCCACATCCAGCCCTAGCACCCAGATGTTAGGAAGGAGGGATTTCCAGCGTCTGCAGTGCTTTTTTGTCACTATCAATCAAATGGCCTCTTCTGTGCTCTATGACTCTTGTGATTGGACTGTCCAAGGTCTCACTCCTTCAGTTCCTCCAAGTGCCTTGTCAATTCCACAGATTTCTACAATATTTTCTCCATTAAGACATTGCATAATTCCGTTTTTAAACTCTCTATGTGTATTTCTGTATCTTTCCCTGTCATCTCCTCCAGCCGCAACATCCATTTGTATCTCTGTAACCCTCCGTATCACTACAATCTTTATCCCATACTCCAGTCCCATCTATCGCTGTAAATTCCTCCAACCACTGGATCCCTCCCTATCTCTCTCATCTTCAGTTGCTTCATCTTACCCCATATTCTGTAAACGAACTTAAAAGTATCTCACTAACCTATTCTAGCATGCACAGGCCACACTATCTCTGTAACATCTCCTGTCTTGCTTTCCTGTCTCTGCAACATCTCCAGCCTTGTTTTTCTATCTCTGTAACATCTCCAGCCTTGCTTTTCTCTCTCTCTGTAACATCTCCAGCCTTGTTTTTCTCTCTCTGTAACATCTCCAGCCTTGTTTTTCTATCTCTGTAACATCTCCAGCCTTGCTTTCCTCTCTGTCTGTAACATCTCCAGCCTTGCTTTCCTCTCTCTGTAACATCTCCAGCCTTGCTTTCTTGTCTCTCTGTAACATCTCCAGCCTTGCTTTCTTGTCTCTCTGTAACATCTCCAGCCTTGCTTTCTTGTCTCTGTAACATCTCCAGCCTTGCTTTCTTGTCTCTCTGTAACATCTCCAGCCTTGCTTTCTTGTCTCTCTGTAACATCTCCAGCCTTGCTTTCTTGTCTCTCTGTAACATCTCCAGCCTTGCTTTCTTGTCTCTCTGTAACATCTCCAGCCTTGCTTTCTTGTCTCTCTGTAACATCTCCAGCCTTGCTTTCCTCTCTCTGTAACACCTCCAGAAAGCTTTCCTATCTCTAAAATATCTCCAGCCTTGCTTTCCCGTCATCTCTGTAATATCTCCAGCCTTGCTTTCCTATCTCTGCTTTCCTGCACACCTCAATGAATTGGTTTTTACGCACTTAGTGAATTGGTTATATATCCGCTCCTGTATTTTCATATTTCTGGGACTCTTGTTCAAGAAGGGGAGTAGGGATAACCCTAGTAACTATAGGCCGGTGAGTCTCACTTCTGTTGTAGGCAAAATCTTAGAGAGAATTGTAAGGGCAAGGATTTATGAACATCTGGATAGGAATAATGTGATCAAGGATAGTCAGCATGGTTTTGTGAAGGGCAGGTCGTGCCTCACAAACCTTATTGAATTCTTTGAGAAGGTGACTAAGGAGGTGGACGAGGGGAAAGCGGTAGATGTGGTGTATATGGATTTTAGTAAGGCGTTTGATAAGGTTCCCCATGGTAGACTACTGCAAAAAAATACGGAGATATGGCATTGAGGGTGATTTGGAGGTTTGGATTAGGAGTTGGCTGGCTGGAAGAAGACAGAGTGTAGTAGTTGATGCCAAAGGTTCATCTCGGAGTGCCGTCACTAGCGGTGTTCTGCAAGGATCTGTTTTGGGACCATTGCTGTTTGTCATTTTTATAAATGACCTGGAAGAGGGGTTAGAAGGTTGGGTGAGCAAGTTTGCGGATGATATGAAAGTCGGAGGAGTTGTAGACAGTGAGGAAGGATGTGGCAGGTTACAGCGGGATATAGAGAAGCTGCAGAACTGGGCAGAAAGGTGATTCACTTTGGTAAGAGCAACAAAAAGATGGGGTACTGGGCTAATGGTCGGATACTTGGTAGTGTGGATGAGCAGAGGGATCTTGGTGTCCATGTACACAGATCTTTGAAAGTTGCCACCCAGGTAAATAGTCTGGTGAAGAAGGCATATGGCGTACTGGCTTTTATTGGTAGAGGAATTGAGTTCTGGAGTACTGAGGTAATGTTGCAGTTGTATAAGACTCTGGTGCGGCCGCATCTGGAGTATTGTGTGCAGTTTTGGTCGCCATACTATAGGAAGGATGTGGAGGCACTGGAACGGGTGCAGAGGAGGTTTACCAGGATGTTGCCTGGTATGGTAGAAAGATCGTATGAGGAAAGGCTGAGGCACTTGGGGTTGTTTTCATTGGAGAAAAGAAGGTTTAGGGGTGACTTGATAGAGGTGTACAAGATGATTAGGGGTTTAGATAGGGTCGACAGTGAGAATCTTTTTCCACGTATGGAGTCAGCTATTACAAGGGGGCATAGCTTTAAATTAAGGGGGGGTAGGTATCGGAGAGATGTTAGGGGTAGATTCTTTACTCAGCGAGTCGTGAGTTCATGGAATGCCCTGCCAGTAGCAGTGGTGGACTCTCCCTCATTATGCGGGCATTGGATAGGCATATGGAGGATAGTGGGCTAGTGTAGGTTAGGTGGACTTGGATCGGCGCAACATCGAGGGCCGAAGGGCCTGTACTGCGCTGTATTCTTCTATGTTCTATGTTCTATCCCCAGCGTTTGGACCCTAACCTCGACGCATAAAGCCTCATTTGAAGACACGTCCAAGATATCGTCCCTCCTTACTGCAGTAACTGTTCCTTAATAAATAATGCAATACTACCTCCTTTTTAACATTCCCTCCTGTCCTGCCTATAGTTCCACTAGTACAGAATATTTAGTTGTTAGCCCTGACCACCCTCAAACACGTCTCTGTGATGGCAAAAATATTTCACCTCCACATGTCAACTCACGCCATTATCTCATCAGTCTGTCTGATAATACACCCAGTATTAACGTAAGCTGGAATATAACACCTGGAATACTCTGTGCCTCGGAGTTCCTCAATCGTCCTCAAACATGCCCAAACCATGAACCAAAATTGTAACTCTGGGACTGAATGAATATTTGTTGAACTGTAATTTCTTTTTTAAAAATGTATTTCTCAAGTCCAACTTTCCAGAACTGAGCAGTCAGCTCCACATACAATGAGTCCTGATGGTTAATTTCCCGCTCAGTGTGCAGAGAAACTGAGGACTGTGTGCAGTAATGGAGAAACTGAGGACTGCAGATGGAGATCAGAGTCGAACAGTGTGGTGCTGCAAAGGCACAACAGGTCAGGACGCATCCGAGGAGCAAGAGAGTCGCTGTTTCGGCCATAAACTCATTATCAGGAAGAGATTGGCGCATTCCTTTTTATTTGAATCTGTGATTCGCAGGACGTTGAGAACCGTACTTACTCAGGCAGCACTGCATATTGCACTGAAATGGAAAGCAGTCAATCATTTGTTTGGACAGGGTGCAGGCAAGGTGAGGGGAAGTACAGACTGATTGAAGTACAAACATAAGGATAGATAAATCCCCTGGGCCAGATGGGGTATACACAAGGTTACTCCAGGAGGTGATGGAAGAGATCGGTGTGCCTTTGGTGATGATCGTTGTGTCCTCGCTGTCCACTAGAGTGGTACAAGATGATTGAAGTGTGTCAAATGTTATTCCCTTGTTCTAGGAAGGGAATAGGGATAACCCTGGGGAATGACCGAACAGTCAGTCTTACATCAGTGGTGGGCAAAGTATTGGAGACGCTTCAGAGAGGCAGGATTTACAATTGCTTAGAAAATGATAATTTGATGAGAGATAGTCTGCATGGCTTTTTGAGGAGCAGGTCATATCTCACAAACCTAATTAAATTATTTTCAGATGTGAAAAATATAAGTCGTGAAGGTAGACCGGTAGATGTGGTGAATACGAATTTTAGCAAGGCGTTTAATTAGGTTTCCCATTGTAGGCTCATTCAGAAGCTAAGGAGGAATGGGATGCAGGGAAATTTGGCTCTCCGGATACGGGCATGGCTGGCCCATAGAAGACAAAGGATGGTAGCAGATGGAAAGAATTCAGCCTGGAGCACAGTGACCTGTAGTTTTCCACAGGGATCGGCTCTGGGACCTGTGCTGTTTGTGATTTTTATAAATGACTCTGATGAGGAAGTGGAATGGTGCTTAGTAAGTATACCGAAGATATGCAGGTTGATGGAATTGTGGATAGTGTGGAAGGCTGGTGTAGGTTGCAACAGAACATTGACAGGATGCAGAGCTCGGCTAATAAGTGGCAGACAATGTTCGACCTGAAAAAATGTGAAGTGATTTGGTTTAGAAGGTTGCATTTGAATACAGAATACAGAGTTAAAGGCAGAATTCTTGGCAATGGGGAGGAACAGAAGGATCGCGTGGTACATGTCCATAGATCCCACAAAATTGTCACCCAGGTTGATATAGTTGTTAAGAAAGTGTATGGTGTGTTGGTTTTCATTATGGGGGATTGAGTTTAAGAGCGGAGAGGTTAATGCTAAGCTCAATAAAGCTGTGGTTCAACCACACTTGGAATTTTGTATTCAGATCTGGTTGCCTCAGTATAGGCAAGCCTCAGAGAGTGTGCAGATGAAATTTACCAGGATGTTGCCTAGACTAGAGGACAGTCTTAGGAAGAAAGTTTGAGGGAACTAGTGCTTTTCTCCCTCGAGCGAAGATGAATGACAGCTGACTTGATAGAGGTGTACAAATGTTGAGAGACAAAGATTGGATAGCCACAGTCTTTTCCCAGGCAGAAATGGCTATCTACAAGGAGCATAATTTTAAAGTGATTTGACGAAGGTTTTGGGGTGATGTCAGAGGTAGCTGCTTTACACAGGGTATGGTGGGGTTGGAGTGCACCGCCAGTGATAGAAATAGAGTCAGATATATTTGGCATAATTTAGAAGACTCTTGGATAGGCACATGGAAGCTAGTGCATTGAAGGTTATATATGTTAGTCTGATCTTAGAGTAGGCTAAAAGGTCGGCAATGTATTGAGGGCTGAAGGGCTCTTATTGTGCTGTACTGTTCCATGTTTCAAGTTTCTCTCAGCTGGTGGACTCTCATCAGTCGGTGAATGTGTGAGGGAGTGAGGTGTGTGAGGTCAGGAAGCTGTAAGGGGCGTGAGGCCAAGACTTCCAGTTATGGTGTGCATGGTTACAGTCAGCTGAGTGCCAGCACAATATGTGTGGTTACCTCGACCAGACAAAATCCACCAAGTTTAGTTATTAAACTGATTTTTGGTTTGTCCTTAGCTCCTGGTTTCTTCAGATACATTCTGGTGAGTGACCAATGTATTACTATCCGACCATCCACAGGCAGGTACAATTTTATTTTGATACTGGTGAATGTGAAGGTACATTTATTGGATATAATGTCAGATGATTCACTGTGAGACACAAGATGCTGTAGAAAGCTGTCAATTGTGAACATTTTCACACAGCGTCTGGACCAGGGAACAGATGGAGGAAGTATGGGGAACGTGCTAGATATCAGCACCGTAAGCAATACCATGTGATTCTGACACTCCATGCCCATACAATGCCTGGTTCCTGATCAAACATTGGTATCTAATTTAGATAGTATTTGTAACTACACTGAGAACATTGATAGGTAAAAACAAGGCCTCAGATGCTGGAAACCAGAGTCTAGATTAGAGTGGTGCTGGAAGAGCACAGCAGGTCAGGCAGCATCCGAGGTGTAGGAAAGTCGACGTTTCGGACAAAAGCCCTTCATCAGGAATGATAGCCTGTTGGCTAGTTTCCTCCTGCCCAAGGTGGAATCCAAATGATTTACTTTGAAGGAGAGGGATAAGTGTGCACTACAGGGCAAGAGTTATAGCTGGGGGCAGGGAAATTATGATGCGGTGAGGCATGACTTAGGATGTGTGGCTTGGAAAAAAAAGCTTCAAGACAAGGGTGTAATTGATATGTGGAGCTTGTTCAAGGAACAACTATTGAGTGTCCTTGATAAGTATGTACCTGTCAGGCAGGGAGGAAAGGGTCGTGTGAGGGAGCCGTGGTTTAATAAGGAATTGGAGTCCCTTGTTAAAGGGAAGAGGGCGGCCTATGTAAAGATGAGGCGTGAAGGTTCAATTGGGGTGATTGAGAGTTATAAGGTAGCCAGGAAGGACCTGAAGAGAGAGCTAAGAGCAGCAAGGAGGGGACATGAAAGGTCCTTAGTTGGTAGGATTAGGGAAAACCCTAAGGCTTTCTCTAGGTATGTCAGGAATAAAAGAATGACTAGGGTAGGAATAGGTCCAGTCAAGGATAGTAATGGGAAGTTGCGTGTGGAGGCTGAAGAGATTGGGGAGACACTGAATTCGTCAGTATTCAATCAGGAACAGGACATTGTTGTCAATGTGAGTACTGAGTCACAATTAAGTAGAATGGATGGCTTTGAGGTATGTAGAAAAGAGGTGTTGGAAATTCTTGAAAGGGTGAAAATAGATAAGTCCCCTGGGCCTGATGGCATTTATCCTAGGATTCTCTGGGAAGCAAGGGAGGAGATTGCAGAGCCATTGGCCTTGATTTTTATGTCCTCGTTGTCTACAGGAGTAGTGCCAGAAGATTGGAGGTTAGCAAATGTGGTTCCCTTGTTCAAGAAGGGGAGTAGGGATAACCCTAGTAACTATAGGCCGGTGAGTCTCACTTCTGTTGTGGGCAAAATCTTCGAGAGAATTGTAAGGGATAGGATTTATGAACATCTGGATAGGAATAATGTGATCAAGGATAGTCAGCATGGTTTTGTGAAGGGCAGGTCGTGCCTCACAAACCTTATTGAATTCTTTGAGAAGGTGACTAAGGAGGTGGACGAGGGGAAAGCGGTAGATGTGGTGTATATGGATTTAAGTAAGGCGTTTGATAAGGTTCCCCATGGTAGACTACTGCAAAAAATAAGGAGGTATGGCATTGAGGGTGAGTTGGAGGATTGGATTAGGAGTTGGCTGGCTGGAAGAAGACAGAGGGTAGTAGTTGATGGCAAAGGTTCATCTTGGAGTGCCGTCACTAGCGGTGTTCCGCAAGGATCTGTTTTGGGACCATTGCTATTTGTCATTTTTATAAATGACCTGGAGGAGGGGTTAGAAGGTTGGGTGAGCAAGTTTGCGGATGATACAAAAGTCGGAGGAGTTGTAGACAGTGAGGAAGGATATGGCAGGTTACAGAGGGATATAGATAAGCTGCAGAACTGGGCAGAAAGGTGACAAATGGAGTTCAATGTAGCTAAATGTGAGGTGATTCACTTTGGTAAGAGTAACAAAAAGATGGGGTACTGGGCTAATGGTCGGATACTTGGTAGTGTGGATGAGCAGAGGGATCTTGGTGTCCATGTACACAGATCTTTGAAAGTTTCCACCCAGGTAAATAGTGCGGTGAAGAAGGCATATGGCGTACTGGCTTTTATTGGTAGAGGAATTGAGTTCCGGAGTACTGAGGTCATGTTGCAGTTGTATAAGACTCTGGTGCGGCCGCATCTGGAGTATTGTGTGCAGTTTTGGTCGCCATATTATAGGAAGGATGTGGAGGCACTGGAACGGGTGCAGAGGAGGTTTACCAGGATGTTGCCTGGTATGGTAGAAAGATCGTATAAGGAAAGGCTGAGGCACTTGGGGTTGTTTTCATTGGAGAAAAGAAGGTTTAGGGGTGACTTGATAGAGGTGTACAAGATGATTAGGGGTTCAGATAGGGTTGACAGTGAGAATCTTTTTCCACGTATGGAGTCGGGTATTACAAGAGGGCATAGCTTTAAATTAAGGGGGGGTAGGTATCGGAGAGATGTTAGGGGTAGGTTCTTCACTCAGCGAGTCGTGAGTTCATGGAATGCCCTGCCAGTAGCAGTGGTGGACTCTCCCTCATTATGGGCATTTAAGCGGGCATTGGATAGGCATATGGAGGATAGTGGGCTAGTGTAGGTTAGGTGGGCTTGGATCGGCGCAACATCGAGGGCCGAAGGGCCTGTACTGCTCTGTATTCTTCTATGTTCTATGTTCTATATTCTATGAATGTTTGAATGATTGTCCTAAGGAGAAAGTGAGGACTGCAGCTGCTAAGATCAGAGCTGAAAAATGTGTTGCTGGAAAAGCGCAGCAGGTTAGGCAGCATCCAAGGAGCAGGAGAATCGACGTTTCATGCGTCTCCACCTTCACGCCGACCTCCTGATTGTCCTGACCCAGGTTGGAATCTTTCTGGTCAGATTCTGGATCAGGCCAGTATCTCACTCAGTGTCACAGGCAGCTGTGAGGTCCAGCAGCACGGTGCCTGAATTCAGGGCTTTTGGAATCCATTTTTAATGTCGGTCATGATTGAAAGGTGGTGGGTTTACTGACCTGAACAATGATCAGGAGTTTGCCATGTTTGTGAATTGGGCAATGATGAGATATGAACTACAATTATTCAACTGAACAATAATTGCCTCATCTCTGAAAACAATTAAGTTGGTTCTATATTGATGGAACTAAAATGTAAACACCCAACAACATTTTATGATCAAAGTTTGTGAGAAGATTTGTAGCTCGGGTGCTCGTTGCTGTGGTTCTGTTCGCTGAGCTGGAAGTTTTTGTTGCAAACGTTTCGTCCCCTGTCTCGGTGACATCCTCAGTGCTTGGGAGCCTCCTGTGCAGCGCTTCTGTGGTGTTTCCTCCGCCATTTATAGTGGCCTGTCCCTGCCGCTTCCGGTTGTCAGTTTCAGCTGTCCGCTGTAGTGGCCGGTATATTGGGTCCAGGTCGATGTGTTTGTTGATGGAGTTTGTGGATGAGTGCCATGCTTCTAGGAATTCCCTGGCTGTTCTTTGTTTGGCTTGCCCTATAATGGTAGTGTTGTCCCAGTCGAATTCATGTTGCTTTTCGTCTGCGTGTGTGGCTACTAGGGATAGCTGGTCATGTCGTTTCGTGGCTAGTTGGTGTTCATGGATGCGGATCGTTAGTTGTCTTCCTGTTTGTCCTATATAGTGTTTTGTGCAGTCCTTGCATGGGATTTTGTACACTACATTAGTTTTGCTCATGCTGGGTATCGGGTCCTTCGTTCTGGTAAGTTGTTGTCTGAGTGTGGCTGTTGGTTTGTGTGCCGTTATAAGTCCTAGTGGTCGCAGTAGTCTGGCTGTCAGTTCAGAGATGTTCTTGATGTATGGTATTGTGGCTAGTCCTTTGGGTTGCGGCATGTCCTCGTTCCGTTGTCTTTACCTTAGGCATCTGTTGATGAAATTGCGAGGATATCCGTTTTTGGCCAATACCTTGTATAGGTGTTCCTCTTCCTCTTTTTGCAGTTCTGGTGTGCTGCAGTGTGTTGTGGCCCTTTTATTTTATGATGCAAAATTAAAGAGTGTGCGTTTTGTTTTATACCAAAAAGAAAATGTTGTCTGATTATTCTGGTGATCACAATTGCACACTAAATGCCAGTTTTCAAATGCATACGTTGTCGCTATATCATTTACAAAGTGGTTGACCGCTGACTGATTGCATATTCAGAGTGAGGAAACGATTGAACAATCTGATAGAATTATCATTCTGACAGATGTATATATAATCAATCGATTTAATTCTCACTGAAGTGTGTGAACTTCAGCTATTCGCCAAGAATTCTATTAGTTTTAAAATAATGATGGAAAATGATCGACCAGATCTTAAAGTCGAAGTTCTAATTTGGGGTAAGGCTAATTTCGATGATATCAGGCAAGAACTTTCAGAAGCTGACTGGACGCAGATGTTCATAGATAAAAGGGCAGCTGGGAAGTGGAAAGCATTCAGAACTTAGGTAACAGTATGTTCCAGGTACGGTAAAAGGAAAGGCTGGTAGGTATAGGGAATGCTGGATGACTAAAGAAATTGAGGGTCTGGTTAGGAAAACGAAGGGAGCATATATCAGATACAGACAAGGTAGATCGAAGGAACCCTTAGAAGAGTACAAAAGGCAATATGAGTATACTTAAGAGGGAAATCAGGAGGGCAAACGGGGACATGAGATTATATTGGCAAATAGAATTAAGGAAAATCCAAAAGGGTTTTACAAAGACATTAAGGACAAAAGAGTAAATAGAGAAAGAATATCGCACCTCAAATATCAGCTTGGAGGCCTTTGTGTGGAACGCAGGAGTTGGGGGCGATACTAAATGAACATTTTACATCAGTGTTTACTGTTGGAAAGGACATGGAAGATATGAAATCTAGGGAAATAAATGGTAACATCTTCAAAAATGTTCATATTACAGAGGAGGATGTGCTGGATGTCTTGAAATATATAAAAGTGGATAAATCCTCTGATCAGGTGTACAGAGAACTCTGTCGGAAGCCATGGAACGGATTGCTGGGCCTCTTACTGAGATATTTGTATAATCGATAGTCAAAGGTGAGGTGCCAGAGGACTGGAGCTTGGCGAATATGGTGACAATGTTTAAGAAAGTTGGTAAGGACAAGCCAGGGAACTATAGACCAGTGAGCCTGACAGCGGTGATAGGCAAGTTGTTGGAGGGAATCCTGAGGGACAGGATATATATGTATTTCGAAAGGCAAGGACTGGGTTCGGATAGTCAACGTAGCTATGTGAGTGGAAAATCATGTCTCACAACCTTCTTTGAATTTTTTTACAAAAGTAACAATAACGATTGATGAGGGCAGAGTGGTGGATGTGATTTACTTGAACTTCAGCAAGTCGTTCAATAAGGTTCCCCATGGGAGATTGGTTAGTCAGGTTAGACCTCATGGAATAGAGGGAGAACTAGCCATTTGGATCCAGAAGTAGCTCAAACGTAGAAGACAGAGGGTGTGGTGGAGGGTTGTTTTACAGACTGGAGGCCTGTGACCAGTGGAGTGCCACAAGGATCGGTGCTGGATCCACTACTCTTTGGCAGATGCATCACCTTCCTAACGATTGACTCAACCTGCAAGTTTACCTTGAGACAATCCTGGACTAGAACTCGCAACTATCTTTGCACTTCAGACTTCTGAATTTTCTCTTCGTTTATAAAATAGTCCATGCCTCTCTCCCTCCTCACAAAGTGCATCACTTCAGGTTTTCCCAAGCGTACTCCATCTGCCACTTCTTTGCCCACTCTCCTACCCTGTCTAAATCCTTCTGCAGACTCCTGCCATCTCAATGCTGCCTGTCCCTCTACCTACCTTTGTATAATCTAAAAACCGAGCCAGAATACTCTCAGTTCCTTAATGTAGATCGTTAATGCACAAAGTAAAAAGTTGTGGTCCCAACACTGAGCCATGCAGAACGCCAGTTGTCATCGGCTGCTATCCCAAGAAGGACGTTTTTATCGCCTCTCTTTACTTGCTGTCAGACAGCCAAGCTTCTGCACACACTAGTAACTTACCTCGAACAAAATGGGGCCTAATTTTATTCAGCAGCCTCCTGTGCGGCACCTTGCCAAAGTCCGTCTGGAAGTCCAGGTGGATAATATCCACTGGCTTTCCTTTGTCTCACTTGCTTGTTGCATCCTCAAATAACTTTTACAGATTTCTGAGGCATGACGTCCTCTTGATGACACCATACTGATTTTGCTCAATTTTACAATTCACTTGCAAGTATTCAGAATCTCATCCTTCACAATGGATTCTAGGATCTTACACATGACTGAGGTTAGGTTAATCGGTCTGTCACTTTCTGCCTTTTGCCTTATTCCCTTTATAAAGAGGCTGTCATGTTTGCAACTTTCTAGTCTTTTGAGCTTCTCCCTGATTCTAGAAATTCATGAAAGATCACCACAAATGTCTCCATTATTTCTTCAGCTAACTCCCTTGGAACTCTGGAATATTATCCATCAGGTCCAGTTTATTTACCAATTTAGTCTTTCGAGCAACTTCTCCTAATAAGCTCTGGCCCCTCGCTATCTTGAATTTGTGGGATACTATTCGTGTCTTTCACTGTAAAAAGTGACGTGAAATAATTGTTGAGTTTCTCAGCCATTATTTGTTCCCCATTAGTATATCTCCAGCGTCGTATTCAGCGACCAATGTCCATTTCTGCCTCTCTTTTGCCCTTTACATATCTAAAGAAACTCCTACAGTCTTTTATATTACTGGCTGGCTTACCCTTATATTTAATCTTCTTCCTCCTATTTCTTATTTTGTTGCCCTATATTGGTATTTGGAAGCTTCCAAATCCACTGGTTTCCCACTGCCATTTGCCATGTTACCTCATTTCTCTTTTGCTTTTACGCTAACCCTGATTTCCCCTGTCAGCCATTGTTGCCTCATTCTCCCTATACTATGATTCTTTTAGCTTGGGATGAGTCTCTGCTGTGTCTCCTGATTTACTCCCAGAACCTCCCGCAATTACTGTCCCACTGTCTTTCCTGCTATCCTACTCTCCCAGTCAATTTACCCTAGTTCCTCCCTCATGCCTTTGTAGTTGCTTTTATTCAGCGGTAATAATGTTAACTCTGGTTCTACCTTCACCCTCTCAAATTGAAGAGTAGGTTCAATGATATTATGAACACTGTCTCATAAAGCTTTCTTTACCTTAAGCTCCCTTATCAAATCTGCCTCATTGCACAACTCTAAATACGGTATTGCCCGTTCCCTTGTTGCTTTCACCATAAGCTGCTCCAAAAAGCCACCTCGTAGGCATTCCACAAATTCCTTTCCTTGCAAACCATTGCCAACCTGATTTTCCCAGTCCAGCTGCATATTGAAATCTCCCCAATCACTGTAACTTTGTCTTTCCGACACATCGTTTCTACCTCCTGATGTGACGTCCGACCCAGCTCCTAACTACGGTTTGTGGACCTGAACATAACTCCAACTATGGTTTTTCACCTTTGCCGTTCCCCAATTCTAACCACACAGATTCTACACCATCTGTCCCTACTTTGAGTTTTGGGAACTGAGTGATGGGACTACAAAACACTTTAGCATTGTCACAAGTTCATAGTTTAGACATTAATTTAAAAATTACGCTGTCAATTCCATTGGAATATGGCCACAATCTATTTCTTTGGCCAAATATTCTGTGTGTGCTATGGAAGAATGCAGACTTTTGAAACTGTTAGAAAATCATCATGTGAAGAGGACTTGAATCTATAAAGTAATTAAGGTGGGTCAAGTGAACAGAAAAGTATTGGTGTATGAAGCATCGTAGGATGTATTGTCTGTGCGCTCAAAGATGTTGGCGGGTTGAATTGAAAGGCAGTGTGTTATTTCAATGGAGAGATTGGGTTGAGGCGCAGAAGAACAGGCACATGGAGTACAAAAAAAACTTTATATGTGCATAAAGTTTTGAGGGTAGTAAGATAAATGTATACATTTTCGGAAACAGAATACATTTAAAATTAGGGAAGATTTTCTTCAGTTTTGCAGAGTAGTGGCGAGACCACATCGAGAGAACAATGGTCATACTGACAGGCAAATCAGTCCAGAGAAGATTCACTCAACTGACTCCTGTGTGGAACATTTATTTCAGGTGGAAATCTTGAACTGACTGACTGACTCCGGATCTGCTGGAGTTTAGGCAATCTTGGTGACCCAAGGATATTCCGAGTTGTCTTTTTGTGTTGAATTCTGAAACCACATTTCAGCTTGTATGAGAGATTACCAGGAATGGATGGACTATGAAACTGAAGGTTACCTCAGTTAAGAAGATGTTGGATGTTTTAATCCTCTCAAAGTGTCGTGTATTTGTGAACTCTCTTCCCAGATAGCAATGGAGGATAAAACATTGAATATTCCTAAGGCAGAAGCAGGCAGGTTCTTGACTAACAATGACGCACTAACATTGTAAGGGCATAGGAGGAATGTGTGATTGATATCACAATCAGATCATCCACGATCTTATCACATGACTGAGCTGTATTGGTGACTTACCCCTGATGCTAGTTTCTGCATTTCTGTTGACTTCAGATACTGAGAAAAATATGAGATGATTCTCATGAATATGGAGACATTACCTTTCAGATTATTGGGCGCAGGTTTCCAAATGTGACTTTTAAACAGCACTCAAAAGCACTCAGGGAAGTTTCATGATACTGGAGAAAGGTCAGGAGCATAGGGCAAAGTGAAAGCCTGCCTTGAATCTGCTTTAGAAATCAGATTGGGTCGAATGGATAACTTTAATTCTGCTCATTCCTTTCAGTTCTTGTTGTGAGGTGAGTTTCATTTGCAAGGCCAGCATTCTGTTGCTGATGTGTAATTTCTATTCAGAATATGGTGATAAACCCCAGGGATTCTTGTGGTTCAGGAACACTAAAAGGTATGTTACAAAGAGAGAAATGGGGTTCTGAACTATTTGATAGTGAAGGCAGAATGATAAAACTTCAGGTTGATGTGCTGTGTGACCTTGGAGATTGCATTCTTCACCACTTGATGCTCACAATTTATGGAAATAGTGAGACAATAATTAAAGTAATAGTCATACAGCATATAAACAGGCCATTCAGGCCAATACATCTACGCCAGCCAGAAAACACCAACGTACATTATTCCCAGTCACCTGAAGATCTATAGCCTACTATGCCCTGGCCGTTTTGCTTAAATGCTGCATTGTCGTCTTATACACATAATGGTAAGGTACTAGGGAGTGTTGTTGAACAAAGATACCTTGGAGTGCAGGTTCATAGCTCCTTCAAAGTGGAGTCGCAGGTAGATAGGATAGCGAAAAGGGCGTTTGGTATGCTTTCCTTTATTGGTCAGAGTATTGAGTACGAGAGTTGAGAGGTCATGTTGCGGCTGGAAAGGACATTGGTTAGGCCACTGTTGGAATATTGCGTGTAATTCGGGTTTCCTTCCTACCGGAAGGATGTTGTGAAACTTTAAAGGCTTCAGAAAAGATTTACAAGGAGGTTGCCAGGGTTGGAGGATTTGAGCTACAGGGAGAGGCTGAACAGGCTGGGGCTGTTTTCCCTGGAGAATCGGAGGCGGAGGGGTGACCTTCTAGAGGTTTATAAAATTATGAGGGGCATGGATAGGATAAATAGACAAAGTCTTTTCCCCCTGGGGTTGGGGAGTCCAGAACTAGAGGGCAAATGTTTAGGGTGAGAGGGGAAAGATATAATAGAGACGTCAGGGACAACTTTTTCACACAGAGGACGGTGCGTGTATGGAATGAGCTGCCAAAGGATGTGGTGGAGGCTGGTACAATTGCAACATTTAAGAAGCATTTGGATGGGTATATGAATAGGAAGGGTTTGGAGGGATATGGGCCGTGTGCTGACTAGATTGGGTTGGGATATCTGGTCGGCATGGACGGGTTGGACCGAAGGGTCTGTTTCCATGCTGTACATCTCTAAGACTCTATGACTCTATCTGTGACCTGAGGGTTTTTTGTTCTTTTATGTACAAAATGGTTTCATGGACATAGATAACGCAACGATAAAGACAGTGACAAACTCATCAGATCAATAAAAACAGACTCTGCATTTTTCAATAATTATAGAAAATCCAATTGTCGTTTCAATTCACTTGGAATTTTAAAGGAGCTAGACCAGCATTGATTGCCCTTGAGACGTTCCAGTCCAGTTAATGTTGGTCCGTCCAAGTGGCTGGTGGGAGGGAGTGCCAGCTGTGCATCTCATGTGCTGGGTAAGCTGGGAATAAATATTACTGGTGGTGGATGGAATGTTACACAATCCGTCATGCTGTGATGAACAGCTCGCAGGCAAACAGGAAAACGGACTCATTGTCAAAGCAAACATATAGGATGGAGTTTATTATTTTTCTGAGAAATACCAACCTTGCATATACAAGTCTATATAGTAATGAAGGGAAGTCTGGGTCTATGTTATTGGTGTCCTTAAACTAATGGTGCCAAACAGTTGGAATTATGTTATTGCTTTGGAGGGATGATGCTTGCACTGAGCATGTGATTTATCCTGGATATTTTAACAGATGGCTGAGCTTTCCTAGGTTGAGTAATTGCTGATATTCCATGGGATGATGTTGATTTGTAAACTCGCCACTTACTGAGCACAGTTCACCAGAACAAACCAACAAGTACCGTTGGTTGGTGCTTCAGAATGTATCAGAGCTTTCATGGCTGCCACCACATGGAATCATGTTTAAAGACAATGCCAATCGAGACTGCACCATCCAGTGCTGATGCTAGTGTTTTATAAAGTTTGTGAGGTTACCTCACTGAACCACCCTCCCAGGCAATGCATTCTAGACACAATCCATCCTCTGGGTTAAAAACGGATTCCCCAAATCCTCTCTCAATATCTTCTCTCTCGCTTCAAACATGTCTCCCTTGTTTTGACACTATAATTAAGGGGAACAGCTGCTGTCTGTTCACTCTGCCCATACCTCTCATGCTTTTATACACCTCTGTCAGGTTCACCCCTCACCCATCTTTACTCCAAAAGCAAGACTAACCTATCTTCTTGGTTTGAGTTCTCTCTTGTCTTGTTACTTCTTCCAAAGTGCAGCATCTCACATCTTCCAGTGCTAATTTTTATTGGTCATTTATCTGACCACCTGAACAATCAATGTGTACCCTCCTGCAACTAAACACTTTCCTCCTCACTGTGACCCATCCAGCCTATCGTTGCGTCATCCACAAGATTGTTTATCATTCTCCAACTCCCCCCCCAACCCCACCCCCACCATCTCCCACATTAATATCATCAACATTTCGGAGCAGCGAGAGGGGGGAGCCGGGATGAGGTGATATTGGTGCAAGGTGATTGTTGGGATGGCCGGTAAGTATATTTAAACTTCTTACCTTCAGACCAGCGAGGGAGGAGCGAGCAAAGGACTTCTGGGAAGGGGAAGTAGAACAATTTATATTTGCGTGGTTGCATTACCTGAGACACTACTTGGGTAGTGTCTCCCAGACATACTCCTCCTCTAACCTAAAGAAAAATTGTGGGTGCCAGACTGATGAGGTAAGGTAACCTTGGGAATAGTGGGAATTGAGTTTAGGGCAGTGGAATGTTCCTCTTGCAGAATTAGGGAAGTAAGGATCACCACTAGGGTCCCTGCTGACTACATCTGTGGGAAGTGCACCCAACACCAGCTCCTCGAAAACCGCGTTAGGGAACTGAAGTTGGTGTTGATAAACTTTGGATCATTCGGGAGGCAGAGGGGGTTATTGGCAGGACTTACAGAGAAGTAGTCACTCCCCAGATAAAAGAAAAAGACAGATGGATAACAGTTGGGGGACAGAAAGGGAACCAGCAGGCAGTGCAGGGATCTCCTGTGGCCCTTCCCCTCAACAATAAGTATACCGTTTTGGATACTGTTGGGGGGGATGACTTACCAGGGAAAGCAGTGGGGCATCTGCTGCTCAGAAGGGAAGGAGAAAGAGGAGCAGAGCAGTCGTCATTGGGGACTCGATAGTTAGGGAGGCAGATAGGAGGTTCTGTGAGGAGGAGAGAGACTCACGGTTGGTATGTTGCCTCCCGGGTTCCAGGGTCCGCGATGTCTCTGATAATGTTTTTGGGATCCTTCGGGGGGGAAGGAGAGCAGCCCCAAGTCATGGTCCATATTGGCACCAACGACATATGTCAGAAGAGAGATGGGGACTTGAGGCAGAAATTCAGGGAGCTAGGATGGAAGCTTAGAGCTAGGACAAACAGAGTTGTTTTCTCTGGTTTGTTGCCCATGCCACATGCTAGTGAGGTGAGAAATAGGGAGAGAAAGGACTTGAACACATGGCTACAGGGATGGTGCAATAGGGAGGGTTTCGGGTTTTTGGATAATTGGAGCTCTTTCTGGCGTAGATGGGACCTCTACAAGCAGGATAGTTCTTCATCTAAACCAGAAGGGTACCAATATCCTGGGTGAGAAATTCTCTAAAGATATTAATGTGGGATTAAACTAATACAGCAGGTGGGATGGGAACCAAAATTGTAGGACAGGTACAGAAGAGGATGAGAGTAGGGAGTTCCAAAATCAAGTATCTGACACTGGCAAGCGAGAACCTCGTTTGAAGTGTGTGTACTTCAACACGAGGAGTATCCGAAATAAAGTGGGTGAACTGGCAGCGTGGGTTAGTACCTGGTACTTCGATGCTGTGGCCATTACAGAGAAATGGATAGAGCAGGGAGTGGAATGGCTGTTGCAGGTTCCAGCATTCAGATATTTCAGTAAGATCAGAGAAGATGGTAAAAGAGGGGGAGGAGTGGTATTGTTGATCAGGAACAATATTACAGTTGTAGAAAGGATGTTTGGAGACTCGTTAACTGAGGTAGTGTGGGCTGAGGTTAGAAACAGGAAAGGAGAAGTCACCATGCTGGGAGTTTTCTATAGGCCTCCGAATAGTCCCAGAGAGGAAAGGATAGCAAACATGATTTTCGATAGGAGTGAGAGAGGCAGGGTAGTTGTCATGGGGGACTTCAACTATCCAAATATTGACTGGGATCACTACAGTACGAGTACTTTGGATGGGTCAGTTTTTGTCCAGTGTGTGAAGGAGGGATTCCTGACACAGTATGTAGACAGGCATACAGGGGGCGAAGTTTAGATTTAGTACTGGGTAACGAGCCTGGCCAGGTATTAGATTTGGAAGTAGGTGAGCACTTTGGAGACAGCGATCGCAATTCTGTCAGGTTTACTTTAGTGATGGAAAGGGATAGGTGTACTCCACTGCGCAAGAGTTACAGCTGGGGGAAGGGAAATTATGATGCAATTAGGAAAGATTTAGGAAGCATAGAATGGGGAAGGAAACTGCAGGGGATGAGTACATTAAAAGTATGGAACTTATTCAAGGAAAAGCTGCTGTGTGTCCTAGATAAATATGCACCTGTTAGGTAGGGAGGAAGGTATAGAACGCGTGAACCGTGGTTTACTAAGGAAGTGGAATCCCTGGTCAAAAAGAAGAAGAAGGCTTATGTTAGGACAAAATGTGAAACTCAGTTAGGGTACTTGAGGGTTACAAGGAAATCAAGAAAGACCTAAAAAGAGAGAACAGAAAAGTCAGGAGACATGAGAGGTTGTTGGCAGATAAGATCAGAGTTAACTCCACGGCTTTCCACAGATATGTCAGGAATAAAAGAGAGGTGTGAGTTAAATTAGGGCCAACCAAGGATAATAGCGGGAAGTTGTGTGTTGAGACAGAGGAGATAGGGGAAGCACTAAATAAATATTTTCCGACAGTGTTCACTATAGAAAATGAAAATGTTGGCGAGGAATATACAGAAATACTTGCATCTAAACTAGAAGAGATTGAGGTTCACAAGCAAGAGGTATTAGAAATACTGTAGAATGTGAAAATAGACAAGTCCCCTGGGCCGGATGGGATCTATCCTAGAATCCTCTGGGCAGCAAGGGAAGAGATTGCCCGCTTTGGCATTGACCTTCAAATCATCATTGTCTACAGGAATAGTGTCTGAGGACTGGAGGATAGCAAATGCGGTTCACTTGTTCAAAAAGGGTTGCAGAGACAACCCCGGTAATTACAGACCAGTGAGTCTCACTTCACTTGTTGGTAAAGTTTTGGAAAAAGTTATAAGAGATAGGATTTATAACCATCTAGAAAATAATAATCTGATCAGGGACAGTCAGCACGGTTTAGTGAAGGGTAGGTCGTGCCTAACAGGTAGATGAGAGTAAACTGGTTGATGTGGTGTATATGGATTTCAGCAAGGCGTTCGATAAGGTTTCCCACAGTAGGCGATTGTATAAAATGCAGAGGAATGGGATTATGGGAGACATTACAGTTTGGATCAGTAATTGGCTTGCTGAAAGAAAACAGAGGGTTGTAGTTGATGTAACATGTTCATCTTGGTGTCCAGTTACTAGCGGCATACCACAAGAGTCAGTGTTGGGTCCACTGCTGTTCATCATTTTTATAAATTACCTGAATGACGGCTTAGAAGGGTGGCTGAGTAAATTTGCGGATGACGCTAAGGTCGGTGGAGTTTTGGATAGTGACGAAGGATGTCGCAGGTTGCAGAGAGACATAGATAGGATGCAGAGCTGGGCTGAGAGGTGGCAAATGGAGTTTAATGAGAACAAGTGTGAGTTGATTCACTTTGGACGGAGTAATCGGAATGCAAAGCACTGGGCTATTGGTAAGATTCTTGGGAGTGCAGATGAACAGAGATATCTCGGGGTCCCTCGGTGAACAGAGATATCTCGGTATAAGAATGCATATAGTGTTTTGGCCTTTATTAATAGAGGGATTGAGTTCCGGAACAGGAGGTTATGCTGCAGCTGTACAAAGCTCTGGTACGGCCACATTTGGAGTATTGTGTACAGTTCTTGTCACCGCATTATAAGAAGGATGTGGAAGCTTTGGAAAGGGTGCAGAGAAGGTTTACTAGGATGCTGCCTGGTATGGAAGGAATGTCTTACGAGGAAAGGCTAAGGGCCTTGAGGCTGTTCTCGTTAGAGAGAAGAAGGTTGAGAGGTGACTTAAAAGAGACATACAAGATAATCAGAGGGTTAGATAGGGTGGATAGGGAGCGCCTTTTTCAAAGTATGGGGACGGCAAAGTATGGGGACGAGGGGACACAACTTTAAAGTGAGCAGAGATAGGTATAAGACAGATGAGAGAAGTAATTTCTTTACTCAGCGGGTAGTAAGGGTATGGAATGCTTTGCCTGCAACGGTAGTAGATTCGCCAAGTTTACGTGCAGTTAAGTCGTCATTGGACAAGCATATGGACGAACATGGAATACTATAGATTAGATGGGCTTGAGATTAGTATGACAGGGCGGCGCAACATCAAGGGCCGAAGGACCTGTACTGTGCTGTAATGTTCTGTTTTCTATGTTCTATGTTCTACTTATGAATATCAGTTTCAAATCTTGATTTTCTACCTGTTCTACAGATCTGTTGCAGAGGAAGAATTGGGAATTCCAGTCTCTTGTTTTTCATATTTGGTGAATTTACAGCGTGATGAAGTTGAGGTCATTTGTGAGGAAGCCACAAATAATATTTTGGACATGGAGCTGAATTCTGCTTTTACACTCCAACCCTCTGCATGTATTATTCATAAGACTTAATGTTTCTCATTAATTTTGGACTAACTTTTGGCACTGTGCACTGCGACAGTTCAATTTGATGTGGGCCTGCATCTTATTCTGTACAATGTGAACAAGAATCATTTGTTAATAAAGAAATATGAGAAATCTTTTCTTAATTTTCAAAGGAAACCAGATCCCAATTTTTGAACAGTGATGTTTGATTGTTCATCAATCTCACTTTTCCAATTATATGCTTTTCTTGCCACTGATGCACCTTCTGGCACACCTCATCCTCCCTTCCGATTCGTTCCTTACCCTCCTACTTCCCTTGCATTGCCCATTCCGATGCTACATACCCTTCCACTGACCATCTCCCTTCACACTTCTCGCACTGTATTTCACACCACTTCCCCTGACCCTCTATTTCCCTTTTTGCTCTCACGCTAGATGCTGGAACCTGCTGATTTATGTGCTACTACTGGTCATCAGTGAATGATGAGTTTGTAATGATCAATGTCCAATAGCAACAGACAATAGGATGTTTGCCACTGTCTGATGCACGGTGAACAGGATAGTTTTGTTCACTAATGGTACAGACCGGAGCTTCTTCCTGTCCGTCTGACACAATGTTTAACCAAACAGACTCATCACCAACAGGATAAACAACTTCTGACAGAAACGTACGACCATGTATCAATTGTCTTTTGAATATTGCGAGGACATTGTTCTAACAAACAGTGTTCTTGTCTTTTGCTCTTTATCCTTTCAACTGATCTTCCCATGTAATTTGGGCTGAGATCAGAGTGACTTCCCTTTCAATCGAAGCAGAACTTGACTGAGGGTGGAATCAAAGACCCTGAGTAAAACTGTGGTTAATGGTAATGAGAGAAAATTCTGCACTGGAAATTGGAACAATGGTAAAAGCGGTATCTGCAAGTTATCATCCAAGTTGCATGTCATTCTGACTAGGGACTAATTTATTCTTACTTCATTATCGGTTGTTAAAAATCTTGAAATGTCCCAACAACAGCTCTGTGGATCTGCATTACTTAGATTGAAGAGGTTCAAGTAGGCAGCTCTCTGGCGTCATTTCAAGAGCTACTTGGGACGACAAATAAACTCTGCCCTTGCTCGTGCCTTCCAAAACCCTGGATGAATATGTCCTGCTTAAAAGAAAAACAAGATATATTATGTTTACACACTCTCATCTGAAGTTTCGGAAAGGTAAGACCTTGCTGGATGAGTATGATGCCAGTGACATCAGGAGCATGACAAGACATTGATAACAATTGGAATCATTAATTCAGTTAGTTATTTACAGATAATTGATTGTGTGATGTCAGTGCCACTGGGTTCAACATTTTCATAATGCGCAATGGCAGTCATTTTCATATTTTAAAATTTTTCATTCAGATGCCATAACCAAATACTCCAGAGCCAACAGAAATGGCAGCTTCATTGTTCACTTTCAGATCAGACAAATATCCACAGTCCAAAAGACTAAGTAAGTTGAAAGTGCTGGAAAACCTTAACATGTTCTGAGCAGAGAGAAACAGATTTAACTTATTGAATCGAATATGAGTTTTTCCCAATAGGGTAATATAAGACTTAATATTCTAACTCGGATTTCTCTCTCCAGATACTGGCTCATCTGCAGAGTTTTGCCACTGTTTTCTATTTATATTACAAATTTGCATTTTCCCCAGTATTCCCAAGCACAGTGATTCACTGGGGGGAGGGGTGGGAGTGACATGGTGTGTCAGTGGTTAGCACGACTGTCTCACAGTAGCAGGGGCCCTGTTTGTGGGGGGAGGGGTCATGGCATCTCATTGGTTAACACGGCTGTCTCACAGTACCAGGGACCCGGTTTGGGGGGAGGGAGAGAGGGGCATGGTGTCTCAGTGGTTAGCACAGCTGACTCACAGTACCAGGGACCCGGTTTGGGGGGAGGGGGAGAGGGGCATGGTGTCTCAGTGGTTAGCACAGCTGACTCACAGTACCAGGGACCCGGTTTGGGGTGGGAGGGAGAGGGGGCATGATGTCTCAGTGGTTAACACGGCTGTCTCACAGTACCAGGGACCCGGTTTGGGAGGGAGAGTGGGAGGGGACCATCGAGTCTCAGTGGTTAGCACAGTTGTCTCACAGTACCAGGGACCCGGTTTGAGAGGGAGAGTGGGAGGGGACCATCGAGTCTCAGTGGTTAGCACAGTTGTCTCACAGTACCAGGGACACGGTTTGGGGGGTTATGGGGGAGGGAGAGGGGGCATGGAGTGGGGGGGGGGGCGGTTGGAGGAGACGAATATCGGGCACTCCACCACCCGGCTTGTCCCTTTCTGTCCTATTCCAGGCTGTTTCTCCTCGAATGTGAGAAAGGGAGGGAGTGAATGTGGGAGTGAGTGTCCCTGCTGTTAGTGCTGGTGTGGGAGGAGGGGAGATGGTGACGTGTCCAGAGGGAGTCAGTCCACAGTGTTGTATCCATGCGGTGCTATTAATGAGGGAAATATAGTAGAGGGGAAAGAGAGAGGGAGGAAGTTGCTGCATGCAGCAGTGAGAGTGGTGGAGCATGAGCCTTGTTCGTGGGGGTGACCCTTACCCTTACAGAGGGAGGAAAGTTATTGATGCTTGTCCCGTATTGCTGGACATTTCTTCAGATTGCAGATACTGCACTGAGCTGGGTGGTGAGCTCAGACCATGCTCGGGGGGTCTGGTGGTGTGGCCCCCTCTGGGAAGACACTAGTCCCCCTCCATCAGGACCTCATGCCCCTGTCGACAAACCATGGTGTAATTGGCTCTTATCTGCCATGCTCAGCGTAAACTGTGCAGGGCAGCTCCATACTGAGAAAGCTCAATCGTGTGCCCATTGGCCTTTTAAAGATGGCACTAATGCCAGGGATCATGGAATATCCAGGGGCACCCGGGCGATGGTGAATACCTCCAGCCATGATGGGGAATCGGCTGGCATTGAATGAGAGGGACACCATGTGGTGGGGTGGGTAGTTAATGAGGTGAGTTTGATAAGATAGCACGAGGGAACTATCTCAGCCTCGTACGGATAATCCTCTGTCATACGCAATGAAAATGGCAAATTATTGTTAGATTCAGCCCAATGAGTCGAAGACTCTTCTGACCCCAATCCCAATTAAAAAGCTGCAGCTGCTTGTCCAATGGTCTCCATCACAGAGAAGGAGCTAAACCTCACCTTACCGTTGGGAAATAAGGCAGTGGGAAGGGGTGGTTGAGGGGGAGCACTTTATGGCAAGTCATCATAATTTCAAAATAGTGATAGAAAAGAATGAATCACGTCTAAAGCTTTAAGTTCTATATTGTTCAAAAAAATTGATGATATTAATCAAGAACTTCCAAAGTCGATTGGGACATATATTCGCAGGTAAGGGGCCAGTTGAGAGGTGGGAAACCGTCAAAAATGAGATGTCAAGAGCACAGAGGTAATATGTACCTGTCAGGGTGAGGGTCAGGCTGGTAGGTGAAAGGAATGCTGGAGGACTTGAGAAATTGAGGTTCTCGTCACGGATAACAGGGAAGCATGTGTCAGGTATAGACAGCAGGAACCAAAGTTTTTTTTTCTTAATTCATTCGCAGGGTGGGGATGTCGCTGGCTAGGCCAGCATTTATTACCCATTCCTAATTGCCCAGACGGCAGTTAAGAGTCAACCACATTGCTGTGGGTCTGGAGTCACATGCAGTCCAGACCAGGTAAGGATGGCAGATTGATTCCTTCAAGGATGTTAGTGAACCAGATGGATTTTTCTGACAATCGAAATGGTCATCATTAGCTTCTTAATTCCTGATTTAAAGTGAATCACTGGAAGAGTCTGAAGGCCACAGAAGTATACTTAAGAGGGAAATCAGGAGCACAGGGAATAGGGTCCCTTAAAGATTAGAAAGGTCACAGATGTGCAGAACTGCAGGAGATGGAGCTGGTTCTGAACGAATATTCTGTGTTAGTATTCACTGTGCAGGATATGGATGATAGATAACTTAGAAAAAAATACTGACATCTTGTAAAGTGTCTGTATTACAGAGGAGATGCTGGAGGTCTTAAATTGTGCAAATGTGGATAAATGTCCACGGCGTTATTAGTTGTTTGTTAGAACTTTGAAGGAAGCTGGGGAAGTGATTCCTGGGCCCCGTGCGGAGATATTTGTATCATTGATAGCCACAGGTGAGGTGCCGGAAGACTAAATGTGAGAAACAAAGCTCACTCACTTCAATAATTTCAGTCCGAGGCAAAATAAGTGTCCTTTATTTTACCCTTGCAAGAGGGTGTGATGTCCACACACACACACTGAATTCAACTAATACACGATATTTATGTAATTTGGTTCCTTTTTTTTATCCCATGTCTCCTCCCCGTTTACATCTTCCACTTCTCTAAGACCGGCACCCATTACTCCTGATTATCTCTTGCCTTATCCGGTCTTGTCTGTGAAAAAATGCTTAATTCTGGCCTCACAAGGCCATTTGACCACATCCTGCTGTAGCCCATTGTTAGGTATATCCTTTCTTCACCATTATCTACTCCCTCCATCTGTGCTTTCCCCAACCATACTGATCCTTATGACCTTTTAATTAGGGTTTGTTCCAGTGTTTCTGTAAAAGTGGGAAACAGATGCTTATAACTACACCTTGTGCAAGCATATCTGCCTTAATTCCCTCCCCTCACAGCACCTTATCTATTTGTCTGTAACATCTATCATTCTTTGCAGGCACATTTCAGCTAATACAAAAACAATTATGTATTTCCTTCACATAGTTTCCATTTTTGTTGACTCAGCTCTTGGTTGAAACAATTACACACTGGTGTGAGTTCATTTACCTTGCATAAGTAATTATAATTGCAGAAGTAACACTACTCTACCTATATCCCACACTAGAGGTTGCCTAATATGATGCCATTACTTAAATGATTTAAGATTTAAGGGTGATAGGGAAAAGCCAGTGAGCCTGATGTCAGTAGTGGGTAATTTGTTGGTGGGGATTATGAGGATTGGATCTGCACGTATTTTGAATGGCAATAACTGATTAGGGATCTTCAACATAGCTTTGTGCAAGCGATATTGTGTCTCACGAACTTGTCTGAGTTTTTTTTGAAGAAGCGACTAAGATGATTGATTGCGGCAGAAATGTGTACATTGTCAATATAGCCTTTGGTAAGGCATTTAATAATGTTGTGCAAAGGCATCTGGTCAACACGGTTGGTTGATATGAATATATGGAGAACTAGACATATGGATATAAATTTTGTTCAAAGGTAGGAGACAGACGGTAGTGGTGGAGGGTTGCAATATACTGGCAAAGGTTTGCAATGCTGGGCAGATAGTCCAGTTTAGGGAGTAATCCCTGAGCACGGTCTGCACAGCTCTCCATCCTGGCTGTTACCTTGTTCCAGTTTATGGTGTCTGGGCTGGTTCTGTGTTGTAGATTCAGACTTTGAGGCAATGGAACTTCCAGCTGATCTGGCAATGTGTTTATTCAATGTTTGCATTCTTGTGAGTTGTCCCATCATTTTCTCCCTTCTCCAGTTACGTCCATTCCCATGCCTCCTTAATCGTATGTTCTCGAAGTTATCAGTTTATTAATTATTTGCTTTTTTTTTTCTTTCTGTATCTTTCCCTGGCTTTTGTTTTTGGCTACCTCGAGTGCTGGCATTATGAAGCTCAAAAACATTGAAATGGTGTGTGTCGGGCTTTTGTTCACTTCCCGCTGTGTCCCATGTGGTGTTCCATGTAGGGCAGGGGGATTCCAGTAGCTTTGACTCACGCCTTTGAAACTTGGTCTGTGCCTGTCCACTGAACACCTGTGTTTGTCCCTCTCAGCTGATCGTGCGGTGAGTTACACAAGGAAGCCCCTTGAATACTATTGTAAAGGAGCAGGCACCGAACTTGTAGCTCAAGGGCTTCTGAATGACTCATTTTCTTGAAAAGTTAGTGGAGCTGCTGGGGATGGTTTGTTGGAGGTTGTGCTGTGAGCTGCCTCAGACATTCAGGGAGACCTGAGGATTTGGTGACCCAACTCTCGATGGAGCATGGGGACTGTAGTTACAGCATCGGGGTCTGTAACATGAACAACAAATGGAGCAGAGGCTGCAGAGAGGGGAAGCTCTGAAACCACGGAGTGAGTGTGTGGGGAAATGGATCTGCCAAGTTTGTCTGTGTCTTAGCCTGCGCAAGCACACCTTCTCACTCTCCCCTTTACATACACTGATGCACACTCTACCTATCCGCTCCACAGACACACGCATTCATAATCCTCCTGTCTCACATGTTCACACGCATACTCAGTTCTGTTACACCCATGCCCACATCCATTCTGTTTCCCTCCTGTACTCACACACACATACCTCCTTAGTCTCTCTCACTTACACACATTGTCTCTCTGCCCTTCACACAGACACCCTCGTTCACACACATATGTATGCGCGTATAAATTTGTGGTGTGAATTTGCATGTGCACGTTTGCATTTGCAGATACACTTCATTTTGTTCCAAAAACACACAGTTTGGAGGCAGTCAGTCAATGCTGTATTTTATGAACTCGTACTTTGGGAACAAGCCCACTCTGACTCCAGGCGAAGACACTGACAGACTCCAAACAAGACCTGTCGCCAGAAATACATTGTCTGACCGGAGGGGTCACCTCTTTTACATCAATAATGCCTGAAGGTATCTCCAGGCAGTGACTTGAAATAAATTCTGCGATTTGCATTTTATCAATCAAGACATGAACCTCCATTCTAAGTGATTAAGGATTTAAGAGCCATCCTAGGTGCGTACCTTTCATGTGCATGAGTTGTACAATCCTTCTATTTTATGTGTTTAAGGTAGTCCTCTCTCTCCAACACTTAATGAAGGAGCAGCGCTATGGAATCTTGTGTTTTCAAATAAACCCGTTGCACTAAAACCTACTGTCCAGTGAATTTTGACCTTGTCTGACCCAGTCCCTGCAGCTCCATATCATAGCTTTTTATTGCTTAGTCAATCATCTCTCTTAGCAAATAAATCTTTCCTTTCCCCATGTGAACTTCTCGTGCATTACAATATTTTGTGAAGCACGTTACACACTGCTGTCTGGAAATCCAGGTATAATACATCTATATGATCCCCATTATCCACCTCGTTTGTCAATTTTTTAAGAAAGCTAGTCAAATCATTCAAACATGATTTATCCTTTATAAAGCTATGTTGCCTGTGCTGGATTATGTCTTGACTTTGAAAATATCTTGCTATTAATTCCTTCATAATGGATTCTAACAATTTGCCTTCTTTACCAATAAACTTTTCGTTACTTTCCATTCCCTAGAGAAGCTGGTTATTCTAACTTCTTTGTTTTCTACAACCTCTACGTTTCCTTTCACAATTCCCATGTAACAGGCACAAGACTGTAAAAGATCTGCTCCAATTGCTGTGTAAAATGCCTGAGTGGCTGATTGGACTCATTCTGTTCCTGCTTTACACACTTACTAGGCTGAATGTCCTCCTGCTGTCCCTATATTATAGTCTCGATGGCTTGCATGTCCTGCTCCTGTTCCTGACCAAGCCGTTCAAGATCTCAATGCCCTCCTCCTGTCGCTCAACAACAGTTTTGGGGACTTATGGAATCTTCCTCCTCAACTGTCACTTTTCAAGAGCTGAAATATGCAGGCAAGTTGTGTTAACACTGCTGCCTCACTGCACCAGAGATTCATGTTCAAATACATCTCCAATTTCCTCCCACAGCCCCAAGATATGTAGGTTAGGTGGAATGGCCACGCTAATTTACCCATAATGTCCGGGGATGTGGAGGCTAGGTGCATCAGTCATGGAAAATGCCAGGTTATAAAGATTGGGTGGGGTGGGTGGTGGGGTTTGGATGGGATGGTCTTCGGAGGATCAGTGTGTTGTCGATGGGTCAAATGGACTGCTTCCACACTGTAGAGATTCTTGCAGAAATCAATTGAGGGAACAATCATCGAGTTAATTCCAATATCCTTTCCTCAGTGAGGAAATTAACTCTGTTCACACTACTCGAGATATGATCTCACTGAGACCCTATACAGCAGCATGAGCACTTTGCCAGCCTATTGTAAGGTTCCCACCCAGGTTAGAGCAGTCTCAGCTCTCTGGGGAATACACAGCATTGCTGAAAGATCATTGTCCTTCTCTACTCCACCAGCACAACGGGAGATCTGGTGATAATGTCACAATGACACTTGAGAAGAACAGGTCTGGTGTGTGAGATGATATCAATGTTGAGATATGCCTTGCCAAACATCTCGCCTGAATCTACCGTTAATCTCCCCAGAACCCACATCACTCAAATTCCACAGAAGCTGGTAAGGTGGAGCTTTGAAACAGTAAACATTGATGAGAGTTATATCTCAAAATCAAAATTGTGATACAAATGTTGGGTATGTTATAAAACAGGAAATTAGACATACAAGTTTGTGAGTACTGCAGAAATAATGGACAGCTTTAAGTTACTTCCGAACAAGTTAACCCAAGTGAATGTTAATACTGAAAAAATGGATTTCATGACCATGTGTATGAGATGGGTTGTTTTGACAATATATTGACCATATGTTGACTACCGAGCTAGATATCAGGCTGTTTTGGAATTGCTGATGTGTGATCAGAAGATGTAATTAAAGACTTTGTTGTAAAGGAGCTTTTGGGAATAGTAAGCTTAATATTTTGAATTTAAATGACATCTGAATACAAAGCAGTTTTTTTTCTTATATCACTCGTGCATACCTGAGCCGTGCACGCCATTAAGATACGAGGATAAAGTTGGCTTCAGTGAATTTGAAAAGTATATTAAAATGATTTAATGAAGGCAGACAATGGCTGTTATTTATACAAACATTGTGAGATCTGTAAGGACATTCTCGAGATTAATCCCTCAGGTAGCAAGATTGTCTGATGAGGGAACTCCGCCCGTGTTCCAGAGAGTTTCAGAGAGTGAGAGGTGATCGAAATGAAACATTTTTAAAACACTCACACATTGGGGAGTGATGAACACAGGGGCATTCACAAGTGAGAGCAAGAGTACCGAGAATCCCAAGGCATTCCAGAAGGACGTCAAGCAGAACAGAATAACCAGGTAAAGTTTGATCAGGGATAGTCAGCATGAACGTGTCAGAGGGTGGTCACGCCGAACGAATTTTATTGATTTTTTTCAAGGAGGTTGTTTATATGTTATTTTTTTCAGCAACGCCATTGACAAATCCTCACATGCAAAACAGATAAAGAAAGTACAATTTCATGGTATCAAGTGTAACTTGGTAAATGACATTCAAATTTTCTTCTGGGCAGGAGACAGAGGGTGATGGGAGAAGGTTCTTTGGGCGACTGGAGATCTGTGACCCCTGGTGTACCCCAGTGCTGTTTCTCTTATTGTTTGTGGCATTCATAAATGATGTAGATGTGAATGTGCAGGGGGGAATAAAGTGTGATAAACAAGTGTATGTTCGACATAAAGATTGACCAGTGATTGGCAGTGAGGAGGAAGGCCTTATCTTACAGGGAGATAGAGATGGATTGGTCAGATGGGCAGATCAATAGAAGATAGAATGCAACCCTGATAAATATGAGGTGATGCATTTTGGAAGAAGGAACTAGTCAGGGGAAGACTCATTGAATGGCAGCACGCCAAGAAACGGAGATGGTGCTTCTCGACACATTCCTGGATGTGACTGGCCAGGGTAATAGTGGAGTTAAGAAGGCATTGGGAATAGTAAATAGCCTTGACTTATCGGGACATAGATTATAAGAGCTATACAGGACTTTGGTTCGGCCAAGATGGAATATTTTATGGCATTCTGGGAGCCACATTACAGGAAGGATGTAGTTCCATTGGAGGGGGTGCAGAGGAGATTCACCGGGATATTCCCGGGAATTGAGCATATCAGCCATGAAGAGAGATTGGATAAGCTCAGATTATTTACTTTGGAGCAGAGAAGGCTGAGGGGGATGTGATTCAGAAAGATAAGATTACGAGGGGCTTGGACAGGATGGATAGACAGCAGCTGTTTCATTTAGTCAAAGAGGCAAGAACAGGGGAGCACACTTTTAAAGCGAAGGGTTTGAGAATTAGAGAGTATTTGCGGATTGTTTTTCACCCAGAGGGTGTTGGGATCTGCAATGTACTTCCTGAGGTGGAGTTGTCCTGGTAACCTCATACCTTCTAAATAGGACTTGTACAAGGTCTGGAAATGTCATAAAAATCACAGCTGTGGGCTTCATGTCGGAGAGTGGGACTACTGTAGTGCATGCTGTATTTCTGACGGTACAAGGACTCTGCTCCAGTGATTGTATGGTGTTGAGACGAATTGATGGGTTTCTGAAGAGAATCTTATAAGAATTATAAGAGTGAAATGTCAATGGAAAAGTTAGAGAAAACACGTGCAGACTTCGTTACAGTCTGAACCCAGAGGAAGGAGAATAGAGAACAGGGCAATAGCATTCTATGAATCAAATACTTCAGTTTAGTCTTCACAGACGAAAACAAACCAAACAAATCAAATCTTCCCAGCAAGACTGGAAAGCCTAAGCCACGACAGAAAAAGAATGAAATTAGTAAATAGGTGTTTTGGGAGATATTAGTGGGACTGAAAATATGGTTGAATTTAGAGTACAGAGGGACGGTGAGAAGATAAAGTCCAATGCCAGGGTCCTGTGCTGAATCAAAGGAGACTACAATAGGATGAGGGAGGAGTTGGCTAAGTGGCTGGAAGCAAAGACTTTAAGGTGGAACCATTGATGAACATTGGCAGGCTTTCAAAGCAGTTTTTCCAAATGGTCAGCACCAGCATATAACAGTGAAATGGAAGGATTGTCAGAAAAGGTAAGCTGCCATGGATGTCTCATGAAATAAGGGAGGCTATCAAAATAAAATAAATGGCATAAATAATGGCAAAGACCAATGTGAAACTAGAAGATTGGGAAAACTATAAATGTTAAAAAAAAGCTATCTTGAAACATCAGATTGATTATGCGAGTAAACTACCTCAGAATGTAAAAAAACAGACAGCAAAAGATTCTAAAAATATATGAAATGAAAAGAATGGCTAAGTTAACCATTGGTCCTTTATAGGGTGAGAAGGGTGATTCAGTGAGGAACTGGCCGAGGAATTGAACAGATATTTATTCGGTTTTCACAGTGAAGGACACCAATAACGTGCCAGAATTGTCAAAGAGAGGAAGGTATTTGAAGACCTGGAAACAGCCATTCCCACGAGATAGACAGTGTTGGGCAAGCTAATGGATCTAAAGGTAGATAAGTCTCCCGGCCCTGATGGAATGCATCCAAGGGTACTAGCAGAGGTGGTGGAAGAAGTAGCAAATGAATTTGTAGAATTTTTCTAAATTCACTGGACTCTAGTGCAGTTCCAGCTGATTAGAAAACAGGAAATCAGACACCATTGTTTAAAAAGTGTAGATAAAAAGTGGGGAATTATAGACCGGTTAGCCTAACATGTGTATTGGGGAAAATACTTCAATCTGTAATCAAGGAAAAAATAGCAATGCATCGAGTTCGAAATTGTTCCGTTGGACAGGCACAGCATCAGTTCATTGAAAGGCAGGTCATGATTAACAAATTTAATGGAAATCTATGAAGACATTATGACCAGGGGGATCCCAGAACATGTGGTGTACCGACATTTACAAAAGACATTCGACACAGTGCCGCCAAAGAAAAAAAAAAAGCTGCTGCATAAGGGAAAGATGCGTGGCGTTATGGGTAATGTATTCACATTGGTAGAGGATTGGTTAACTAACAGGAAACATAGAGTGGGATTAAAAGAGTGAGTTTCTGGTTGCTGATCAGTGACTAGTGGTGTGCCTCTGGGATCAGTGCTGGGACCGCAATTATTCACAGCTTACATCGACGATTTAGAGCTGGGGACCAAGTGTAATGTCTCAAAGATTGCAGATGATATGGAAATGAGTGGCAGAGCAAATGTGCAGAGGACTGATAAACTTTACAAAACAACATAAATAGTTTAAGTGAGTGGGCAAAGGTCTGGCAGATGGAGTACAATTATAATAAATGTGAAGTCATCCATTTTGGTCGGAATAACAGTAAAAAAGACAGCATCTGTGGAGAGGGACCTGAGTGTCTTTGTGCATGAATCACAGAAGTTGGTCTGCAGGTGCAGCAGGTTATTATCACGTCAAATGGAATGTTGTACTTCTTTGAGAAAGGGATTGAGGTTAAACACAGGGAGATTTGACCTGTTGCTGCTGTACAGGGTGCTGTGGAGGTCACATCTGCAATACTGTGTGCAGTTTTGGTCTCCCTACTTGAGAAAGTATATCCTGGCACTACAGTGGATGCAGAGGAGGTTCGCTAGGTTGGTTCCAGAGTTGAGGCGTTTGGTGTATGAGGAGAGACTGAGTAGACTGGAAAAAATAAATTGATTGGAATTTTAAAGAATCAGGCAGGATCGGATATAAACAAATCTATTTGGGAAGGGAATAGATAAGATGGAAATAAAGAGGATGATTCCAGTAGCAGGTGAAACTCGGATAAGAGTACAGATCTCAAAATTTGGTGGAGCAGATTTAGCATTGAACTGAGAAGGAACTTCTTGACCAAGAAGGTTGTGAATCTGTGGAATTCCCTGCCCAGTAAAATAGTTGGGGCTTTATCATTGAATATTTTTGAAGCTTAGGTAGATAATGTTTTGAGCAGTAAAGGAACAAAAGGTTATGGTGAGTGGGCGGATAGGTGGAGCTGAGGCCATGATCTTATTGATGCTCCTAGTTCTTATGTAATGGGTAAATATGAAATGAGAATCATATTTGAGAAATGGACTGGTTGATACATACGGAGAATCAAAGGATGAAATGCATTTGAATTTTCAGAAAGATAATGGTACAGACTCTGGCTTGTTGTGCAAAGTCAAATGTTACAGGATTGGGGCTAAAATACGGACATGGTTTTAGAATAGGAGAGCTGACAGGAAACAGTGAACAGGAATAAAGCAATATGTTTTGAAGTAAACGATCATGGCGTGTCATAGGGATTGGTGCTTGGGCTCTTACTATTCCAATGCATGCCAAAAATTTAGTTGAGAGAATCAAATGCAATATTTCCCAGTCTGCTGACAGCACTGAATGAGGTCGGATTGTGAGTGGGTGAGGAGTATGCAAAAAAAGCTCCAAGGTGATTGAAACAAGTGGAGTTACTGGACAAATACATGGCAGATGGAGAGCAATGGGGTGGATGTGATAGTGTGTACTTTGGTGGGGGATCAATAGAACGGCATCTTATCATCTGAAAAAGGATTAGTTGAAACATGTTGATCTTTAAAGGTATTTATGCTCTTTTTTGTGTCTTCTGTGCAGACCTCCGAGGTCAGTGCAGGGCAGTGAGTCCTTAACCTAGAAATCAATGCTGGAAATGGCATTGGCATGCTGACCAGCGTGCATAAACCCACCAAGTGGGGAGCTGTAATATTGAAAAGTATATGGATCTCCCTGTGCACCAATTACTGACAGCAATGAAAGCAGGTAGGAAAATAAACGGTGTAATGGACATCACTTCAGGGGGATTTGAGTCCAGGAATATGGGTGTCGTAATGAAGCTGGACAGGGCTTTAGTGAGACACCATCTCGAACATTGTGCAGTGTTGCATGCCATTTTCGTCTCCTCACTTCATAAAGGACAAACCTGACATTGAGGGAGTGCAGTGAAGGATGACCAGACTGATCTCTTCGGTAACAGACTTGTTGTGGGAGCAGAGTTTGGGGCGACTGGGCCTGTATTCCATGGGGTTAGGAAAATGAGTGGCGATCTCAGTGAAGTATATAAATCTCCGACAGATTGGAAGTAGAGCTGATAATTTCCTTGGCTTGGACGTCAAAAACAAGGGGCCACAGTATTATGTACAGGCAGGTCACACTGCATTGAGATGTGAATAAATTTCTGTACTCAGAGACTGGTGAACCTGGGGAGTTCTCTCCCACATAAGGTTGTGAAAGCCAGGACACCGAATATAAATAAGAATTTCTGGACACTAAAGGGATCAGGAGACAGTTGGAATACAACTGTTACAAGCTCTCAGATGTTAAATACGAGATCTCTGCAGTGTCAACAGGACTGTGTTTCCCATTCCCTTTTCTGACACCGAGTAATCCAGTGACATTTCCACAACAGCACCATCTCCACATGGTGACCTATCAGAAAGCACAATGAGCACGATATTTCTTTGCTGCTTGACAGCTCTGTCAGAAAAAAACAAACACTAATGTGACATTATGGCACTGAGGATGTGGAACTTGGTCAGATTGTAACTATTCTTCTCTTTGGGAATTGGACGTAGCTAAGTAATTTTCGGCTTTGTGAGGGAGATGTCAGAGTTCCCATTTTGGTGGTAATGGTAGACTGAGGAATTATCCCAGTCAAAAAGTTACAGATTGTGCTTGAATATAATACTGCTTCTGCTATGGTCTACAGCACCACATCAATGTCAGGAATTCTGTATTTAAGAAAGTTCACAGAGTTATATCATTGATGGTATTTACAGAGAGGTTTTGACTTGAAAATGAATTGAGTGCAACGAGGAATTAGTGCTGCAAGAGGAGTTTGCAAGTCATAGACTCTTAGTAATACAGTGTGCAAACAGACCCTTCGGCCCACCTCATCCATGCTCACCAGGTTTCCTAAACCGAACGAGTTCTATTTTTCTGCTGTTGGCACATACCCCTCCAAACCTTTCCTATTCATGTGCACATCAAATTGTCTTTCAATTGTTGTAATTGCACTCACCAATGCCAGTTCCTCTGACATCTCGCTACATGTCTCTGTAGCGCTCTCTGTGAGAAACACTATCCTTGACCTTAACACTATCCTGCCTGGATTTGGACACGCTCGCCCTGGGAATGTTTGATTTCCTATCCGCTTCCTGTTTCATTGCATGCTGCAATACTTTTAAATTCTGACGAGTCAACTCCCCAGCGCTATTATTAGTTCCCTGAAATTCGAGACCTATTCCAAATGTGTGGCCTTTGAATTCTGATTTACTAATTTCTCCTTCACCAATTTTAACGGTCCTCTCACTTGATTCCCAAAAACTCATTCCAATGGACTAAATTTGGTGCATTCATTTGATGCATCTCTGTTCGCAAAAAGAACAAAGAGAATTCCCTTACCCGAATCATCAGGATAATCCTGACCATAAGCCGTCAACATGGTCTTTAGTGTTTGATGTCACCTTTCTAGTAATCCCTGCGTTTTTGCATGGGACGCAGTAGATTTGAATTCCTTTATTCCTAAGCGGCCCTTATCTTCTTTGAATAGTTTGGA